>NC_047532.1:75778228-76078228 GCF_012275295.1 Melopsittacus undulatus | reverse complement strand
CTTTTCCAGGCTGCCCCAGCCCAGCTCTCTCAGCAGAGCAGGGCTGATCCAGCCCTCTGCTCAGCAGCCTTGCCTGCCTCATGGGTTGTGTAAACCCTGCCTAATCCTGACCATATCCCACAGACTGAAGCATGGGGAATAAGCTGAGCAAATAAATAACTTTGCTCCTGCAGAATTATTGCTATGACTAAAAGGTTTCAGCCACCATCTGCTGAAGTCAAGAAAGTTTCCATTGACTTCAACAAGTGCTGGATCACAATTTGCTTAAGTGTTTCCAGACTGGCCCTTTCAGCAAACACCATGGACAGCCATTCAGTATGAGAGGAATACATCAAATATTTGGGTATTTGCATAAGGAAAACAGATAGAAATTGAGGCAGGGTTTGGTTCTTGGTTCTGTCATTTGGTCAGCTTGGTCTTTAGCAGTTGCTGGGTGCGTCCGTACCCAGGGAGATTTAACAAACAAAGGATTGTAATAGGAATACGGTAAAGTGATAGCATTATAACACAAGGTTTCACTTAACAGAACAAAAGGATTTGTGATGGTACGTGTCAGAGACACCTAAACCGTGTTTATCATTATCTTACTATGCATAATTAGCCTAACAATGGCCTTTGGTGTGAGGTTCAGCTGGAGGTTCATGTGCCTTGTTTCAAAAGGTGGCTTCCAGGCATCACACTGAAATTAGGTTCCTTTATTAATCTCAGCTTTAGATTTCAATCTCAGAAAGAAAGGAATTCAAGGTGCCCAGAGGCTGACACCACTGAAACCAGGGGTCTCATTGCAGAGGTTTTCGAAGCGTGACAGATTTCATCTTGCTTGAGTCTGCAGCTAAAATCAAATCAATTAGAAAGCTGAGGACCATGAAGAAACACACACAACTGGATTAAATCCTGCAATGAACATGAAGAGCAATAGGCAAAGCATGTGCTTGGACTTAACAGCAGCTGCCTGCTGCTCAGGGGACCAAATTCCTCATCCTGGTACAACCTTCTTGCTTGGCTTTGGCTGAGTCACATAACACCAGTCCCTTGGGTGCTACCTGCCTGGCCCCAGTGCTGCTGGCTCTGCTATGGACATGGTCCAGACAGGAGCAATTGTGCTCAGTGCATGCAGCCCCTTGCTGAGCTGGTTTGTGGCTGTCTTCACCCTATGCATCAGCAGGGTGGAGAGGGTCAACTTGTCCCACTGTGCCTCGGCTTACCCTGTGTGCAGAAAGACAGAAGAGCATCTTTCACCTCCCTTATGTTTCCTAGGGATGAATGCTGTCAGACACGTGAGCACCTTGGCTTCTGTTTCAAACGCAGGCTTTGCAGCAGCAGGTTGAAAGAGGACAAGCTTCCAGATGCAAAGGCATCCCATGGAGAAGATTCAGGCTCAAAAAGTGAAGCTGCAGACATGGCAGCACTGCAGGGGACCCACACAAACCTCTGCTGCCACAGTTGCTTCCAATCTGCTCTGCTCAGACATGGAACAGGACGCAAGACTCACGCACACCTTGTCCAAGCCTCTGTGCACGTTTCTTGTAGCCTGTTTAGATACATACTGCTCAGGTCTACACTGATGATAATGCACACAAACCAGGGCACACCTCTCTGTCTCTTCTGCTTGTTCCTTGTGTCCAGCAGCGCTTTTGCTTTCTCTGTCAGATCCATTTTCCCTTTGCTAGAAAAGATTGGGTTAAGTGGATAATGCTCTTCCTGGTAGCCTTTATCACTTGGTATCAAACAAACTGAGTGAGCAGCATCCCCTTGAGCTGTATGCTTGTGTTAGCTTCATAGGCAAAAAGTAAACCTGTGTGTGCTTAAAAAGGCTTTGTTTCACAAGCAGCAAAAGAAAGGAATCATCATGGGAAAATTACAACCATTTTGGCACCAAGGAAATTATGAATGCAATTTCCTGAGCTGAGTCAGTGTGCTGGAGGGGCTGCAGTAAAGAGCTGTCAGGCAGCTTTCAATGCTAAAAGAGTTTGGACACAATACCCAGCTACGGAGGAGATTTGTCTCTGCTCAACTTTTGCTCTCCGTCCATTGCAGATGGGATTCTCAATGGATTCAGCTCATCTAGCACGAAGGGAGCACGGATGTGTTTCCTTTGGGTTAAACCGAGCTTTCTGGGAATATTCCTTGGGTGAAAATGAGAGCGCTCACTGCTCAATTCTGCCAGAGAAAAGGGATTCAGAGATGGTCTGAAAGCAAAGCTGAAAGAGACCCAAAAGAAACTCTCTTCTCTGTATCTCTGGCTATGGAGAATCTTTGTTCCTGCCACTTCCAAACTGAAAGGTATTTATTTCCCTTTGGCAGCTCAGACGAGGGCTGGGAACAGAAGAAACTGAACCAACAGCAGGGAAAAATATTTGGCATTAGAGACGTTGGATGTGAGGAAGAACACGAGAGTTAGGAAGAGATTTAGGTACAGATGAAGGAGCCTCTCGGGAGAGCAGCACTGAGCAGCGAGGGGGCCCAGAGCCATTACCCAGAGCACAGGGCACAGGCAGGACCAGCTCTGGCTGCTGAAACACCCAACCCAGTGCCCTGGGTGCTGCCAGCGATGCCCCTGCCTCCCTTCAGAGAGGTCCTGCCCCTCGAGCAATGCCGGGAGTGTCCTTGGCAACTGGGAGCCACAAACATCAATGGTAGGAGCCAAACACGAACCCTGGTAACTGGGCTGTAAATATTTACACGCTGTGCCTCGGCTTTCCTCCTGCCGCTGCACCAGGAGCACGGCCAGCCCCACGAGTCCAGGTATTAACTGTCCTGCTTGCGGTGGTCCAGGACTTCCATAATCGCCACCATCTCAGTGTCCTGGATCAGATCCACTCCCAGGGGGCAACAGATGATGCTTATCCCAGCCAACGGTGCCAACACATCCTGCTCTGGTCTGGGTGTATCCGCAGGGTTAGATTTGCCCTCCGCTCCCCCATCAGCAGGGCTCTGTAGCCCAGCCAGCTCTGTGCTGATGCAAACACAACTGCTCCAATGTCATCCTGGTGGGAGTGCCAGGCCCCCAGCTGGGCTCTCCTCCTTAGGGCCATGAAATCCAGGCTCGCAAGCAAGGCTGAGGCCTGGTGTTGGCAATGGGATCTCAAATCAAGTATCTGTCAAGCCAGGCTGATCCATTTTTTCCAGGGGATATTTACTCAACCCCTCCATCCTGTCACGAGTGCCATCCGTCTGTTGTCAGCTCTGTCATCGGAGCACAGACAGATTTCAGCTGAAGCATCAAGTCACTGATGGGAGCTGAGTTTAGGCATGTAACTGTGCCAAGCAGCTCTGGCTTCTCTCGAGCAGGACAATAGCATTGAGCTCTTTAAGGCATCTGGCCCAGAGCAAAGGCATTTTATCGACAGCAGATCTCCCAGGCTGGAAAACCAGCCCATGAAAAGCAGAAACAGAGTCACAAGGGAAACCCATTTGCCTTTAGTGAGGATTTGGACACTCTCATGTGAGCAGCGGGCACAGCTCTGAAGCTCCAGGGTGGAAACCAGGATCCAGACATACCTGGTGCATTTGCAGCACTGTATCACTTGATCCGCCTCATCAGAACGTTTTGCACTTTGAGCAATGGACACCAATGCAAACAGTGACCTCAGACCTTGCAATGATTAAGCTAAACAGCTTTAGGATGTTTGTGTCTCTTCCAAAGCTCAAACCCATGCCAGACTCTCTGGAGAAGGGAAGAAGTCTGTATTAAATCCAGCCCTTCTGTCCCTGAGATCCAGAGGCATTCCCAATTCCCTCTTAATACACATCTCCAAAACCTCAAAGGCTGGGAGAATTCACACACTATATCCAAAAGCACCAATGATTAATATTAACTGCCTGGGAGAAGGGAAAAGCAAGTGATGCTGCATCTGTTGTTCTCCTTCCTCTTGTGCCCCTGGGAGTTTCAGGAACCGTACCACAGGAGAACAGATTTAGCCATCCATGGGCTGACTATGGCCTGTGGACATCAGGACACAGAGAGAGACAGGAAGGAAAAGATGTCCCAGGCAGAAGGATCAGGCAGAGCTCAGACTGCAGAGGGACAAGAAGGGCTGCGGGTACCTGCAGCTCTTGGACGTAGTTTAGCACGTGCTTATAGGGCAAGGGAAAACACATCTGCTGCTGCCACAGCCTGAGCACATCGTCATTGCAAAATGCTTTGATGCTCGGCCGGGTGGTGTTTTCCCATTCCCAAAGCATCCTTGGCACTGTGGTGCCTTCCCAGTTCAGCGCAGTGCCCGTGTGGGTAGCTGCAATAACTAACCTTGCTGCTGCTGCAGGTGAAAGAGCTGAGAGGAGGCATAAAGCTGAGGGCTTTAACTTCTAACTCTTTATCTTTGTCTGCATTCCTGGGAGCTGATGCATGCAGGAAAAGGAGCGACATTCACACATTCAGAGTAGCTGTGACCACACTACGCTGTGAACCACACAGCCATAGGAGATTGCAACCATAAATGGGCTCCTGGGGCTGAAGCATGGCTGGCAGGAGGAAAGCCGCTGGAATTCGCTATGAAAAGCCAATTAATGGAGACCAAATCCTTTTGTATATGTGCATGTCTCAATATTGGACAGCAAATTCCAGGCTCTGCTACCCAACCCTGACAGAGTCTCCTGCAATCATTAAGAGATCTTGTAGCCTCTGACCCAGGCTCTAAGTGCACATCATGGAGTGAGGAAGTGCACCAAGATGGAGCTGTACAAGGGCTGTGTGTCCCAAATAACATGCTCCAGAGCCCCTGGTTCCCAAACCAAGGGCAGACCTTGGCACACCTTTGGTGCAGATGTTGTCATGATTGTCAGTAAGAGCAGTATCTCTTCCTTGATACTGATGCTGTGAGGGTTGAAGCAGCTCTGATACCCATCAGCACCTCCAGCAAGGGCTGCAGCTCACCTGTGAGGGGCTAAAACTGATCCTGCAAGGAGCTTGTGACCATTAACCTTAAAATCCTGACTCTGAAAGCCTAATAACGGGGAAAGAATAGCAACAAGCAGCTGGCCTTCAAGGGGAATGCAGGACTGCAGGGGGGACCTCCTTTGTTTTCTTGTTGCTCAGTCCTCATTTTGGTTGCCTGGATGGGACCTTTGCTTCATTAGTTTGCATCTAGATGCTGCAAATGGCAAAAGAATATAAAATACAGGCCCAATTCCTCTTCAAATATGCTGCATGTCTCCTATTTTCCACTCTCTCCTCTTGAGCTGCAGCACCACAGCTATGGTCATCCATATGCACCTTGATTAGATGATCTTTTGAAGGCTCCTTCGAGCCCAAACTCTTCTATGATCCCTATGTAGTCTTTGACACAGTATCACCTCAACTGCCTCCAGACTGTGGCTGCAAAGGGGCTCGGGGTGGAAGAGCAGTCAGTGGGGCAGCAGGGTCTCTTCTCCTCTCTGCAGGTAAAGCCTTGAGATGGATGGGGCATAAGGCACAGCGACCATGGAGGGGATGGAGAAGGCCTCTGGATGGTGGACACAGGGCCTGCAGGGACACGGTGGTGATGGACAGCTACAGTCCTCTCCAATATTGCCACCTAGAGGAGCTAGCAAGGACAAGAGCTCATTGCATGAGGTAAGGAAGAGGAATCAAAAGCTTGCTTCTTCTTTAGTTTCCCTCCCATAAATGCATCCCCAGCATGGCACAGAGAACAGCCAAATGCTGTCCATGGCATTGGGTGTGAGGATACAGCATCGCTTTAGAAACAGCCCTGTGCTTCTGGGGGGCTGAAGATACCCAGCACTCTCCCATTTCCCAGCACTTCAGTGATCCCCACACCAACCATGTGGTGTGATGACTGGAAGCTGTCCTTCATCAGCTCAACCTCAACTGAACTGATGTAATGGGGACAAGTCAACGAGTGGTGGCTCTGCCCACCAACCTGCAGTGCATCCCCTCTCCAGGGTATGCAGGGGTCTGCCTCATTCCTTCTGCCAGTGCCTTTGGACAGCACCTATCCAGAATTCTTTTACCATGGCTGAAATGATACAGGTACAGCAAGCCCATCCCAGAGAATACCTGCCTGCATCCTCTTGGTCCCGATTACCTTTTGGATGCTGGAGAAAGCACCTCAGCAATGGTGGGCCCAAGGGCCAGAATCATGCCTTATTTCAAGACAAAAACTCATTTGCCAAGGCTGTGCTGCACTTCTTTTGAGGGCTTGTGAGGTTAAAAGGTATTGCTAAACTACACTTGGGTTAGTTACATGCCCAAGTACAACACACAGTGTGTGTGCAGCAGGATCAATGGTATTTACTCTGATTGCCAGAACTTTGAGGTGTGTGATTAGCATCATTTAACAGTACAAGATAACACCGTTGTCTCTTGTCCCAGTCCTGTGACTTCAGTAGCACAGAGCACCCATGAGCAGCAGGATGCTGGACGAGCCCTTCTCATTCGCAGACTCATGGTACCTTTGTGAGCTGCGGTAGAGGCTTTGGCAAAGCCCAGGCTGAGAGCTCAGGACTCAGCTTCCCACATGAGGACCACAGTCCCTTTGGAAAGCAGAACCGAATCCCCTCACTGTCTGCTGCTATGGATGGGAGACAAGTGTTTAAGGAGGTTTCAGGGGCTATCCTGCTGCAGTGATACAGAGCCATGAACAATGTACTTTTACACCATCCAAAAGCCAAAGATTGTCATTTTTGAATCACAGGCCTCAAAACCAGGTTTAGGCACCTTCTGGGTTGTAGAGGATTGTAAGGCATTTGAACAACTAACCTCTTCAGCTGCTCTGACAGCACATAGCATCAAAAGTATGGTTCAGATGAGGCTGGCATCACCTGCAGATTCAACAAGAACATAGGACATGAAAGCCCATGAGAGCTCAGCAGCCTCGAGCTTGCGAACACCCTATGTTCTGCCTTACCCATTGGCCAAAGGCCATGGAGAAACAGCTGAGAAGGCCAAGCAGCAGGTCATGACTTTGCTACAGATTTATTTCTGTGGGAATTAATGAAACTGTACACACAACTCCAGAAAAAATAATCATCATCATCATCTTTTATAGCCTATAATCCTTCTTTCACAGTACAACGCAACAGGAAAGGATTTAGTCAGTGTAAACAGAAGGTCCAACAGTGATCATCAGCTATCACACATCAGCTGCACAAACACCACAACTACGGAATTAATGCCATTAGCACACACATCGACAGTACCAGGACATATTAGAACTTTACCTACAATGCTTTTTCGTGTGCAAAAAGCCATGAAGACTCAATTTACAGAAGGGCACCTTCTTTGTGGGTGCTGTGACTGCCTCCTCGGGGCTGTCTTAACCATTTGGCAAAAGGTCTTCAAGGTACCCTTAACTTCACCTGCAGCACAACCCATCAGTGCCTCTGGAAACCAGGCACTCAAGTGTTCTCTGCTGCAGCAGGATAAAGAAAAAACCCAGCTGAGGAGGAATCCAAGTCATTTATTAAATCATTCCTGAATTTCAGCTTAGATCCATTCCTGCACCAGGAACTATTCACAACAGTCCTGCTTCTATGGATCTTAAGTTCACAGAACCCGAGCAGAACCATCCTGCACCAGCACCAGCTTTGTAAATGGAATTCACAGCCAGATGCCACAGGAAAACCCAAGAGGTAGTTCTTTATCATACCTCTGTGAAAAGGCAAACTGAACAAAGGAACAGGATGTCGAAGTGATGCAGTGAACCTAAAGGCAACAGGTACCTACTATGGGGGTTTTCTACTTTTTGGGTTTTTTTTTTTACTTTTTGGGTTGTTTTTTTTTAAACACATGAAGTTAAGTTACAGACATCGTAGAAAATGCACACTTTATGGAATTCCTGCATAGTAGGAAACAAAGAGGCTAGCACTAATCCAACAGCTATGTTAACAGTGAAGACTGCCGCTTACCGGTGCAAGGAAGATGCGCTATGTATATATTAACAGAGCCTCCCCCCTTCTTAGAGGAGTCCTATGGCAACACTGAGATGTTTTGTTCAGAAGGAAAAAGAAAGCATTTTCTTGGGGTTAAACTGCCAAAATCATTCAGTTTTACATCCATCAATTTAAGGCAATGTTACTGAGACCTGAGAAAATGAAAAAGCAAACAGAAAGTGTAAGTTTCTTTTCTCAACTATATATATATAGTGTGTGTATATATACATATATATACATTTCAAGTGTATATCTGTATATGTATATATATACACACACACTTGGAATTTCCTGTCTCCTCCAGCTCTCAGGTGGTGCTGGGGAAAACAGCGATGGAGACACTGCTGTGAGGTCTCAAGGTCGCATCCTGAGAGATGCAGTTTGCTCCCAGGAAACCTAATGGGAGTGCTTGGACTCACCCGGCTCTTTTCCATCTATTCTCTTTTTAAACAGCTCTGTTGAAGCCCTCTGAAGAGGGTTAACTCCAGAACAGGCCTGTAGTGCACCAGTAACCCTAACTGGTTTGTATAGCCAAACTGGAGCTAAACCAGACAACATTACATACAGGAAATTGCTGTGATTCCCCCTTGTCAGGAGAAAAAGAAGGATGTCAGGGTTAATTTCACTGCACCTTTAGCCACTTCCCATAGCGACAGAGTAAATCCTTTAACACAAGTGTGGAATCGGCAATTGTTCTGTGCTCTTCCTTGGAAAAGGAGAATTAAAATGAAAACTCAAACCCCAAAACCATCAACTTGCAAACATTTCTCATTCAATGGCAAGAGACACGAGCGAGATGGGTGGGCACTGCGGACACGCAGCATGCTAAGGAGTTATGACACAAAGTGCACTGGTTTTTGACTCTACAATAGGACGGATGGGCAGCTCCCCTTCAAGTACCACCTCGATGCTCAGTGAATGGCTCTGGAGAGGGCCGGAGGTACCGTGTCAATCTGTAGCTGTAAAGCTTCTGTTTGAGGCTGGCCAAGCTCCACGGCCAATGGGGCGCAGCCCTGCACATGTCAGCTACATCCATCACTGCAGGAGGAGAGATGGGCGCACACAAAGACACAGTCACTTCCCAAAACGTGGAATGGCGTTGCCAGTTGAGGATTTGATGGTGGGCTGAGCCCCAGCTGAAAGATGGACTCAGCCCTAAAACCGGTGGGGTCAGCTCATTCTCCTCTACACGACCACAGGCACAAACCATCCCTCCCTCCTGCTCCCATCCGAGCAGCCAGGCACCCACAGCCCTTTGGCCAAGGCGTGCCATTAGCCTGCTAAATAAAGCAGGGCACCAAAAAGCAGGAGGTTTCCACATCTCAGCTCAGGTTCCCACAAAGTGAACAAGTTTATAACAAGTTTATCACGGTGAGAGGGTGCGTGGCTTATTTCTGGCTCAAACATCAAACGTGACTACCCAAAGATCTGAGACCAAAATAAAAGGTAACAATCCTCATGTGAACAGAAAGCGATTTCCAGCGCTCACCTCTCCCCTACCCTCCTCTCCCTGCCACAAAGGATGAACAGGGAGTCAGCTCCTTTACTCACCCCAATGGGAACTAAATCCTTTGTCAAATCACACATTAAAGAAGCTCACTGTGTGCAAAAGACTCTTACGCTAAAACAGTTCCACCCTACACAGTGCAGTCAACACAGTTTTAACTTAAATTTGCAGCTTGTTCTTTACAAGTGCTTGGCAGAGAATATTTATATTCTTCTGACACCATATAAATAATATTTATACAGCTTAGACATTTCAGACATGCATTAGACTTTAGGTAGTACATATTTCTGGATCATATATGCAACTATTACTGTCAATCAAACCAAGCAACCTTATGCTGGACCGTGCCTTGCGTTATCCAGGATGTTTGATGGGGGCTCTGAATCGTCCATGGGGAGGACCAGGCGCGTTCCTCGGATTACAAGTTCATGATCCCCAAAAGCAAGCTCCCGATCCAGCGCATCCTCAGTGCTGTTTCCCACGAAGCGCCGGGATGTGCCGCTGGATGCCACGGAGTCGGTGTTGACAGTGGAGTCCCCGTAGGTCAGACTGATGTCCCCGTCGTTCAAAATGAGATCAGAGTCATCGTCCTTCAGCTGCTCCTGATTCTGGGCAACAAACAGTGCTGGTTAACTCTTCCCAAGTACTCATGTTAACAGCAGCCTTCCAGTTACCTAAAGGGAACCTACTGGGGAGGGGCTTTTATATAAGAGTAAGTAGGGACAGGCCAAGGGGAATGGCTTTAAGCTGCCAGAACAGGGGAGACTGAGATGAGCTCTTAGGCAGAAGCTCTTCCCTGGGAGGGTGCTGAGGCGCTGGCACAGGGTGCCCAGAGAAGCTGTGGCTGCCTCATCCCTGGCAGTGTTCAAGGCCAGGTTGGACACAGGGGCTTGGAGTAAGCTGCTCTAGTGGAAGGTGTCCCTGCCTGTGGCAGGGGTTGGAGCTGGAGGAGCTTTGAGGTCCCTTCCAACCCAACCCATTCCATGATTCTATGTATTAGCTCATCCCTCAGCACCAGGCTCTGATCTCCCTACCAAGGCTCTAAGCTCGAGGCTGCAGAGCAGCATCCAAAAGCTACGCTGAAATATGAACATGCCGAAGTCCACCCATCCATGATGGAAAGGACACCAAGACTCACTTCGTACGCCTGTGGACTCGTCAGGCACCGGGCAATGGGCCCACAGCACCCTGGCAGTGTGGTGGTCAGGGGGGGCCCGCTGTGTGTCAGCAGAGGTTTCAGATAGCTACAGAGGGGGTTAAGGAAGAAAGAGGAATAGGGCGATGTTGGTGAGTTGAGGGGTGGGATGCAGGGGCAGCAGTGAGGGGCTCTGTGTCTCCAGGAAATCACAGGAAGGAAAGAAAGCCAAGTCCCTGGAAGCACAAAAATCATAGGAATGAGCAATGTGAATATAACCACAGTGGGACATGAGCAGACCAGACACAGCCCTGGTAAGAAAAGGCCTCACAGCATCCCCTGTGCCATGCCTCTCATCGTGGCAAGCTGCTCCTCCACTAATGGATGGCAAAGCATTTGAAAGGGAAGAGGGGACTGATCTAACAAGAGGACTCCTGCCCTTCCTGCCCTCCTGCCACCAGGATCCCTGGGCTTCCAGCCTTGGAGACATGAGCTTTGACCTGAGCTGCTGCTGCATCCCCACTAAAGGTGGATGGAAATGGCCATTTCTCACAGCCACAGTCACGAGGAGGTGCGAACGAAAACCCAGCAGTGTCACAGGAAAGCAAACACTGGTTTCTCTGCTAAGCAGGGAGCAAGCCATGCTCCAGGCCAGCAGAGCTGCTGGGGCAGACAGGATGTGACCCAGCACACACTGACCACCACTGAAGGATACTTGTGATCGAAGTTGTACCACATGCGGAAGAGCCAGGCGCTTTCTGCCTTCGTACTCCTCCTCTCACTCTCTGGGACACCCTGCAGGAGAGTCAAACATTAAACAGCAGCAGGGAAATGTGCCACAGCCTCTATCAGGGCCAGGAGGCTCCAGGTTATCCCAGGGGATGGAAGACACACACCTTCCATCACCCCTTCAGAAGAAACCCATGGGTTGCAGAGAGCACAAGGATGCTTACACCACAACAGGCTGTGGTGCTTCCAGCACACACTGCATTTAGCAGCACAGAGCAGCCTTAGGGAGGTGGTATTAAAGCATTCTTTCTGCTAGAGCCTTCCAGTTCCTGGCCCTGAGGTTTAAAGTGCTTCGGAGCCACAGGCTGCATTCAGGCTTCACATTCCATAGTGACTGACGGGTCCAATCTCCATCAAACCTCGCCTGAGATTTCTGTATGCAAATCACTGCTTGTGGTGGGGACCTCTGGCTTCCTTTTAGACAGAGTAAAGAATGCAGAACTGTTTGGAGGGCACTGTGAACACAATTACACATTCCATGGAAATCTGGCTTTCAGATTCATGGCTCTGGGCTGCCTTCAGCATCTGATGCTTTCTGCCCAGGAGGTGAAAAGCCCAATAAATGGCTCTGCATAAAAGGCACCTCCAAGGTGCAGAACCCACGCTGGCATCAAGCAGAGCCACAGCATGACCAGGCTGCAGGGAAACTCCTGATGCTCCAGCATTTATCTCAGCATGGCTGGTGGTTCCTGAACTGCCACATAGTTACCCACAGGAAACAGGGGGGGGGAAACTTACAAGTGGGGCAGAAGATGCTACATGAAATGAGGCAGTAAATGGTGTTTCTGTACTGCTCTGGGTACTGGGATGAGGCAGAGAGCCTCCATGTCATGCATATTTGGGTGTTTATTTCAAACCCAGCCAGAGCGGGACTGAATCTATTGCAGTCTCTCCCTGCAATGTGGGAGCATTGCTCTCAGCACTAACGTGGACTTAAAAAGTCCAGGGTTGCTTCTCTGCCCTCCCTTCCAAGTGATTAAAAGAAAGGCTCATTATAACCAGAGAGAGCACAGAAACGTCCTCACTCCCACTAACTGCAACCTCTTTCCCCAGAGGACCTAAAAGGTCTCCTAGAGCTGGAAGAGAGCATAGCAGGGACAGGCTTCATGTAACCCCTGCCAACTCCTGCCCAGAGGCTGCCCAGCAGCATCACACTCACCACATTCTCCTGATCCGCATCCACACCAACTCTGTGGAGGAGACAACAAGCACAGGGTTAGCACAGGCAATGCCAGGTGGGTCCGTGCTGAGGTCCCAAGAGGAGGATCGTGTCCTGCCTCCCGTCTCTTCGAACTGAGCACCTTAATGTGAGAGTGGGACAAGGGAGAGGATGCTCTGCAGCAAGAGGGCCCCAGACTCACCGGATATTCAGGCAGGACAGCATGGCTGTGGTGCCCCCGCCGAAAACCCACACAGTGAAGAAGACGATGAGGAGCGTTGTGCTGAACATCATCTGCCGGGCGTACGTGGCTGTGTCGCGGATGGCCAAGGCGAATGCCATGGCTCCTCGCAGCCCTGGCCAGGGAAGGGATGGTGGAGGAGCTGTGTGAGCCCACAGCACTGACAGCAGCCCCTGTCGCAGGCTTCCCCACCCAGGGTTTCCATCAATGCTGCCCCACAAGTGATCCTGTCCCTCTGATGGGGCAAGGGGAATGGCTTTAAGCTGCCAGAACAGGGGAGACTGAGATGAGCTCTTAGGCACAAGCTCTTCCCTGGGAGGGTGCTGAGGCGCTGGCACAGGGTGCCCAGAGAAGCTGTGGCTGCCCCATCCCTAAGGCCAGGTTGGACACAGGGGCTTGGAGCAGCTGCTCCAGTGGAAGGTGTCCCTGCCTGTGGCAGGGGTTGGAGCTGGAGGAGCTTTAAGGTCCCTTCCTACACAAACCATTCCATGATTCAGTGATATCCACCACTGGAGGAGACCACAGCACTTCCACAGTGATGATTTAAGCTTAAGCATTCACTGTGAAGCTGGGGTTACCACCAGCCCAGAAAGGCAACCCCTCCTCCTGCCCAATGCTGTGCACTGAAGCCAAGGCAGGAAGAGCTCATTCCTACACCTCAAAACAAGGTATTCACACCACCCAACCAAAGGGAGCCCTTTCCTGCTCAGCCTCTTCTCCAGCACTGCCTGTAAGAGACTAAGAGTTGAATAAGAACTATTTCCAGGGGTTCAGGGACAAGGAAGTGCAGATGGACCACGCAGTCAGAGGCAGGGATGCGATAACGTACCAGCAAACATCATCATGTGCTGTAAATTTGTTCCAATCTTATTTCTTCTCCCCAGATTCAATAAAAATGACAGTGGGTAAATATTGGCAGCTCTTCCTAGGAAGATAGCAAGCTGTATTTGCACACATTAAGGAAATTGCTCTTCCTATGCCTCCCATCACAACCCACCTCTGCACACAGAGCAGGCGGAAATGCTGAGGAGCCTCAGAAACACTGGTGCTCTGGCTGCAAAGATAACCACCCTGCTCTGAGTGCTACAGCAGAGTGGGCAGAGCCTGCTACTGCCTCCCCAAAGCAAAGCACACACTGCAAGTCAGGAATATCACATAGAGACAAGCACAAATAAACAAGTGAACAATGAGAGGATAGGCTAGAGGAGGGAGAGGAGATTGAAAACACCATTCCCCATCGTCTGCTCCCCCTGCCAGCTCCTTTTTCCACCCCAAGAATTATTTGTCCTCTGTGAAGCTCAAGTCATCACTGCTGCCACAACCCCTCTGACAGTCCCTGGCACCCCACACTGCACAGCTGGGTTTGAAGCTTGAAGCCAAGTCTCATTCCCAAAGATTATTCAGCAAAATGAAAGCAGCAGCAGTTGAGAAGGATAAAAAAGAGAATCTAAGACTCAATTCTGTTTTCATAGCCCGTGAGATACGAGAAGCACCAGCCCCTTCATATTGCTTTTCATCTCTGAAGCTGTGTCTTTTAATACCAGCACCCAGATGGCAAAAATAATCTTGGAGCCAGTATTCAGAGCAGCCCTGAATAATATGGAAAATGCTTCCAGCTTTCATGTGCTGTCCTGAGCATCATTAATTTGCATAAGAGATGCATTTCATGATCCCTCTCATGAATGAGCTATTTCAGCAGTGAGTCAGTTCCTGCTGAAGAGGACACAATTTCAGCCTAACCACCCAAATGGCATTCCCCATGTTCTTCACTCCCTCCATCCCCCAGGATCCTGGGGGAATCCAGCAGACCCTGCTGCAAGCCTACACTCCAGCACTGGCAAAGATAGCAACATCACAGGCAGCAGCATAAACCTCAGCACGGGCAAAGGGTGCAAGGAACTCTGCACACCTGAACTGGTTTCCCTGGGATATGGAAAACATTCCTTCAAAATCCTTGGTTTTCTGAGACAGACCAGGGCTGAGAGTTTGTTTCTGTTAGCATCAGCTTGTAGAAGGGAAAATCCTTCCTTCTAACATCACTATTGTAGCCTTAACTGTGCTACTTGACCACAAAAAAGGTGTTTTTAGGGTTAACCAAGCCGTTCACAGGAAATAAATGGCTACAATGGGCAGTCCCCATTCTCAAAGCCACTCCTGGTGCATGACAAAGCCTGGAGCTTCGGTACCTTGTTCACATGGAACAGGAGTCCCTGCAGCAGCTGATCTGAATGCCCATGAAGAGAGAGAAGACAGGGGGATGAAAAGTAAAGCTGCGAGAAGAATCTCCATCTCTTTCAAATAAGCACCAAAGGAGAAATCCCCTTCTAGACGTAAAGCCAGGCTGATTGAGGAAAACCCCACACACTGGAGAGAAAAACACAACCTGGGAATGAGGAACCTCTCCTATTTATATCTTATACAATGGGCTCCAAAGGATACAAAAGCCCCCACCACAAAGGTAGGGTTAAAGACGTGGTTCTGGAAGGTGAACAACGCGAGTCCCATGTAGGAGAAGATGAAGTTTTCTGCCAAGAAATTCAGCAGCTCAAACAACTGAAAGAGAAAACCAAATTAAAAGTGAGTGAGACAACTGAGGTTTAACACACAGGAGCCCATCCATCACGCAGTAAATAGTTCTTCAGATGCAACCCTCAGAAAACCCATCTGTAGCAAGACGGATGCACCTCATTGTGGCTAGAGGGGAGGAAAAGATATTGGACTGGAAACTCAGAGAGGCTGAAGAGCTCTCACCTGCTTAGTTCTGTGCTGGGACTCTGTAGATAAGTTGTTATAGGTATAATGGGCCTGTGTGATCCCACAGAAGAGGACAGCCACCACACCTGGGGAGCAGAGCATCATGTTAGACTCCTGATCATTAAAAGGGAGCTGAGCTGCACCCCAATGGCACAGGGGATTTAATGCAATAACCCCAGGATAAATAAGGCAGAGGGAGAGCTCCGCCTGCCATCAGTGCTGGGAGAAGCAGAACTCAACAGCCCCATCATCCCTGCAGATCTCCAACCCGGACACAGGGCTGTGCTGGAGCTTGCCTGTAAAGCCACATGCTTCAGCCAGCAGGAACGTGCTCCAGGACATCAAGAAGAACAAGCCTGTCTCCAGCAACGGGAACTCCCGAAGTTTGGTGAACTTGGTGACGTTGCAGATGGTTAAGGACAATTTGGAGAGAAACTGGAGGCTAAAAACACAGCAAATCCACTTGTGCATCACAGCAGCACTACACAGCCTGCCCCTAAGGAAGCTATGGCACTGCCTTTGATGAACTAAGGCAAAGAACATGCAACACTGCATCTGGGTGAGATGAAGCACAGCAACAGAAGCTGCTTTGCAAACACAGCAAAAGGATATTAAAGCTGTCACGACTCCGGTAGCTGCTCCCATTGCAAAAGAGCCACTGAATATCCCCAGGAAGATCCCGATGGACTTGAACATTGCTGTGACATCGAATGTGTGGCTGTTGTCACCTGCCGGCTGGTACGCAACAATTGAGCTACAAGAGGGAGGTAAAGCACACACAAGAACGAAACAGTCCTTAGTCTGGATGGAGAGGCACCTCCACAAAGCTACATAAGCCAACACTGAGCCTGAGAAACCAGGAAGACAAAACCCAAGTCCCACACTGCAATTCCTCTAGGATCACAGCATGCAGCAGCAGCATTCCCACCCTATCCCAGGGAATGTGGGATCCCCTTCACTCCTGACCAGCTTTCTGCTGTTCAGCCACCCTTCCTAAGCACAGCTCTGCATTTGCTCACTCTAGACATTAGAGAGCATCAAACCAAAGCCCATCTCTTGCACGATCTCCTGCAAATGCATTTGCTTAAGTGATAGTCCATCATCTATGATGGGATTTGGGGGGTTTGGCACCAGCTCTATAAAGGCAGGCACTCTGCAACCACAAAGCATTCAAGTGGGAAGCCTCCATGATGTGAATATCCCCTGGAGAGCTATAACTTACTCTGCTTTACACATTTAACGTGCACTGCATTTATCTGGCACCGTTCTGAGTTCTGAAGGGAAACATTGCAGGGCAGGAAGTCAAAGGGCACAGGGCTGGCTCACAACAGCAGCACGCTCAACTTCACCCACCAAACTTCAAAAGACCTTCATGATGAGATGGTAAATGGGTTTGCTCCCTCCTAGCTAAGGTGAGCTGAGCCCTCCCACTTGGAAGGGCTGAGATACAGGGGGACCTTTATCCATCTCCTAAATGGGGTTGGAACTGGACCATCTTCAGGTCCTTTCCATCCCAAACCATTCTGTGTTTCTAAATGCCATTTATGGGCTCTGCACATCACTTTCTTGGATGTAAGCTTACAGAAAACATTAACTTCCAGTCCACAATCCCTCAGCCAGCTCCATTCAAACTCTTGGATGTGAACTTTAAACCTTTGCTGTTTAACCTCCTGAGTTCTGCTGGAACGGAACGTTGCTGCCTCATGCACACATCCTGCAGCTTTCTACCTTAACTACACACCAACGTCAGGGGTCACTTCCCTTGCTCAACTTCCCTGCTTTCAACACCTTTCCTTCTTCTGCATTGTCTTTTACACTGCAAGATGTACACTGTTATTTAACTGCATTTGTCAATCCCATCCGACACTTCCCATTCACCAACATGCTCTTCTGCTGGGGCTTGGGGTTTTGGTCTTATAAACCCAGACTGGTTTCATTTCCCCTCCGTAACCAACCGTTTGGATGTTGGGCTTGTGTTTTTACCTCTTTGCAGTTTTCCTTCTGGTTCTGCTTTCTGCATCACTAATAAGACACCATTGCCAGCTTTATGCCCATGGGGGTCTCTGTGGCATTCAGCCCCTGTGAGACCTCCCTTGGGAAGAAGCAGGTAGAGACCCTGCTGCTGCATTCACCTCCCTGCTCCCAAACCGCATCCCCGGCACCTCACTGCCCACTGGTTTTCGGTTCTGTGTTCAATTCCTCTTCATCTTGCAACCACCTCCCAGCCACCAAACCAACAAGAGGCAGGACCAGAAAGGCAGGAACCAGCAGCAGATCCTGCTCCCCAAATACAGGAACATTTGTCCAGGACTGGAAGCAGGGAGGAGAGGAGCCCTGTGGGCACCCAGCTCCTGGCACAAGCAATGGAGGAGTCCCAGCTCCTTGTCCTCCCCTGGCACAGGGGCTGCTCATGGAGGAGTTCTCCTCCTTGCACCTAAGATGTGCTTGTGCCCAAGTGACTTGAGGCTGCCCTTGACACACCTGCACTGACCAATACCCACCGTGCTGATAGGGCTGCCCTATGCTGCTTACAATGACCCTGAAGACAAAGCCCACTGGTGAGGAGCCCTGGAGGGATCAGCATGCTGCTGGGCTAGGCTGCACTAAAGCCTTGCAGCAAAATAACTGCTGCCTGCAGCTCAGAGCTGCTGTTCTGGTGCAAGTCACCTTATTTCAGACAGGGGTGGATGGAACTCAGCTTGTGGGAAGGCAGGAAATCAGAGCAACAGCTACAAAGCTGGTATTGAAACAGGGCGAGAGGTGATGCGGTCACCTCCATGTGTGGAGATGCACTACACTGATGCTAAACCCACCCAGAACCTTCCAGCACAGGCTGGAAGACCCCATCCTTTCCTCACTTGGGATCCCTTCTTCAACACAACCTGGCTGTGCAGCATTTACCCTCACACCAGTGGGGACACATCCAGCATAAAGCCCAGAGTGAGCAATGCAAGCAGTTCCAGAAACCTCAACAGAAGCACTCAGTTCCATGCCTACAACTCATGCGGGTGGGGATACACAGCTCACAAGATGCTATTTGCTGCCTCCACCTTAGGAAAACCCACACAAGCAGCACACTGGAGTGACAAGTATTCCAGAACTATTTCCTGCATTAGTCTGAGCTGTACGTGAACCTGTCACCACTGCAGATATCATACAGTGCCGAACAAATGGCCATGATGACTACATGGTGAAAATGCAGATCAAATACGTCCTGCATGCAGAGGACAGAAGATGTTAAAGAATAGCAAATACTCTTCAGAAAGGCAGCATGTGTCCAGTGCAGAGTATTCACTCAGTAAGAAATACCATCTGCTTGATGCACAGAAAGAGGGAGAGAAAGGAAACTATTCCTACCTCACCCAATGCATGTACTTGTGAATGGGAAGGCAGGTGGGAAGGAGCAAAGCCATCAGCAAGGAGTTCCAGTGGGGCTTAAAAGCAGATCTGGTGCTTATCCCATTTCAGAGGGACAGAAAAACTTCCTCTTGACTGGGCCAACCAGGCATAAAAGCAAAACAAAACTATCCATCATGCAGGGGGAAGCTATAAGGACAGCCCGTAATCCCAAGCTGCAGTCTCCTATGTGGTCAAGAGGTCCCTACAGCTTTTGGGCACACTCCAAATGGAAAGCTGCTCTTGCAGACCTGTTCAGGAGGTCTCCCAGCACCTGACATGTACCATGGATAACAACTAAAAGTAAAAGCAGAGCACACTTACGAAGACAGCACTATGGCAACGGCATCATTGAGGACGCTCTCGCCAAAGAGCAGGGCATACAGCTCAACATCAACCTGGAGTTCATGGAATATGGCAAGAACAGTCACTGACAAATAGAAAAACAAGAGAGACATTCAAAAAGGTGCCGTTATTTTGGTGCAATCAAAGACAAAACGTACTGGTTTAGAAAGCTGCCTTCCTGCACATCTGTGCCACTGCTGCAGTGGTGCCAGCCACCCCTCCTGCTCCCTCCAACAGTCTTCCTTCCGCCCTTTCAGATGAGGATTTGCTTTATCATTTCCCTCCTGCTCCTTTTAAACACATCCTGGGCATTGGGTCCATTGAGTCTTTAGCAGGCAGACATGAGCAAACTCTGCTTTGAGCTCTGTGATGCATGAGCAAACTCTGCTCTGTGCATGGGCCACAGTACCACGCTAACACCAGCCACTCAGCTTTCATGATGCCTTTGGCATGGTGCATCAGGGAGAGCCTTCCTCCACCTACAGAAGGCCAGGTGGATGCAGGCTTGTCCAGGACGATGCCTGTCTTCTCCTTCCATCTCTGATACTCCAAGGGAAATCCTTGGATTCACCACAGGTTGACAGAGTGGAAATGCCAGCACAGAGGTGTGAACATCACAGACCTAACTGGAGGAAGCCAGGCATTAGAGGGTGTCTTGTGATTTACAACCACATGGCAGAGACCACAGAACCCTCAAGCCCTTCCATGATCCAGCAGCTCCAAGAAGGGAATGAAAATGCAGCAGGTTTTGTGTCTCAGCCTTGCAAAAGCATCACAACATCTAGAGCAAGCGAGATGTAACACGTGGTGCATCGCGCACAGCTCAGGCTGCTGCAGAGGGCTGAGCTAATTCCAATCAAAGTCCTTCAAAATAGCATCCAGGCACTCAGCTGTGCACACTGAAGGGGGTTTAACACTTTTATGCACAGGGAAACATTCCATTTTTACCTGTGGAATCTTCACGTTCCTATTGTGAAGCTTGAAGAAGGGATACCATGCCAACATCTCATCTGAAGCATTTCTAAGCATCACTTCTACCTGCAGTCCTTGCCTGGCCTCTGCCCATCTGCCATCAGGTCTACCACACCACCATCACACCCAAGAGGTGCTCCCCACTTTGCAACACAAAACCAGTCTGTGATTACCACTAAACTAACTAAAACTGCCAACTGAACACGACACATGTGCTTATGAAGCATCTGCTGCTGGCACAGGATGGCAGGGACACGGTGGACCTGGCCCAACATCCAGTGAATTCAAGAGAGAGACTGGCCAGGACTTGACTGCAAACAAAGATTCGGGAAAGCAGAGGTTTGGAAGGTCTATTCCATGTAATTGGAAGGAAATCAAAAGTCATGGAGACAAACGTGACCTCTAAGAATGTCACACATCAATTGAACCCCAAAGTTCAGAAGGAGGACACTTGTGGGTGTTTAAGACTTTCTTCCCACCTTCACCACAACTCAAACCAGATCAAAATGTAGGTAAAATGAGGGGAAAAAAAACCCATCTAACATACCTGGGTCAGTAGCTGATACAATGGCACCGAAGAGGAGGCAGTCAGTGAAATAGAAGTCTCCCCCAAGCTGCCCAGTGACTTTCATCAGCGCCACGCAGCCATACACGACAGAGCTGGTGATTAGAAGAGGCAATTACTCATCCCTGCAGTGCATTAAAATGACACCCCAACAGACTCAATTCCCCTGAATTTGCCAGATTAACCCCTAAGGTTATCCAAGTGCCAGGGCACCGAAGAACTGAGCTGAGCATGGCGAAACCCCAGGGCCATGGTCTGGGAGGTGAGTGCTGGATCGCACACTGGACCGCATACATGGCCCACCCGAGGAACCAGGGTGGAAAGTCATCCATGAGCATAACATGGCTTGGGAAAAGGAGCATCCAGGTTCATGGGGTATCCCAATCTCTTTGCAGTGTCTTGCGTGAACACATTTCAATGGGGTGACCTTGGCCTGACTTTAGAATAACCAAAACTCTCAGCAAGGAACAGCTAATGCAGATGCTGAGTCTGCTTGAATCCATTGGACTCCCCAGTGGAAAACTCCCTCTGCCTGCCTGCATGCTGCTGTTCAGAGCAGGAAACCTCCAGCTCCCTCTGCACACAGGGATGAATAACCTGACACACCATCTGTGCTCACCAGGCACCTGCTTCCAGCAAGTAAGGACAGGACGTGAGTTTACGATCCTGCCCGCTACTCCCTGTTAGGGCTCTGCTCTCAACAGTTTGAAGTTCCTGATTCAAGACAGTCTTCCAGAGATGTGTGAAACCTTCCTTGCCAGGTGTGTAACTGCTCCAGATGGGATGCTGAGAAAGCACTATGCAATTAGACAGCAATCACCCTGTCCACCCAGCAGACGTTTGGCCACTGAATAGTACTATTGGCTGCTGCTGAGCAGCAGAGACAGTGCCTGTGTGATCCTTCAGGGCTGGGATTCGCAGCCAGAGCTCTCGGAGCCTCCAAAGCCCTCCACAAGAACCAGACCAGCTGCAGTTACTCACCCGATCACCAGGCAGGAAATTGCAGTGCCAAGGAAGGCGTAAGCCAGGATGGATCCCAGGTTTCTGAAGAAGTGCCTCTAGAAGGAGGATTAAAATGAAGAGTTACATTTGCTATCAGCTTCCTTCAAGCCTGCACAGGCACCACACAGGCTCTGTAGCTATTGGGACCTTGCTCAGACACCACAAGCTGGACCAACACGGCTGAATGGTGCCCATCAGTGTACACTGCCAGACCAGCAGATGTTGATGCAGCGTTCATAAACATGAATGCATCATCTTCTTGACCTGTGTATTTAATATGGTGCTGTTCTAAGTCCTGGGAACTGATTTCCTAACCCAGCAGCATTCCTCCTTCCTTCCCCCGCAAGCTAAACAGGATCATTCTCCTCTGTTTCCAAATCAGCATTCCAGAGAGCTGCTGAATTCCCACCCTCTGATCTGTTTCAGAGGCTGAAATGGGCCAGAGCCGACCTCCAAACCCATGCTGGGAGAGGTTCAAGTCACTGACCCTTCCCAGGGATGGACAAGATGGACTGGGGCACTCTCAGCCCTGCTTCCTGCAATCCCACATGTACCGAGGAAAACTATACCCATCTCCAGAGCCTGCTGAGCAAGCAGTAAAGCATGTTCAAGTATGAGGAATGCTCTGGAGGCAGAGGAACTGAAAACACAAAGCTGCAAAGGCACGTACCCTTTTCAAGCTGTAGCCTGCATAAAATATAATTGGAGGAAGCAAAATGTTGAAGAACACTTCAGGATCAAAAGTCACCTGTTAAGAGAGGAAAAAACCCAACAGTCAAATGCTTTGCAAGAGCACACAGATAAGGATGTCACATAAAACACGTGGAGGAAAGCCTGTGCCCCCACCGGAGGTGATGCTGTCAGAGCAGCTCTGAGGATGCCTCTGGCATCTTTTGGAGACAGAGTGCAGAACTGAACCAGCTTAATTTAAGATCAGCTGCAACTGGAGTTTCATTACATTGTGTTCTAATTATAAGCTATAGCTGATCATAATCTGATTGAAGTGAAATACACATAGAGAGAAAACAACCACTTAACGCAGCAGCTACAGGAGGTGCCCATCGCTCGCCTCTGCAGTCACCGGCTCCCTCACCTTTCTCAGCATCTCGTTGTCCTGGACGTTATTGAGCTCCTGGGCACTGATCTCCCCTTTCAGGGTGTACTCGTAGTACTTCCCGCTGACGTTCACCAGCAGTGTGGCAGGACTGGTCTGCACTTGGCAGCTCAGCGTCACGTTGTTGACATCGCTGGGTACATGGATGCCATAGCGCAGGACCACGCCGACCAGGACCCCTGCAGAGGAACACGTGTCAGTGAGACAAGCCATCGTCTCTTTGAGGACCAGACTCTGATAGGACAAGAGGAAACGGCCTCAAGCTGCACCAGGGCAGGTTTAGATGGAGCTGAGGAACAATTCCTTGCCCAGAGAGTGCTCAGACATTGGAACAGGCTGCCCAGGGCAGGGCTGCAGTCACCGTCCCTGCAAGTGTTCACACAGCGTGGAGATGAGGCCTCAGTGCCATGGGGTAGGGGTGGCCTTGGCAGGGATGGGAATGGTTGGGCTGGATGAGCTTAAAGGGCTTTTCCAGCCTGGTTCATTCCATGACTCTATAAAAACCTGGGTGTCCTCCCAGGAGAACTACAAACGCTCATGCAGACTCTTTAACACTGGCCATGGACTGGTCCTGATGGGTTTTGGTTCCCCAGCAATGAGTCAGACCCCCTTGCTCTAGAGCAGCAAGCTGCAGACATAGAGGGCACGCTGGTTTTCTTAGGGCATTGCTGGCACACAGGTGGGGAACCAGGCATGGCACTGCTTACATGAGCCTAAGCTATGGATATTGCACCTAGAACCTGCCAGCATCACGGTTTGCCACTACAGAAACACATTAAACCCTTCATTTTGGTAGGGGATTAAAAATGATAACACAGGAACAACACGAACACTTTGAGGACAGCGTGCATCCTTCAGAAGATGCTGCAGCACCATCCCTCTTCCTCCCGCACTGAGGAGCTTCCCCAGCACACAGCAGCGATCCCTGCTCTATAAAACCCATGGAAGCTCCCAGTCCAGGCCAAGCACCCGGGTCTCCTCCTCTCCCCCTTGGAGCCTCAGCTCTGCACCATGAGCAGCAGCCCCAGGGCAGCTCCAGCAGCCAGCTCTGCTGCTGGGCAGAGTATCCTGGGGTTAATGCGCAAGCCAGCAATCCAGAGAGCACTTTCCCAGCAGGCTGATGAGCTGGGAGCTCTCCCATCCACACTAATGGCATTCACACGGTGCAGAGTGCACTTCTGACAGAGCTTCCTGATATCCGCAGGCTGGGCAGCAGGGATGTCCCACAAGGCACCTTTCCCTGTAGCCTTCAGCACAGAAGGGTTTGGAAACGCCTTGATGAAGGCAGCGCTGAGGCACCACGGAAGTCCTGGGTCTCAACCCCATCTCTGAACCATGCGTTTCTGAGAAGCCTTCAGACACATGGGGACTAAACAGAGACTGCAGTACTGAGAAGGCTTCTCCGTTTGCCTCTCAAGACACTCCTGCTTCTTCACTCTGAGTTCAAATCATGCTCTGTGCTGAAGGGAACATCAAACTCTTCCTCTGCCACCATCCCCTGGGAGCAGAGCCTGGGCAGGAGCCATTCAGCATCTCCTGCAGCCAGTTCCCAACCACCCACCCAGATTTTGCCTTCTGCCCTTAGAACTGCTCCTCCACTCCTAAGGAGCAGGCAGCACCAGGCACACCCTGCTCTGCCCCTCCAGCACTGCCTGGGGTGGTTGGGAATCCCAGCATCCCAGCCTGGTTTGGGCTGGAAGGTGCCTCAAAGCTCCTCCAGCTCCAACCCCTGCCACAGGCAGGGACACCTTCCACTGCAGCAGCTGCTCCAAGCCCCTGTGTCCAACCTGGCCTTGAACACTGCCAGGGATGGGGCAGCCACAGCTTCTCTGGGCACCCTGTGCCAGCGCCTCAGCACCCTCACAGGGAAGAGCTTCCTCCTTATATCTAACCTGAACTTCCCCTGTTTCAGTTTGTACCCATCACCCTTTGCCTTCTAAAGTCTTTTTAAGGAGTTGATATTGCGTTCCTTTCACACAGGAAGCTGCTGGCGCCTGTTCCCAGATGGAAACCCATCCAGTGACACCTTTACTGCCCAGGCTCAGCGCTCTGAGATGAGAGGCTCTGTAGAAGGAAGGAGGGATGATGGACATGGATGTTGCTGCTGGGAATTCAGAAGAGATCCTGACTCACCCTCCGCTGCTCTTAGTCCCCATCCCAAAGCAGAGCTACATCTGACAGCACCCCTGCTTGTCCTCACTGTCTCACTCACCCAGGCAGCTGCTCCCAGCCACGCTCTGAATTCCCACTCTAGCTCGGAGTGGGATAAGAGATAAGGGACTGATAGGTCCAGTATCTGCCAAGAGCTCTGTGCTTGGAGCTCCCCACATCAGACATGTTCCCTTGCCCTGTAACATGCAGGTCCTTCTGTCACCATGCAGATGCCTCTGCCATGGCAGATTAGAGACCTGCCCCACAGCATCTCCCTAACCAACCCTCCCCATCTAATGATGCTCGCTGGAGGCACTTGAAACAAACCCGACTCGGATGCCAAGGTTTTCCAGACACCAACCCCAGTGCTGGGCTCAGGCTGCCTGGCCCAAGCCCAGGGAACCAGGTAAGGAACCGTTGGGAAACAGTTCCAGCTCTCCAGGTGCTGGCAGGGCCACCCCAGCAGCAAGCCCTGACCCTCCCTGCCAGTATGGACATGCTCCTGCAACCAAAAGTGGCATGAAGCTGAGCCCTGGGAGGGAGCTGAGCGCAGGGAACCTGACACAGAGGAAGCTGCCAGCCAAAAGTTGCAGGGAGCAGGGAAGCTGAAGGCAAAGCTGTTCAATTAATTGAGCTCTTTCATGCAAAGGGTGCGTTTCCATCGTGCTCCTCCCAACTCCATTAGAAACAACAAGAGCCCATGGGCCTTCTTTTTGAGTTTTTAGGTGCTGCTGGACGTTTCCGAGGGAAGGTTTTAAATGAACACTAATGTATTGCCACGCCAGCACTTAACAGCAGTGGAAGCACACAGCATCCCCAGGCGAGCATTAATATGGACACCGAGAGGAAAGGAAAACGTAGTGAGCAGCTGAACTCATCCTGACAAGGAGCAATGGAGACATGTGCGAGCCAGGGGCCCAGTGGGAACAAGGAAACAGCTTCTAGAGAAGCTCCTGCCACATCCACCACCAGAGGCCAACGAGAACTGAAACACAATGGTTCAATTAATCATCTTCAATGGTGAGGGCCTCGTTTTAAACACCCAGATGAAGCTCTGGGGCTGCTAAACACCTACTGTCTGTCACTGTGTAATGACTCTGGCTTCCATACAGCTCTTGAGCATCAACCCTGAGCTGACAGGGTGATTTATAAGCTATAAATCCACCTGGAGCAAGAGCTTTTCACTTAGAGTAAAAGCACAGCCACCAAGGGAACTCTGACGTGTTTTGGCAGGAAGATGTGTGCAGAAGTTCTATTTGAGTTAGTTTTGTTGGTTTGGTTTGTTGTTGTTCAGGCAGGGGGTAATCAGAAAAAGCCAAGCTTTTACATTGCTTCTCTTGCCCAGAATTCAGGGTCTGTTTCACGGCTTCCCTGCTGCAGCACTGCCCTGGGGCTGAGAGCAGGGGAACCAGAG
This sequence comes from Melopsittacus undulatus, assembly GCF_012275295.1. NCBI lineage: Eukaryota > Metazoa > Chordata > Aves > Psittaciformes > Psittaculidae > Melopsittacus > Melopsittacus undulatus. The sequence goes on along the minus strand of NC_047532.1, from coordinate 76,051,812 downwards.
CATCACAGAGGGATCAGAGCATCACAGGGGGACCAGAGCATCATAGCAGAGACCAGAGCATTGCCAAGGGGACCAGAGCATCACCGGGGATGAAGGAATGCAAAGCAGCAACAGCACCTGCTTTGCTCCCTGCAGCCTAAGTTGTCACTCTAACACAACAGCATCTCAGCCCTGCTTGGGAAATGACACATCCCTTTTCCTATGGCAGCTGTTACAACCTGAGAAGCAGATGCCAAAAGCGGCGACAGGAGGGGGAAAGCTGGGGATTTTCTGCATGACCAGCTGGGTGACGTTACATTTCCCCAGCAATTCCCCGAGCACAGGCTGCAAAAGAGCAGGCAGAAAAGATGCATTTTATGGATCAGCAGGAGACCTGAGCAGCCTGAGAGCAAGGGGAGCACTCAGGTGGGTCAGGGAGAACAGAGAACCAAGAGGAAGAAAATGCCAGGAGAAGAACAAGTTTGGAAGCATGAAAGGAATAGAAAGGCCATGCATTGATGAGCTCCAGGGCGGAAGGAGAAGGAAGACCTTCCATCCTGGAAGCACGTGCTCCCATCCTGGGGAGGTGACAGCCCTTGCCCTGGGCTGGAGGCCAGCAGTGCCTCAACAGTGGCTTGCAGGAGTCCATGAGGGCAGAGCACTGCGCTGTGCCTCTGGGCTGACACAGGCATCTCCTCCCCTTCATTGGGAAGGACTCCTCCAATAAACTGGAACTGAGGATCATAAAAGCCAACAGCCCAGCAGGTCAATGCCTTCGGAGCAAAGCTTCCTGCTGGGCAAGGGACTCGGTCACATCACTGCTCTGAGTCTGGTCACCATCACCGAGCCAGGGCACAGAGAACAGGCACTGACCACAGCGCTCAGCAAAGACACCTTTTCAACCCCAAACTCAACACATCTTGTCCGAACGAGGATCCATGGCTGTGTTAAGCACTGCCCCGGCACAACTCCCAGCCCTGCTCTCCTTGAACTCCAAGCCATGTAAAATAACCTGGACAGAGCCATGGATGGCATCTCCATACAGTTAACTTGAGGCCACTCCACAAGCCCACATCACTTCAGCAAGTCACAGCTCGTCCTCAGAACCCAACCAGCTACAGACCCGCTCCCCTTCTTGTGGGAGCACCTCACTGAGAGCAGGGACCCCAAAAGCAGGAGCTCATGCACACAGGTCCCTCCCTGAGCAGCAGGACATAGGGCCTGCGGGTCCCTGAGCACAGCATCTCCCCAAACGGCCTCTCCACTCTTCATGGACAGCTTGTGGGAACGTAGGCACTCCCAGCACAGGATGGAAACACAACCCCCAGCCCCAGCGTGCAGACACACGGCTCCCAAGCAGGGCAAAGCCTGTTCTGTGCTGCCCCAAATCCTCGCCCTCAGCCCCGGAGCAGTGCTCAGTAGTGCCACGGCTGCGGGGCCACTTGGCACACGGTAGCCCCGGATGCCACCACCTTCCCCAGCGCTGCAGCCCCCGTAACGCTCAGCACGGGGTGAGCGGGACCGGGATGCAGCCGGGAGGGAATACGGGTGTCCCCCTGCACCCACACGGGAAGGTGTCCCCAGAACGAGCCCCCGCGGCAAGAGGCCACGGCAGAAGGGACCCGCAGCGGTGCCACGGAGGCGGCGGGTGGGGACCAGCCCCGATGCAGAGTGGGACCGGCTCCGAACAAGCGATACCCAGGGAAAGGCGGGGGGGGGTGTCATGGGATTGGGGTGCCCGGCGCCCCTCACCGTAGATCATGGCGAGTCCGGTCTCGTGCAGGAAGCGGGCGCGGCGGTGCTTGAAGAGCCATATGGTGAGGATGGTGAGGGTGAGCAGCAGGATGAAGACGAGCAGGTTGGCGCTGTCCTGCCGGTGGCTCTCCTCCGCCGCCTTCTCCGACACGATCTCCTCCTCCAGCGCCCCGGGACGCGCGGCCGCGGCCGACACCTCCCCGCCCGCCGCTCCCCGAGCCCACAGCCCCGCCGCAGCCACGGCCGCCAGCACCGGCCCCGGCCCCGCCATCGCCCCGGTACCGGCCCCGGCCCCGGCCCCGCCGCCACCACCAGGAAGCGGCGCTGGGCGCAGGCGCTGCGGGGCGGGGACAGCGCTGCCGGGAGCCCGGATAGGGACGGGGTTGGGGCGGGAGAGCGGAGCCGACGGGACGGGAGCAGGGGAAAGGATGGGGAGAGGGTGCGAAGGGGCAGGGGCTGCGCGGGGGGCAGAGCGCAGGGGAAGGGAATGCAAAGGGGAAGGGGGCCGGAGCGCAGGGAGTTTTGCGTCTGCCTGCCCCGAGGTGGGTCCGGGTGAACAAGGGGGGGTCGTGCCGCTAGGGGAGGGGGTGAGACCTGCGCCTAGCGCCACAGGGATCAGCTGGAAGGAGATTTGTAGGAGATACCCTCAAGGAATTGCATCTGTGGCCCGAATCTGTGCACCTCGGGGCATGGAAGGCCTGGGGTGGCTGGCGCTGGTCCGGGGTCAGGCTCCTGACCTGTGTGTCCCTTGTTCTTGCATGCAGAGGGATGGAATTGTCCCTGGGATCCTGTGCTCTGTTTTCAGCTGGGAAGGACCAGCCCGGCCCAGCGCTGCTGGTCTGCTTCCCCCTGGGATAATCCTGGCTCCAGAGGTCATCCCAACCCCTTGGGTTTGATGGAGCAAGTCCAGAAGAGGCCACGAGGATGCTCAGGGGCTGGAGCAGCTCCCGTATGGAGACGGGCTGAGGAAGTTGGGGCTGTTCAGCCTGAAGAAGAGAAGCTCGTGGAGACCTCAGAGCAGCTCCAGTGTCTGAAGAGGGCTACAAGGATGCTGGAGAGGGACTGTTCATTAGGGACTGTAGTGATAGGACAAGGGATAACAGGTTCAAATTGAAAACAGGGGAAGTTCAGGTTGGAGATAAGGCAGAAGCTCTTCCCTGTGAGGGTGCTGAGGCGCTGGCACAGGGTGCCCAGAGAAGCTGTGGCTGCCCCATCCCTGGCAGTGTTCAAGGCCAGGCTGGACACAGGGGCTTGGAGCAGCTGCTGCAGTGGAAGGTGTCCCTGCCCATGGCAGGGGTTGGAGCTGGAGGAGCTTTAAGGTCCCTTCCAACCCAAACCATTCCCGGATTTTCTCAATTACCTCGGTCCCATCTGGGAACACGGTGGGGCGGTCACGCCCCCTGCCGCGCAAGCCACGCCCCTCGGGCGCGGTCTGTCCCCACCCCCTTGTGACGCCATCAGCGTGCGCCGGCGGGGCGCCCCTGTCGGCGGCGGCGGGGCGGGCGGCGGCTATGGCGGCTGGCTCGGTGTGGAAGGGGCTGGTGGGGCTCGGCCTCTTCGCGCTCGCACACGCGGCCTTCTCGGCGGCGCAGCGTGAGTGACCGGCGGGCACGGGCCGGGCCGGGCCGGGAGCTGCCGGGGCCGGGCCGCGGAGGCACCATCATCGCGCCTGCGGTGCGGAGAGCGGAGCTGGGCCCCGCCGGGAGCGCACCGGCACAGCGCGGGGGTCGGCCCGGGCAGGCCCGCAGCGGCCGGAACGGGAACGGAAAGGGAAGGAGAAAGGGAAAGGGAAGGGAAGTGCAGCCTGAAGGCCGATCGCGGCTTCACCACTTCCATGTGTCACCCCCGGTGCTGTTCCCCTCCTGATAGCGGGGCCGGGGCCGTTCGGGGTTGGGCATCGGAGCATTGCCCCGGTGTCGGAGCCCCGCAGCGGGTCCCTGCGCGCTCCGTGTTGCTGCTGTGTGTTCTCTACACAGAGCGCTTGACGTGTGCGTGTTTCTGTTTTGTAGATCGCTCCTACATGAGGCTAACAGAAAAGGAAGACGAAACGTTGCCCATAGATGTAAGTGTCCGTTGTGACAACGTTGGTAAGGCGCCTGGTGGATTGTTCAGTCTCCCTCAGTTGCTTTGTGATAAGCATGAATACAAGGCAAAGCAGGTTTTAAACTGCACTTTCATTTGAGCTCCCTCTGTCAAAAAGAACCCTGTTTTCCATCCCTACCTCCAGCAGTGTGTTCTGCCTGTCAGAACAAACCCCAGCTACAGACCTCGCTCTCCTTTTTAGCATTCCCCTGAAGCAGCTTGTCCAGGAATTCCCTGAACTTAGCCCAGAGAGCTTTCACCTCCATCTCCTGCTTTGCAGCATAAACATCCTCCTTCCTCTGGCGTCTGCTGGCTGACATTCATCCAGCATGGCTGTGTGCCTGCACAACCTGCTTCAGGAAGGGGGGGGAGTGTTGTGTTTTCATTTCCTCTCATTTCTTGGGGGTTTAAACCCCATTTCAGTTATTGCCTGTTCATTTTGCTTAATCAGAAGGGGAAGGGGATCTAACACCCACAACTGGGCATGGCATTAGGATGGAGCAGCAGCTGCCAGCACCACACAGCATATGCTGGCAGCCAGCTCACTTCTCAGAGAGAGCATTTAGATCCTTAAGTACACAGGACCAGGGGATTGTTCTACGGAGTTCACTGAGGAGCCCTGTGCATCCATTCAGCTCGTGCAATGCAAAGCAGTTGTCAGGCAGCTGAAGCTCTTCTTGGCTCCATCACCCTTTTGCCACACTAAATAGGTGGGGGTATCTCACCTTCCTGTGCCTCAGTTTCCCTGCTGAGATTCTACTCAGGTATTCCTACTGCTTTCCCTAATACATGATTCCTGCTTGGATTTCCACCTCTGTAAAGCATGAGATGAAAACCACAAGACTGAAAGATGAGCTATTTGGGGGGTAAATAGTTAATAATAGAAAGTAATGTAGGAAAAGAGACTAAAGTATGTTGTGTTGTGCTTCCCTCTGTTACAGATAGTTCTTCAGACCCTGTTAGCCTTTGCAGTTACGTGCTATGGGATAGCACACATCGCAGGAGAGTTTAAAGACATGGATGCCACTTCAGAGCTAAAAAATAAGTATGTTTTCATCTCTTCTCTTCATGAACCACATGTAGCTGCTGCTCTCCATGCACACTGAGCACTCAAAGAGCTTTGCTTCTTAAATGCATGTTGTGAAGTCACACCTGGGAAAGCCAGCTGTGTCTTTTAATATCAGAGTTAGATAACCAGGAAAGCTTCAATCAGCTCCTTGCTTTCCCTCATCCATACTTTTGCTGTGCAGAGTTGGAAGAGGAATGCAATGTCTGCATGGGAAGTCAAAGATCAGCAGCCACAAGCGGCTGTCCTGAGGTGGTCTCAACCTGTGGGCAATATGCCTGGTTCCCTCTGCCTTTGCTTCTTTACAAGAGTTGGAGTTATTTGTATCTCACACTGAATTCAAGGTAGAATCTGAAAGACTTCAGGAAAAGAAGGGGTTTTGAATTGAGATTTTGGAATTGGATGGGCAGACATGACCTGTCTGGCTGTTTCCAAGAACACAGGGGAGGATGCGAAGCCAACAGGTTACCAGTGTTGTATTTCATAGCGTTTACCTGAACCCCATAGCTTCAGGCCCAGAAAGGGAAGGAGAGAGAGCTGCCAGTAAGAGCATCAAGGTGTTAACACAAGGGGCAGCTGAACTTGAAGCTGGCACGTTCAGTGCTGCAGGCAGCAATCCACGGGCCTGCCCCAGAACTCAAGGAAGGTGAAGCTTGTCCAACCTCTGCAGTCAGTATTTAGAATAGAATAGGAAGGGTTGGAAAGGACCTTAAGATCATCTAGCTTCATTGTAGAACTAGTTCTTCATGCTTGCCTTTGTAGTTCCCTCTGTGCTTTTGTTTAGGAAACATAAAAAGAGAGCAAGAGTCTGAAAGAGTATTATTAACATTGCCTTTCTACCTTTATTTTGCAGGACGTTTGACACATTAAGGAACCATCCATCTTTTTATGTATTTAATCATCGTGGTAGAGTATTGTTCCAGTCCCCAGACACAGTGAATTCCTCTTCAAACCAAGATGCTTTGTCATCCAGCTCAGCACTGAAATTCCGGAAGCTGGAAGCTCTGCGTCGCTGAGGTTTTCCCAGCTGCTGATGGTGAACCCAGGACACTGAGATGTAATATTCAAGTCGGGGATGTAAACACTTTTTTTTTAATTTCTGGAGCAGTATTTATATTGATCTTCCAGACTTTATAAAGTATATATATATAAACTAATGACCTTTGTACACTGATTAATGAGAACGACTCCATTGTGAATTGGCCACGCGGTGTAAATCACTCGACAGTTATGCTGTGAAACCCACCTTCCCATTGCCCTCTATTAAATCAAGTTGCAGCTGATTTAACTCCAGTTAAAACAAACAAAACCAGCACGCTGGTTTGCACTGCATTTAATGCTCTTTGACAAGAGGGAATGGTGGAGTGCTGGCTGTTTTCTCTGCTTGCCCTGCAGTTTGTGGAAGGCCTTCAGAAATGCTGTGTGAACAGCAGGAAAAGGGGCAGCAGCGCCTGCTCTGCGAGCCCTGCACGCTGTGGGCAGGGGAAGGCAAAGAGATTGCTTCATCTTTATCTTTCTACGATGCTGAGAAAGTTGTGTGAAGGTCTGGGGGCTTTCTATCCATTATCACATTATTTCCTTATTGCCTTCCTTCAGTTAAGTGTAAACTGGCCTGTGTTGCCCAAGCTGCTCAGAATGGGGCTGTTGATTTGGGGGAGGCAGCTCACATCTGATCACGCAGATAATCTACCATATATCATAATATATACAGATATATAGACACACAAGATAATCTCGGCTTGATTGCCCACTGTAGTGCTCTTCTCTCTGGTGAATACAAGGGTGTTTATCAGACAGCTGAATGCTTTGTTGGCACCAGATACAAATCCCAAGTCATCTTCTATGAGCTGTATTTAAGTATGAATAAGAAATTCCCATTCTGGTTGTGGTCCAGGGGTAGGGACCAGCAGCCAGGTCTGGTTGTTGGCACTGGTACAGGTAATCAAGTTGTGGTTCAGCCACCCCCTTCTCTGCCAACAGAGCCTTTCAGTCTGATTTCTTTATCCAGCTGAGCCCTTTTGTTGTTTCCTGTCTTGACTTCATGTAGTAGGACAGATAACACAGCCCTTAACTCTGACTGACGCCTCAATTCTCACCTCCCCTTAGGGCTGAATCGATGCTACAGTCTCTCTTGGTCTGGCATTCCACGTACCTGGCATGGCAAAGGGACGGTAGCTCAAGATACTGATGGGGAAGTGAGAATTGTGCCTGGTCTGAGGCTGTCTCCCTGCTGCTTTTTGTCTAACATCTGGTTTTGCTTTTTAACCTGGTAAGAACTGTCAATGGCAAAAGGCTTAACAAAAACACTGTGTAAACTGAAGCCTCTTGTTCTGACTCTGCCTGTCCTATGGAGTGGGTGCCCCAGTGCTAGAGCAACATTGCAGCTGCTGCTCCACAGTCACTCGAGCATCTAGCTTTGGTTAGAAAGGGTTACTCTGCCACCTGAAAGTGGCTGAGCTGCCTGGTTACTGCCTAAGGTGTTCTGGTTGTCACAAACCAGCTGCTGTCACCAAAGGCCTCAAAAACAGCAAGTATCAGGTGAGCTCTGCTGCAGACAGCTCTCTCCTTGGGGAAGAGGGCTGCTTGCTGCTGCCACTGCATGGAGGAAGTGGCTGAGCCTTGGCCAGGTGACCTTGGGAGGCACAGAGGAAGGAATCAGCTGAAGGAGAAGCAAGCAGAAGGTCAGGTACCACCATACCAGGCTGATGCTGAGGTTGGCAGGAGCTGTTGGCAAAGGGTCTCTTGGGGCAGGGCTCACCCTTCATGTCTAAGAAGCCCCATTTGTGGTACTGTAAGGCTGGGTGGACCTGTTGCTGTGGGACAGGGCGAGTGGAGAACATCCCCTGCACCTCAGCACAGGTCCTGTTAGCTGCATTAAGTCTCTTCTCATGCCACGTACCTGACACTCCAGCAGCAATGGTTCTATCACAGAGCTGTACAAGCTATTTTTTCTTATGGATCTCACAATGCCCAATAAAAATGGATACCCTTGAAGTGGTTGGGAGTTGTTGTGTTTATTTCTGAGCAGCCTGGAGCCTGCTGCAGCAAACCCCTGGTGACTCAGTGCTTGATACCCCCAAGGACTTTCATGAAGCGATTGTGTTCCTTATTGGGAGGTAAAGATCAGGGAGAGGAACCAAATTCCTACAAGTAGGGAAGCAAAACGTTTAGGAGGGAAGTGTTACTGGGGATCTGCATGTCTTTAAGATTCTTAGTCAATGAATCTGACGTATTTTGCCTTCCATTTAAGCATAGTAAAAGCTTTTCTAGCACATGCTCATCCCCTGCCAACGCAGGGGACAGGCTCCTGCAAGGTGTGGTATTGCAGCAGGTAATGGGGGAAGCTCTCAGCCTACCCATAAGGCTGAAAATGGTTAAAGTCTGTGAAGCAAGATCACTTTTCACTCCCTGTTCTGCTTTTCCATTGGGGGAGGTTGAACAGCGAGCAAAGAGCTAGGGAAGTTTGCTGCCTTACAGCACCCAGCATGACTGCACCCTTCACCCTGTGCTCACCGCAAGTCAGCGGCAGCCAGCACTGAACATGAGGGTGCAACTCCCCCCCCCAAATTCAGTGGTTTAGGGCAAGGGCACCTTCCCCAGCGCCAGAGCTCCCTCATGCTCACCACGCAATGTGCAGGTCTTCAGAGGAGCTTCCCTTCTTCAGCAGCAAAACACTGCCTGTGCCAAGAGCTGCTTGCATTAGACTGAAGTCTGCAGCCTCACCCAACAGCATTCAGGACCATGGTGCCTCAAACCACTGTGGCTCCAGGCTGGGATGCTTCTACTGCATTCAATAACAGAAAATACATGTGCTGATAACTTGCATCTGTTGCCTTAATCTGCATTAGCTTTGCCAGGTCTGTGTGCCCTCTTCCCACTGCTGCCCAGTGCTGGATTTAAGCTTCTTGGGAAAACTGGTGGCTTATGGCCCCATCCTAGTGCTCTGGAGCACCAAGACAGCCTCCTCCCTGGAGAAAGAAGGGAATGGCCGTTTGTTTATCACTCTGGCTTCCTCATCACTTGCTTCCCATGCTTCAGGTTCCCTCACCTTTCCCATCTCCACCACCACATCCTATGGGGACATTTCCAACTGGATGCAGCCCTCCCCCTTCAAGAGCAGCACAGTTTCTGCTCCTCCTTGGAGCCCAAAGGCAGCAGCTTTCCCCCAGAGCACTGGGGAAGGCTGAGGCTCTCCTGCAGCACCAGTGGGGAGGCCCCCCCATCCCTCAGCCCCAAGCCTTGGCAGGGCAGGGAGGCTGCGGCTGGCTCCCTGCTGGCCCTGGCAGGCTGCCTGTGCAGGGGAAGGGTGAGGAAAGGCGATTTTGAATGTTAAACAAGCAACAAGAACCTCTGGTACCAGCTTTCCAGGGCCAGCACGGGCAGCGAAGGCAAAGCACTCCTTGGGTTTGGCCTTGAGGTCCACCTTGAAGCTGTAATCACCTGGGGGAGAACCACAGTGAAAGTCAATCTGGTGTGGGAGCAGGTACAAAGCCTTTTCATCAGCCCCAGGCTGATTGAGAATGCAACAAAATCTACATCCTTAAAATGGCAGCTAATTCATTTCCCTGCACTAACTTAATCTCTTCCCCAGCCAAGGAAGGCAAACAGGAGTTCAAGGAGCAGGAAGGCAGCAGGAGCCAGAACACAGCCCCAGGGCGCTCTGGCAGAGGCCCAGGCTGTGCTGTGTCATGGATTACAGGCCATTTTCCAAGGAAAAGAGAGAGAAAACCATTACAAAGGTGACATTTGGCTCATCAGACCAATAGCTCACCCTGTGCTGGTGATCCTGGGGCACCCACAGACCCCCCCACAGGCTGTTTAGTCCCAGTTCATATCCCCAGTGTAGCCCTTGCCGCTACATGCAGAGCCCTCCATGCTGTGGCTGGGGCTGGATGAACCAGTTTCCCCAGGATTTGCCGGAGGCACATGGGAACAAAACAACAGGGAAAGAAAAAATTCCCCCTCCTTCCCAAGGGTGTTTCTGGAGCAGCTCAGGGCCAGCCATGAAAGGTCCTAGGAGGCAGGAAGAAAACAACCATGGGCTGCACCCCCAGAGCGTGAGCAGCAGCTCAGGGGGTGGATCCTGCCCCTCTGCTGTGCCCTGGGGAGACACCCCCTGCAGCCCTGATCCAGCTCTGGGGCAGCAGCACAAGAGGGATGTGGAGCTGTTGGAGTGAGTGCAGAGGAGGCCATGGAGCTGCTGCGAGGGCTGGAGCAGCTCTGATCTGGAGCCAGGCTGAGAGAGCTGGGCTGGGGCAGCCTGGACAAGAGAAGGCTCCTGAAGGGGAGACGTGAGAGCAGCTCCAGTGCATAAAGGGGCTGCAGGAAACCTGGAGAGGGGCTTGGGACAATGGCCTGTAGGGACAGGCCAAGGGGAATGGCTTTAAGCTGCCAGAAGAGGGGAGACTGAGATGAGCTCTTAGGCAGAAGCTCTTCCCTGGGAGGGTGCTGAGGCGCTGGCACAGGGTGCCCAGAGAAGCTGTGGCTGCCCCATCCCTGGCAGTGTTCAAGGCCAGGTTGGACACAGGGGCTTGGAGCAGCTGCTGCAGTGGAAGGTGTCCCTGCCTGTGGCAGGGGTTGGAGCTGGAGGAGCTCTGAGGTCCCTTCCAGCCCAAACCAGGCTGGGGTTCTGTGACTCACCAGCAGCCGCCTTCCCTCAGGGGAATCCAGGGCCAGTTCCCAGGAGCTGCTCTCACCCAGTTTGACCTGACCACAGCAGCAGCTCCCTGAGCATCATCCATGGCAGCTGAGTCCGAGCATGCCCTGCCTGCATCCAGCTCCCTGCCAGACCCATGCTGCTGCTGCAGCACAGCAAATGCCACACGTTCAGATCCCTGTTTTCCAACAACGCTCCCACAGAAGGGTCTGAAAGTCACACACAAAACAGCCTCTTCCAGAGCTCATCAGTCCCCCAACCATCTCCTTTTCCACTGGCAAACACTTTGGATAGCAGCTTCTATGCTCTGCCCACTCCGTATGTGCGGAGGCAGTAGCCCTGTATCCAAAGATGCCATTTAAATACACTTTTACACAGCTAAGAAAGGAAAGGCGCTGCAGCAGCTTAGGTCAGAAGCCAGAACTCCATTGTAAAGACAAGGCAGTACCCCAAGTGCTTACTTGCTTAAGGCAACTTCTCTACAAGCCCTACCACTTCCCTCTTTCCAAGCTCCTGTTTTCTCCAGCTCCAAATGCACACTCCCAGCCGAAGGCACCCACTTCAGCCACCCCTGCATGGAAATGTGTCATAGGGAGCCTCATGCCCCAGAGCCAGGCGGGGCAGGGAACACAGTAGCCCAGCACACACACAAGAGTTTAGGTGGGATTTCCAGGACCAAGGGAGGTAATTCAGTGTTAAAGACCGAATTAGGGCATGGATTTTATAACCATCTTTGCCAGCACACTGCATGACCTTGGGTAAGTCCCTCCATCCATCGTTAAAGGCTCTCCCAGAGGAGTGCCACAAGACTTTAATTAGCAGCCCTACCAGTCCTCAAGATAGCTTTGTCCCTCTTCCCAAAGAACCAAGTGCAGATGAATTGGAACAACCTGATTTTCACATTCTGCAAGCAACTGGGATCCAGGCTGCTCTCAGATCAGTCCCTTCAACATCACCAGCACAGCTAAATGTGCCAGCTGGGCATGAAGGGCTTTAATGTGCTGCACAGACTGGAAACCAGCTATTTTTCTGTGGGATGTCACTGCTGAGCAGCTGCATTGTAACCATCTGCAATCAGCAAAATGCCCTTTTTTAAGTGGTTTTATCACTTTTCAGTCTTAGGGAGAGGGCTCGTTTGTGTTTGTGTCCTGCTCATGAAAGCACCCTTGACTCCTGAGGCACCCACTGCCAAGGGATGAGCTACTACAGCAGCCAACACTCAGAACACCTTCAGCCATCTATACTCAAACCCAATCACACTGCCAGGTTTCTAAGCTTTAGAAGTTGCCCCCGGACAGCAGCTGCTCACAGCACCACCACCTCAAGAGATGGAATGTGCCTGTCCACACAGGCAGCAAAAATCCAGCTCCAGCTAGCAGGAAGCAGCCTATTGTCACAAATCCAAGACCTTGGATGGCTCCAGAGCCCAGCATCCTTCTCTGCAAGGACTATGCAAGCTGAGGTCACAGCCGCATGATGAAGCAAGAGGGGAAACCCACCGACTCCATCATTCACAAGAGGCTGAACCTCTCTTTGATATATTCTGTATTTAATACTTACAAACATAACCTTAAAATATGCACACACTTTGGGAGAAAATTACAAGAAACGATCTCACTGTGCAAACAGAGCCTTGCCCTTGTAATGCCTTATAAGCCTCCTGTTCTCTGTGAGCCTTTCAGTATTTCAAATGGGCACCCACTGCGAGCATGCTTCACAAATAGCTCCATCCCTCCTCCCAGCTGCTCAGCAGTGACGATGGGAGCATTGGGATACAGCAAATAGCCAGAGGTGCCCAATATTTTAAGGGATGTTACGCAAGACTGCATTAGCAGAGTGACAGTGACTGGGACGACGGCAAGCATATATAAATGCCAAGGATCCGGCTACTTCGCCTGCTGCTGGAGCTGATCCAGGGCTAGGAAGCAGCCATGAAATTCCATCTGCAGATGTGAAGATGAAGCTTCCTCAAGCTCCCAAAACCACACATAAATCTTCAGCACAGGCATGATCGGAGGTTTCCACTCCACTGCCTTGCCCAGGCCAAACTGTTCTTCTGGGCTTCCCCATGAATCCAGAGCTTCAGCCCAAGCTCAGAATCTTAATGCATTTGCAGCTTCTTCAATCGCTTCCCAGCTCATGTTAAGGAAGAAGTGATGTTGTTTTCTTTACATGGCACCAGCAGTCACCATTCCTGGCACACCCATGTGGCTGCCAACGCAGGCAAGGCACATGCACCTATGTTCTTCCACTGGGGTGAGCTCAGCACAAAGCTGCACCAAGTTTAACTCCTTCCTTGGCACATTCTCCTTCTGAACTCTGAGTGACCAGATTTGCTCTACCAGCCCTGAGGAGCATCTCACACAGTTCTAATGCAAAGGCTCTGAAGCGGATCAGGTGAAGCTGAACCAGCTTTCAGCACATGCAAGTGGTGGCTGCCTGTCCCACTAGCAGTACCCACAGCCCCTACGTGTGCTCCCTGCTTGGTGGACAACAGGGTTCTCACCACCAAGAGACAGTCACAAACACCACTGCTAAAGCCAAGGCAAGGGTCTCCTTCCAAGGATCAAACAATACACCAGGTTGCAGCTGAACTGGAATGGAGAATGTCAGGCAAGCCCAACCTGTTCAGTTTAGTCTTCCCTCCCCAAAATGATCACAAGATTCAGATTTACAAGCAGAACTTAAGAACTGCTCCAGGCCACAAGACTTTTGCTAAATCCCAAGGCATTATTCTTCTCCAATTTCTTCCTTTTCCACTTAAGACAGACTTCAGCTTGTTTTTGCAGACCTGAAAGCACCAGCTCCTTTTAAATCCAGTGACTAACATCCTTCCTTCAGATCTCTGCCAAACCCCCTTTCTGCCAGACCTGAAGTGTCTTTGGCCTTGTTTCCAGGTTAACTCGGCTGCATATTCTTCAAGTCAAGCGCTTGAGTCCATTTGCTGAAGGTGTGATGTTGCCATGTTGCTGGTGTGAAGCAGTTTAGCTTATTCCATTGTTGGTTTGTTAGCCAAGTAATTTCTACTCTTATTTTTCCAGCAGAAGTTTCTTAGTGGATATTATGCAACAGAAAACTCCAGTGCCTGCATTGCTGCTATTTCAGGCAGCCAGGTTAGAGGCAGAACCTGCAGAAAACTTCTAGGGGGATGAAAAAAAGGCATAAAAATAGGTTGATTTATTGGGTTTTGTGGGCTTCCTGTAAAGGAAGATACACAATTGCTTGACCACTGCCAAGCCAAGCACAGCACAGTAACAATCTGGGTGGCTTTCAATCTGAAGGATGCTCATCACTTTGTGATGCTGGATAAACCAGGGCAAGAATACCCTTATCCCATTTGTAAATGCACTGTGCAGACAAACGGGGAACAGCAGCACCTAACAGGTATTTGCCATCAGTGACCAGGCCTGGAGCTGCAGGACCCTCGGCTCACTTGAAGAGGAAAACTCCTTCATGCTTACAAGGGAAAAAATACTGATGAGCAGTGATGATACCTACTTAAGTGAGGGTCAGGAAATGGATACACACAGGTATCCAGACTCCAAAGTCCCACACAATCCTTCTGCCCATGGCAGGAATAAGCACTTCGTTAGTTCAGATTGTTAAACAATGCTCCTTACAGGAAACAGCCAACATTCCAGTTTAACTGTGCCAAGTTATTTCAACCTTAGATAAAGGCTCAAAAATCTAAGCTTAAGCAAAGCACATGCAGCTTTCCCAATTCCATCCACACATCCATATGTGTCCGGGGAGCTGTGCTGTCTCCAGGGCCCTTGCTGAGGAGCACTCCTGTTGTGCAGAGGTTCATCTGTCACACAGACTGGATATGTGCTCAGTAACGCAGCCACTGCCTCTTGGGTTCATGGTCTCCATGCAGGAAAGGCAAGTCCTGACACCAGTATAACCTCTCCTGGCTGTGCCAGTTGCATGCTGGAGTGAAGGGTGTCATTCAAGGCTTGTGCTGTGTTTGTTCAATGCATGCTCCACCAGATCCAACACAGCAATCTGTCTTGCCATGAGTTGTCTCCATTAAGATTCTCCTTAACATGGTTGTGGGGCATTTCCTGCTTCTTCAGCAATGTTCCTTTTGTGTTCTATGTGGGACACAGGGCTGTGTGCGCTCAGATGAATTACCACTGCTCCTTTATCTTCACCTCTTCTTATGAAGACTCACATCCAGTTCACTACAAGCTTTCTTCCCTTCTAATATTCTGATGCTAATTCAATTCGTTCAGCTCAAATAATGGTGAGGTAAGGGAAAACTCTCACTGCTTGTACTTGCATGAACTGGTTTCTGAGATAGAAGATTCCAGACAATGAAAGGCACCAGTTTCCTGTAGCTAATTTGTCAGCCAACTGCATCACGTCAAAAGAGCAGGTTTACATCTTAAGCAGGTCAGTAGTTAAAACCTCAGCCCCTCCTCAGACACACCATCAGCAAGTGTCTGGAATCAGGAAAGAAAATTAAACAGCCATTAACTCTATGGAAGAAAGCTGTCTCCTCTTACCAGTACCACTGCAAAAATAGCCTGTTACATGCAACTCGATGCATGCAACCAGCCTTTTTGAAGCGAGGTATGCACAGTGTATCTGACCCTCTGTAAATAAACTCCCTTGTCAGAATCCAACGTTAGGCATGGGAGGCCTATCATGCTGACGTACAGCTTCCACATTAAGTTTTGAAGGAATGAATCTCCCTTTTTATCATTCCAAGGTATTTCTGTGTCGATTTTTCTTTAAGTATTCAAGTCTACAGATGAGCAAGTTGTTTTTTTTAAGAGAAGAATGAAGGCAGGTTTACAGTAATCCCTTTCCTTAGGTCAGTTCATCCACATAAGACTGCCACAGAGATTTGCTGTTGCTGGGTTTCATTTCCTTCTTGAATTTCACTGCTATAATCCCAATGCTTGAACTGTATCTTCCAGAGAAACAAGGCCACTGCTTGAGAGCGGATGGAAAAGCTGTCTCACAGGCTGGCTAGTCCTAAAAATACCTGTAGGAACAGAGTAGTACAGGCTCACCAGCTAAACTCTGTTTCCCTGCCTCTTGTCTGCTGGCTAGGCAACCAGAACCCCCAGGATACTTGCAGTAGGAGATGAAGAGCTAGTAAACATAAGCACAATTTCAACCTGTCTTTAAAAGAAAGCTGTTAGAGGATGTTAGGAGTGAACACCTGAAAACACGCAGAAGAGCCGCTTACTATCGCATGGTACTGCTTTAAAGGAAACAAAAAATCATTACATGGAGCTGCTCCAGTCTTCTTTATGTGTTGTGATAATAAAGTTACCTTTGGATAAAACAGTTAGAGGAATGGAGGAGAGGATACCAGCTCAGGTAACCAAAGGTTTGCTAAACTGGAACCTTTAACACTGAGTGAACACCTGCAGCCCAGGCAGGCTGAGCTGAGCAATGGAGCAGGTACTCCAGGGTGCATCCTGCATCTCCCACCACAAGCTGTGTTTGAGGGCGTGCAAGACCAGGTGGAGCTGCAGTGTAACTGCTCACTGGTGGTACAAAACCACTCGCAGTCTGTTGTTAACAGACAAGTGGAGGAACTCGGTGCTGCCCGCTACAGACTCCTCAGATGAGCGCTTCTTAAAAATTAATAAAATGGTTTATTTTATATATACATATGTTCCAAAAAAATTTATACAGTTAAAATAGCAAATTAGTGATCTGGTAACAATACTGTTCAAAATAATCTCTTTTGTATGAACATTAAAATACACGGTTTGTTAAAAGCGTTTCCTTTTAGTGCTTCCAAAGCACAGCGTGTGCCAAGGCCACCTGAAGAGTCTCCGTCCTCCTCACAGGATGAAAGAGAACTGAAGTCGGGGACCTGGGAAGCCTCAGGTGCACTTTGTCTGCAGACAAAACAGAAGAGAGTCTGAGGTAGATTGTTTAGTGACCAGCAGGTGGTAACAGTCACAGGGCTGTCTTTAGCTTTCATTAACACAATAGCAGTTTCTTTACTCTCAATCTACACTGAATCTCAAGTTTAAAGGCATGGCTAGCAGTTCTTGGGAACAAGACCCTTGTCTCTGTGGTGGCAACATGCAATTTTACCAGTGCAGGTGTTTCTGGGAGGGTTTTTTTTTGGGAACACGGGCTCTCTCCACGATGCAGACAGTGTGTACATTTGATAGTGCCCCATTTTTAGTGCAACCTGCTGCCTATAGCACGTAAATGTCTAATGACAGCGTTCAAATGAGTAAATTCTCATCACCTGCAGGAGGGGCAGCAATGGGTATTTTCTTCAGCCTGTTGAGCAAATAGCACCCTCCACAGGAAAAAAGCCACACCTTTCATAGCAAATCCTTAAGGTTATAGCCCAGCTTCTGCCGATAGAGGTTCTTAAAGTTAAAGCTCCACTGCTTCTTCTCAGACTGTGACAGTAAAATCACTTGACTGCCAAGATGGTGAGGGCGGCAGCGACATCCTCTTCCACTCTTCTGTGGCACAGCAAACTCATTCCTGGTCCATATCCGTCCAGCTGGTACATTATTATCTACTGTTGACATGATTAACTCTGTTGGGTAGGCTGTTGAACTCTAGTTCCTCTAGTATTCTCTCTAAGTGTTGTATTAAGACCCGTTTTTTAAACCTGAAGAAGAAAGGGAGAACAATTTCAATTTGCATCTTCCAAGAATACAGTTGAACAACTCAAGACAGGACACGGGCTGATGGGTTTAAACTGAAACAGGGCAAGTTCAGGTCAGATATAAGGAAGAAGCTCTTCCCTGTGAGGGTGCTGAGGCGCTGGCACAGGGTGCCCAGAGAAGCTGTGGCTGCCCCATCCCTGGCAGTGTTCAAGGCCAGGTTGGACACAGGGGCTTGGAGCAAGCTGCTGCAGTGGAAGGTGTCCCTGCCTGTGGCAGGGGTTGGAGCTGGAGGAGCTTTGAGATCCCTTCCAACCCAAACCATTCTCTGGATCTAAGAGTATTCATCCACAACAACTCACATTACCAGAGGATCATCTTTTTCCAGTATGGAAGAGCTTGTTTTATTTATGCCATTAGAATGGCCAGAAAATGTAATTTAACGCAGCCACCTTTCCCCAGTGCACCCAAATTTGGGGCTGGTCTTCACTAACAATCTACCTATGGAGTTTACATCCAAACTTTAAGTAAAAAACATTTACTCTATAAAAATATAATAGTTGTTTGAGCACTAAAACAACTATAATAATTGAAATATGGCAAAAAGGAAAACAGAAATGACTAGCACTGGAAAAGTTTGATTTACTACTTATCTCAATCAACATAAGTCATTTATATCCGTACAAACCTTGCTGCTTCCTTGATAGCAAATTCAATGAAATACTTCTGAATTTCCATAGGTCCTTGCACCTCCTCAAGGAGAGAGAAAATTTTTTCATAGTCTAAAAAGAGAAAAAATATAAAAATTCAACCATTTATTAACAAAATAGACCAAAACCTTGAAAAATGCATTTTCAATAAAGCTTGACAGTCAAACAAAGAAACAAAGCCCAGCTTCAAGCAGCTGCATATGGCAATATGTGTAAGGCAAGAAAAAGCTCCCATGAGCTTTATGCACACAAAGCAGTTGTAATCAAAGTAATACTGAAATGTGGCACCAAAGAATTAGGTTCTCTTTAAGAGCAGCAGCTAGGAACATCAGTCCTTAGAAACTGCAGGCCAGGGAGAGCAGCCTCCTATCCCCATGGCTGCTTCTTCTGCCTCCTGCCTGAACTCTGCAGCAGGGAAGGTGACTCACAGTTGAACATAGTACTATTTTACTCTACAGCACCACTTCCTAGACAGGAATTCGGTACAGGATTAGATGAGCCCAACTTGCAAAAATAGGAAGCAAAGACATACCCAAATAAGTTTTCAACCATCTTAAAAATAAAATACAAATGCAGCATAAAAATGGCTTCATCTCTCAAGAGCTTCTGTCTGCCACAATGATTACAGACCTCAAAATACTAAGTTTTGGGCAAGCAATCCAAGATCAGAAAGCCAGAAGCATTAAGAACACTCCATTATACTAATTACTAGCACTTGACAATGCACTAGAGAAAGAGACAGTAGTTTAATTTGTAGAGATAATGCACTCAGACATAGAGTGTATATGGAACATCTGCCATTGGCAAATCCTACAGCATATACGTCAGCTGGAGTTTCAGGTTAGTGTTTTGATTTTGAGCCTGTACACAAGTACAGGCAAAGCATGTAACAAAAGATGAGGAGTAACGTTACTTTTCCTCACAACAGTTTAGATTTTGAGGGGTTATCAAATCTTACAGGAAAAAGGGAAAAAGTAGCCTTTAGTCTTCAGTTCTTAAGCATTTGCAACAGTCTCCATCTGTAATTACACTGTCTCCCAAAGTAAAACAGTTAATAGCAAAGTGATACTTTTAAGATTCCCTTTGGAACATATTCCAAGATGCACCTTTATAGCTACATGTCTTTGCCCTCCAAAGGAAGCTTTGAGGGGCACAGAGCAACACACAAAGTACACTACACAAGGAGCAGGGCAGGCTAAGGCAGAATCTATCTCCTGAGTTCATCAGGATCAAACCAAAACCTCTGCTTTCACAGGGTACCTTTTACACCAGTTAACCTATCTTCAAGGGCAAACAAGGTCACCTGGAATCCAACTTCCCAAGCCCTGCTGGCTGAACTACAACTCACTTGCCCAATGTTTACGAAATTGCTTCACTTTCTGCCCCTCCAATGCTCATACACAACAGCAAGAAATGACTCAACATCTAAAGCTGTACGTGGACTAAAAATAACTCCTTATTTCTAGGAATAGCACAGTATATATAATACATTAATAAAAACCATACACCCACACAGGAAATCCAACTTACTTCTTCCAGGTTTGCGAACCTCTCTCATCACTTTAATTTTGATATCAGCATTGTTTCCCTCCAGCATCATAGGGGTTATCTTAAATGAATTTGGCACAGACTCCGAAGTAGACTCCATGGCCCGTTTTTGGTCCTCTCCAGGCATGCTGCAATTTAGAGGCCCTCGAACAAGTGCATTGGGACCCGCTTTATGATCCAATCCATCTTCACTTAAACAATTGAATTCGACAGGTATAGAGTCCAAGTCATTAGGTAATACTTCATCCTCTCCCATAGCAGCTGGAACCGAAGGACCCATCTGCACAGGTAAGCCATCCATCTGCTTTTCCAGTGACTGACAGTTCTCTGCTTTCTTCTCTCCATTGCCATCTTGGACAACACTGTTATTGGTATCTACAAATTCAACACAGGTATTTCATTAGTGTGTAACTACAAGATCAAAAAAAAACCCCAAAAGGAAGCAGTTCTGGATCCTTTCATGTCTGAAGTAGCACACAGTGATGTGACAGTGCTGGACAACTCTCCAACCCTTGAGGTGACCAAAGGAATACTCCCCTTCAGACTGTTACCACCTCATCTCACTATCATGAAGTCACCATTTTTGCTTTTTTATTCCAGTCTTCATTAGCTATAGGCCAACAAAAGAAACTCAGTCATACTGCACACTAAAGCATAAGCTTTATAAAGCACTGAATCAGCTCAGAACACACACGAGAGCACTTTGTTTTTTTTCTAAATCATTTGTGACCACACAGGCTGCTGCACTACAACTCAATATACCTTTATTTGCTGGGACACCTTTGAGGTTCAGATAGGATGGGGATCCAGCAGCAGATGGTGGCCCTTTCCCACCAACATGGTTGGTGACGACAGGCGGTGACTGTGGCCGTCTCAGCAGTGGTGACATGCTTCGCCTTCTCTTCAGTGACGCTGGAGTGTTGAGCTCTCCAGGACGCTTGATTTTATTCTGAGGCCCAGCAACAAATTCATCTGCTTCATCTATCATCATACCCTGAAAAGGAAAAAATACCCCCACGTTTTAAGAGCAGTACATAAGAGAAATTACCCCATCAATGAAGTGATGAAACAAGCTCCTCTGTGTTCAAATTCAGGGGGTTTTACAAACACTTTATAGCTCTTGGAGCAGAGTTACCTAATGTACACTGTAACCAGAGACAGAGCAGTGCCACATCAGCACGATCCTTTACACATTTCCCCTGAACCACGTGAAAGGCAGCAATCCTTTCCTCAGATGACACAAGAGCTACACAGGTTAGCAACACACTGCAGTTGTGAGAGAGAAATTCTACTCCCAAAATGATTTCAAGCCACCTTAAATACAAAGGCATAATAGTGTGGCAGCTCCTACCTTCTTGTCCTGTTTAAATGGATTGCCAAATGTATGAAGTCTTTTTGGTTGGTCTGGGTCAATCTCCCGAAGGGGTGAAGGCATCATTTTCAGGTATTCCTGGTAATTCCCCATTTGAGCAACAGGAACACTGTGAAGGCAGTCTGCAACAGAACAAGAGAAATCTTACTTTAGAGTCTACCTTAAATTAAGGCAATACAAACTTCAAGCATTTCAATTGCAAGTGTTAGCATTTAAGAACTAGAAATGACTATTTCTTTTCACTATGGAGGAAGAGCTGGAGACTACAGCTGTAGAAATAAGGCTGGCAAGAGTTGAGCTTAAAGGACAGAAGAATGAAACAAAAGCAACTTCCATCTCTATGCTAACAGTTGCAGCTTTCGACCACTAGCACCTAACAAAGGTAAACCAAAAGAAGCTCCTCTCTGCTTTATGGCTATAAAACCCACACCTACTGAACCCCAGTGGGCAGGAAAGCTCTCCTACAGAACTTCCTTTTATCATTCAAAGCAAGATGACATCTTGCATGACCCAAAGCAAAAGTTTCCTTCTTTCCCCTTCACAGTCAAAAGGGCATGGACTGAGTCAGCAAATGATGCTCCCATATTTGAGGGCAGAAAATGCTATTTCAGGGAATAAAAGAACCAAAAAGCTGTACTCTCTCCACACTGCTAAACGACAACAGTGGCTCCTTACCTTCATCCTGCCCCAAGATAAGCCTGTGTGTTTTCAGAAGATTGGTTCTCATTCTAGTGAGCTGGTCCAGAAGACTGCGACGAGGAATATCATAAGCATTTCTGAATGCCTGAGGCTTCAAATCCTAGTTTTAACACAAAACAAGTAACTTTCAGTTAACCAGTCAGCTCACATGCACAGAGAAACTCCTCTATGAGCTGCAATAATGTTAACTGTTAATTATTCTGAAGTCACTTCAGAGCCTCACAAACAGGATAGAGCAGACTCAACAGCCGTCTTTGCAACAAGACCTTATTGTGCACTAGTGCTTTCAGTTCCATCAAGCCCAAGCACGTTAAGTCCTGATGAACACCACAAGCAGGGTTTGTCACTTAAAACTGTTATCTCTGTTGACTACTGTGGCATTTCCAAACAGTCCCAAAATCAAGCGCAAAATCTGCATTTACTCTTCTCACCATTTGTGCCTACGCTGCATTCTTCACGCCTCAGTGAAAGCACTCCCTTCCTTCCTCTGCACTAAGTCCATAAAAGTTACCCATTTAGAACAGATGAAGTTAACTGCTTAATCATGCAAGATCACTCTGTGTTTACCTTGTTTAACAGTCCTATGTGGAAGCCAGCGAATTCTTTAACATTCATTTCCGCCAGTCTCAGTGGAGATTCCCCAGTGATCCCTTGTAGCAGTTGCTTAAAATCCCTACTGTGTACCAAGGAGAGGCCACTGGAGTGGTTTTTCACTTTTATTCCAATTTCTTGTGGTACTTTCTTACCCACTGAACCTATTATCCGTTCCGACTCTATTTTTGTCTAAAATGGAATCACACCATGAGTTATCAGCAGGAATTGCACATTTCCAGTATAAAACATAGTACATTAACAGAATCAAACTATGAATTTAATTCCCAACTGCTCAACAAGCAGGAGAACTACCTACCCCGGGATATATTGGATTACATATATTAAATCTCAAGTAGAAAGAAATCCTAATGTGCTAACATATGGAAAAGCCATTTAGCCAGTGTATCTACATTAACATGCCAGTAGGAGATCTGTGAATATCCCTGATTTTGCTAAAAAGTCTCATTTTTTGTGTCCCTAAAGAATCATCTTTCAAGGGAAAGGGGAAAAATAAGGCAAAGGGAAGGTGGGATAGGTGGGATGCCTTAGGTTACTGTAAAGTTGCATCTAAAACAATAGTATTATTCAGATACAGTAACATAATTTCACGCTTTATTATTGAAACCACCTATACAAGCTAAGGTTTGCACTGCACGTTTGCAACAAGGGAGAGAAATCATTTTAATCAGTAAGCTTCCAAAAACATATTACTTCTCAAATTAGCACAGATTTCTTATTACAGCTACAGATAACTTTACTGTATTCAGCTTTAACTGTAGCAAAGGAAGATTTTCACCCACTTGCAATACCTCCACAAACACCCCAACCAACCAAAACCCCAAACCCCACACTGACTGCAACCCACTTCCCCCAGCTCTCATCCTCTGCAGGGTTTGCTTCATTATCAGTGGGAAACTGAGTGTCAGGACAGCAGGAGCACAGCACCATTCTGGAACTGCTTGTCCCTGTACAGGAGCTTATAATGCATCCAGCACATTGACACTGTTTCATGTGCTAAGAATGTCTGTGAAAACCACAGAAGCCACCTCAAGCCATTCCAACTCCATATTGCAGTTCAGTAAAGTGAATTTGGATATCATTAAGTTATATATCACAGAACTTTGATGCATTAAGTTATATATCACAGAACTCAGGCATTCAGAGGCTTTTGGAATGTATTTTGTGCATTCTTTAAGGAGGAGGATTTTTTTCCTTTGTAATTACAAAGGCTGCACTGCTTCCCCACTGACTTCTAGACGTTAAACTACTGTTGAAAGAACTATTTGCACTAAGGAGGCATGGCTTTCTGACAGTTACACCTGAAACGGTATTCTCAACAAGGAGAAAAAGATATGTATGACTATTTGAAGTCAAGTGTTTATGGCCAGGTTGGACACAGGGGCTTGGAGCAAGCTGCTGCAGTGGAAGGTGTCTCTCTGTCCATGGCAAGGGGTTGGAACTGGATGAGCTTTAAGGTCACTTCCAACCCACATCATTCTGTGACTCTATTTCCCACCAGGTCATGTTTAACACACAGAATACATCTGACCTGAAGGAAACAGGAAGCTCAGATATAAAGTTTGAACTATGATTTTGCTCCCTGTGGACAACAACATACACTTCTTTTGGAGCACACACGTTGCCAAGGCACATGTGGAAATAAACATGAGACAGAGCAAGCTTCTGACTTCAGCTGTGAAGGATGGCAAGAGGAGTCAGCAATCCAATTAGTGATCATCTTTGGACCTTAAAGATCTAGTAGATACTTAAAATACAGTTGAACAGGTCTCCTTTTGTGCTCCCCTCCACCACTTACAGAAGGCACAATCACTGGCTACAGAACCACTCTGGATTCACCCATATTTGCAGTGGAAATGCTCCCCAGTCTTCAATTATAATATTTGCTGTACACCCATATGAACTCCCACAGGGATTTAACTGCTTTATAATGAGATTACCACAAACTAAATAATCAACGCACTTCTAATTGCAAAGGTTTTATCAATACTACCTGTTGGCTGAGTTTTTTAAGGTAAGAGATAACACTGTAACTAAGTCCACAATCTAAATTATCTGATATCAGATTTGGAGCTCCCATCATCCTTAGGGCTTTCTTTAATGGCTATAAGGAAAACAAAATACACAATAGTAAGAGAAGAAGTATTTAAAAAGAAAATTGATAAGCTCAATTACAGGAAGCTAAGGCACACAGATCAGTGCTCTAGCTTTTCCACTTTTGGCCACTAAAATTCAAGTCTATTCAGATAACATGTGACATGAGTTTGGTAGTCTAACTAGCACGCAATGGACATTATGCCACATTACCAAGACACCACACAGAGTGGTGCCACTGGCAATTTCCACTCAAAGGCTCAGTACCAGAATAGCCGGGATGATGCAAGTCCATCTTGAGGTGCATTGTCCAAGCTACATGTAAAAGGTGCCTCCCGCCACCCTTTATTTAGCCCAGGCAGTTCTCTTGGTATCAGCTTCCCAAGTTCTAGCACTTCACCCACATTAATGATCAAATAAATCTGAATTTTCCTTATCAAGTTACAAAAATAATGCCAAATTTGGCTTCTCTGAACCATCGAGTACTTTAGATCAAAGCTTATTTAATATTTAATGTACAGAAAATACATCTATTATCTGAATACAGTTACTATTATTCAATATTACTACAAATGTATTTAGTACTACATGTTTGAACTGATCCACACACCTCTACAAAGCAAAATGTCTACTACCTAAAATGTCATCATAATTACATCAAGTTTACTAGGAAGAGGTCTGATGCACAGGACTCTGGTGACACCAGCCATTGTACCCAGGAGGAGGAAATGAGTAAAGGAACATACCAGTAAGTAGTAAGGAGGCATTGTTTTTAAGTAGTTGTCAAAAGCCTGTCGCCACTTCAGATTTGGCTTAAGTTTGTGAACCTTAAACAAGTCATCTGCAACAAGGAAAACAACAGAAAAATGTTTCATTCATACTGTCCAGACCATTCGTGTTATCCAAAATTCAGTGTGGCAAGTTCCAACCCCCCTTTTTCTCCTCCCTCCACCCATCTTCCCAATGGGGCTTCCCCACAAAAACTGTTCTTAACCTCAGGTTTGAAGGATTGTGGATCCCCATTCCTAGCTGCAATGGACAATCCAGGACAAGTCCTCATTACAGGCAAACTTACAAGGTACACCGGACTCAAACCACACAACTCCTAGCAGCATGGAAGGTGCAAGAGATCACCTCCCTCGCCTCTTTCCTGCATCGTCAGGGACTCCCTGTATCTGATTTAATCAAACAACATTCATTTGGTTCAATTTCAATTTTCAGCCCAGCTTTGCTTTGTTCCACCTGTACGAGGAATTCTGGTCTCTAGGAAAAGCATTTTGGAGTATGAAAGGGAAAGAAAAATGAATAAATCAGAGCAGGGAATCCCTATGGTCAGCTTTGCAGCCACACTGCCTGCCTCCTGCCACAGCAGCAAGCTCTCCCTCTGATACAGAGACAGTCATCAGCTACAAAAACTGCTGCCCTTTAAGAGATGGGCAACCAAGCACATTATTTCCTTTGGATACTGGTTCAGAAATACCTTGCTCACACTAGAGGTGTGCACATTGCTGTTAGGAATCACCAAGTTGAAGCATTTGCTGTACATGCTAGAAACTGTAACAGTGATCTCTAAAACACCACCACAGTATCCTGCAATTTATTATTTGAAATTATGGATAGTCAATGGAAATCAAGTTTCTCCTTAAGCAGGGCAAAGTGAGGCAAAGGGAAAGATATACAGCACTGGAGAAAGGGATGTCCAGAAACTAACTGGGGAGAGCTGCAGGAGACAGATGCACAGAAGAGGGTGTGCGAAAGACAGATGCAGCAAGGAAATTGGTTTCTTCAGATTGAGCTTTCCTGAAGATAGATTTGGAGAAGGAAATTTGACTTGCATAGTATCCTGCACAAACCAAACAGATGTTAAGAGACCATTTCCCCAGTTCTCATAGTCAAAGCACACTTGATTTCAGGTATTTTCCAAACTAAATGAGCTCTGCATCACATATAAAAAACACACTACAGATGCTACTTGTTCTTTTCCTTGTCCTGAAGGAAGTGGGGTGGAATTTGAGAGGACAAGTTAGAACTTCATTTAAAATCTCAGTACACCACATGCTTAGCACTATTATCGAAAAGAACTTGGGATATCATGACATATGGCAAATATAAAATAGCATCCATTCTTATCTTACAGGCCTATTAGCTTTTTGCAGCAAAATGGAAGTTAAACTATATTCCTGCTCCCAAAATCCAAAATGAAAGGAAAAAATGCAATGTAAAATGTTCAGTATTATAGTATGGATTTATGAGCTATGAGTTGCTTATGAGTACAGCTCTAACCTTAAACCCCTTATCAGTACTTTATTACTGCCTCACTGCACTGTGAAGGTTGTAGCAGTACATAACCCCTGCAGCTCAACTGCAACAGCCACTCTGACCTTCCTAATGCTCAGCTGGCTGTGACTCCTAATCCACAGCACAGCTGCACTCTGAGATGTCAGCCACAAAAGCACATCCCTGATCTCTGCTGTTCAAGTGAGAAGTGCTCAAATCTAAGCAAAGATTTATCTACTTAAAGTAAGAGCCTCCCCATAGCACACACTCACTGCAGGCACTCCTACCCTCTACAAGGGAGACAGCCATGGTGGTAAACACAGCCCAGGGTTTCAAAGAGAACATCACCATCAACACCTTACCTGCCTCTACTGTGAGAGTTTGAGACAAAGCAGATTGCAACACAGGCACTGGAAATGTGCTTTCCCCACTGTGCCCTGGGCTGCACATAACCATTTATATCAATAAGCAAATAGTAACACGCTTAAACTATGTCTTCAATAGATTAAAAACCAAACTTCTGCAGGTAACATCCGAAAGTATTGAAAAAAATATCCTTACAGGAATAAGTTTTAATCCAACCTATTAATTTTCAGATGCGGCTCTTTATGTAGTCCACTGACTGCAGAGTTCCTTTCGCTTCTAAACTCAGAAAGCACTGAGTAATTAAGAACATGGTATCAAAAACCACTGGGGAAGGGCCACAAGCTGCAACAACTCAAGAGATCAGATAAACCCACAGACAGACCAATGAATTTCAGACTGTGTTGCAAAGTCTTTATCTGCTTCAGATGAATGTACAGAACAAGCAAACTGTGACAAACAGGATACCAATGCACATGCTGAATCCCAGTGCTACTTAAGGGGACTTGATGCACTTTCAATCTCAGTGAACAGTTAGAAAGGTAATTTAGAAAGAGCTCAGTAGTTCAGCTGGAGCCTAATTACAAGAACAGTTCATGTGACAAGTGCCTGGTTGTGAGTGACAGCTTGTACCATATAACCCAATGTAAAACTTACACTGGTTTTTAAATCACTACTCATTAAATTCCACCTGAGCAAGCACACCACCATTCCCTGCTGACTCCTGTAATTCCCTGAGCCTTCTAATGCTTCTGCACTTTAATGCTCCTTTGTTTTAAGCAGTAGAGAGCCATGATTTTACATTCACAGAAAGCAGTATCCTTCCCTGCAAGCCATCTAGCTAGAAATAACGTACAATGGTAGCCACCATTAAAAGAAGGTATTTTGGCACTCTTTTCCACTGATACAAAGCTTTTGGCTCTCCCTCCCACAGCACTGCTGTGGTCACATTTGTGGGAAAGCCAGCCCTTGGTTTCCAAAAGATTAAACCATAACTTGCAGGATGCCTCAGGGAGTAACTGTCTATGTTGCAGTCCTTCATGGGCGGACATTTTGGTGATGCTCTTCCTTCTGCATGTTTAGACCCACAGAGAAAGGGTAAGGAGCACCTTGTCATGGTACCTTTCATTTTATCACAGCTTCTGCTGACACTCCCAATGAATAAAATCACTCCTATCACCCAGCAGTGGCACTCCCACTAACACAGCAAAGATCATAGAACCCCAGACTGGTTTGGGTAGGAAGGGGCTTTAAAGATCATCCAGTTCGAAACCCATGCCACGAGCAGGGACACCTTTCACTAGAGCAGGCTGCTCCAAGCCTGGCCTTGAACACTGCCAGGGATGGAGCATTCATGACTTGTGATGATGAGGAAACATCTTGGCAAGGCAGGAGCATGGAGGAGTATACCTCATCTCTGCTAAGCTCTCTACCCCCTCATTCAAGTCTACTTTAGGTACTTGGCTGTACAACTAGTTTTAAACAGACCAGTATCTGAAGGACTAGAGCTTTGCTAGTATCAGATAAAGGCAACAAAGCTTCAAAAGGAAATGTCTATAACATGTGGGCCAAATGTCCTCAGCAAAAAAGGTAGTGAGCATCTGCTTTTGAGATGTTCTGTCTTCAGAAGTCTGCCTCACTGAACAAAACACAGTGCATGTGTCAGGTTAACACACGGACTGTGTGGATTCACTGTTCTATCAAATCTTGTTAATTTGCTCCATGCAAAGCCTCAGATTTTAAAAGCAGATCCATTAAGTTACAACCTAGAAGAGGTTACAGCATTCCCAAAGCCACTCTTGCAAAAAAGCAAGATAAGGAACCTATGTGGTACAATTTACCTCTGTCAGTCCCAGAGCACTACACCTTGGTTCAGTTTGCTCAAGTACTGCCTGCAAGCTTCCTCACATATAGCTATCTTACCTGTCCTTTAGGGCTGTATCTTCAACTATTTTCCAAAACCAGAATTAAAAGTGCTCAAGAATGCAGGAGGAAAACAAAAAATTCAAGGAAAAATAAACCATTCTTAAGCATCTTCCTCTCTGTTTGTAAGGTTGAACACACACAAGCCACTTGAAAGTGGGTTTGGTTTTGTCTAATAACTAGATGGAACAGAGATATGATCCATGGTACTATCCCGAGCTAAGTCCCAGTCCTCCAACACAATATTCTACCAGTGGGGCAGTAGCCACTTGAATCACAGAATCCCAGACTGGCTTGGGTTGGAAGGGACCTTAAAGCTCATGCAGTTCCAACCCCTGCCACAAGCAGGGACAAGAACCACACTTGATGCAGCACTATGGGGGGTAATGGCTGATTTCTCCTGGGCTTAGAAGCTCCACATCCTTTGTAATCCAGATGAGACATGCTCAAATCAGCCCTCTGGTGAACATCAGCATCTGCTATTGGTAGGTATGAAGACAGACACAAAGGAAGTATTTAACAACAGAAACTACCTACCTACAGAAACAAACAGTGTTTTTTAAACACCTACAAATAATTTTAACAGGTATCTTAGCCATTTTCTGTGCTGCTAAATAGGAAAGGGGCCAGATCTGCTTCCATGCTTTACTTATATTCCACAGAACTGAATTCCACCATGCCTTAGAGACCAAGGATAAGCAAAGTCCTTGAAGGAGAGCTGAATGTACCACTTTGTGTCTGTGTTAACAATACCGAATGCACAGTATTTGCACTCTAAAGAAAACATCCACTTTACGACTGGGGCAACAGAGAAGCTCTGCATTTTTCCTTAAAGTGCCATCAGGAATGTAAGATGTGGGATGACCAGGTGAGTAAAGGCAGAATAGCACTACACATACTGCAAACAGAGTACAAATAGCTTTACAGCCCTGCAAAAAAGGCAGGGGGAAGACAAGAGCTGCCAGGGAAGACACAGCAGAACTGCAAATGTCAGCTCAAAATGAACAGGGGAATTCATTCAGGATCAGTGATGGCTGTTCAGGCAGTGGAGCTGCTGCAGTAATTCAGTAGCCACAAACGTACAGAAGCTCTGATTTAGTCTAAATATATCCTACTTGCATGCTCTGAGGCAATTATTAGGCTACATGGATGGCTGTAAGAGACAAGCACAGATTTCTGTGGTTGGTTATGACCAGGATTATGGAAAAACATTCCTGAAATGTGCCGTGGGGTTTTTGCTAGATATGAATGGAAAAATCCTGTGTAAGGCAGTAAATGTTAATTCTTTGATCTCCACTCCATATTACTAAATATACCCACAAAACAAAGCAGAACAAAAAAGTCTTACAGCACCTGCAACTGGGTTCATAGCACCCAGGAAACAATTCTCTCTGCCATCACCTTTATGCCAGAACCCTCACAGCCACAATAATTATGGCAGTTACTCATACAGCACCTTTTCATACCATCTTTCCTGTAGAAAGCATTTCACGGTGGGAGTGAAAGGGGAAAAAAAAAAGCCACTGGTCCTTTGGGCAGGGAAGAACTGAGACTGGTTCAGTGCTCAATTCCTTCCTACTGCTCTAAACTGCGCCAGGGAATTCCCTCTTCCCAACACCCATGACAAACATTGCATCTGATCTTCCAGTAAAAAATTAGCTGCTACAGGAGCAACTGCAAAACCTGGATACACCAGCCCCTAAATGAGGGAAAAGAATGGAGGTTGAAGCTTACTCCAGGTTAAGGAAGAGGCTATGTGTCTAGGAGGTGAACAGCATCAAACATGCACTGGAAGCAGGTAGCTCTCCTCCTCTGCTGGAGAGAAAAAAAGGGAGAGGGGGTATGAAAATCCTCTCCTCCCAAATTATTTTAAAGAGTTTGCAACATTCTCTACTCTCTGATCTCCATTAGTTTATAATGTCTCAAACTAAGGCAGAACACCAACCATTATTGTTTTGCTTTTACTGTGAAGTAGCTGCATTGGCAGTGCAACATAAATAGATTACCTACCTAACAAGGGAAGTAAAACAGGATAGTTGTAAGGCATCACAAAGAGGTTTACACAGGTTAAAGTAGTGCTTGCTTTTAAATACCCAAAAGGATGACCAAGTTCGCTGTATTTTCCACTGCTACTCACAAACACCTGACAAAGAATAAGAGAGATCACTGCATTAGAAGAACATGAAGAGTATTAAACAGAAGACATTTAAAGATTAAAATCAACCTGGATCCAATTGCATTAAGATAGCAAATTACCAGGAAGAGCCAAGTTTGAGGTTGCACACATCAGGATGGATATGAACTTACGTCCACCAGTCACAAAACACAGACATACATTTAGTGTACCCCCAGCCACTGTGGAAATGCACTTTACAGTCTATAACCTTTAGTGCTTCAGTGAAACTACCTTGGAGTGATGCTCTGAAAAGCTTCCCAAAGTATCTAAAATAGATTAGGGGTGGATCTGCTGAAGGTATGCTCAAAACCAATCTATTTAAAATCAGTCTTCTGACTCATAAAATAACATGAATAAAAACACTAAGAAAGGTAAAATTTCTAAAGCACAGAATATAAGCAAAAGAAACATTTAAGCAACATCTTTCAATCATGCCAAGCACCAGCATTCTTAACACTGACTTCTTAAAGTGTGTATGTATAAATACACGTACATACACATGGGGGTATTAACACTGAGAAACAATACATTTAAGCTATTCCTTCAGCAGTATGAAGATGATATGTATTCTTACTGAGACAGTCAAAATAACCATCATCTAACCAAAAATAGCTTTCCTCAAATTAAAAAGGTAAATCCTGCAGTAAAAAAAGATGCGGTTTTCCCCTCTATTTTTATTTCAGGGCCTAAGGAACTGGATTTGTTGCATGGTTGCTATGACAATGAACCTATTCCTCTAGTTTGGAAGGGTTTGATATGTAGCTGGGAAAAGAAAAGCAGTTTTTGCTCAATAGCAGAGTCATTTGAACTTAGGCAAACAACATTTCTATGAATGCTTAAAGGACATTCTGAAATCAGTTTATTAACATCAATGTTGCTTTTTCTTCTGAATACCCACATTATATTTTCATTGAAGTTGTAATATTTATTAGGGAAACAGAAATACAAAGAAATACCTCCAAGCCCATCTTTCCAACTAAAGTATCGTACTAAGCAAATTCTTGATGAAGATACTAGGTTATCCTTTGTAAGAACACCACTGAGAAGGGAATTAGAAACCTTATTTTATAAAGGATGCAGAAACAAGTCACATCTTCAAAAAACACAAAAAGGACCAAGTGACAAAGGATTTCTGCAACAGAACTTTGACCTCTTCAAGGCCATTTTAGTCACCAAGATCAGCAGCTTCCATGCAATTCCCACCCTTTGCAGCTGTAGATAAAGTGATGGAAACTACTGCTTAGTTTTCCCTGTAAGCAAATGGAAGCCTACAGAGAGCTTTCAATTTAGCCAAAAGTGGAACCTGCAGGACACATTTCTTAGCAAAATGAGATGGACCCAGAAAGAGAATTAAATGAGATTACAAAGTCTGTAGAGGGAATGCTCATTCTGACTCCTGATAATTCTACTAGAAAGGAGGTAACTGAAACCTTGACATGTTTCTTATCAACTGCAGTGTGCAACCAGACCCCAATTCCCCAAAGACAAGAGTACCCCAGGATACCCATTACATTTCTCAAATCAAATAAAGGGCAAATACCTGCCAGCAGGTATGAGGAGACTTTCGTTCCAAGATGTATTGTGTTAGGGGTGAAGGCTCAAGCTCATACTTGTCAAAAGGAAGCTTGTCTATTACCATTGGCTCACAATCAACGCAGGAGAACCTCACAACGGGGTGAGCTGTGCGTGGAGGCTGAAAGGAAGGGGAAAAAGTGCATCAACTGTATAGCATTTACTGCAGTCAAATCAGTTCTCTTACAAAGACTCACAGGCAGGTATTTTATCATCCTATGGGCTAAAACAATTTCCACAATCTCCTTCAATAGAGAAAAGGATGCAGGCACTCACAAAACAATATAGATTCACTAAATATAAACAAAGCCAGACACTGATACACACACTCTTCCCACCAAGAGAAAAACACGGTTAATAGTCAACTCCTTATGTTCATAATTTAAAGCCTTTGTATCAACCTATAACAACACAGAGAGGTGGCTTAAAGAAAACTTCAACTCTGCTTCCCAGCTTGATGTTCACATAATCACAGATGTGAAATCACGCTCACTTCACACATGGTATCTCAAGAGATTCCCTGTAAGTCTGATTTTTATGTTCCTCTTGAATCAGGGGAGAAGATGGACAAACAGTACCTTGCGTACTTGGAGATTACAGAAACAGAACATGCCTAACAGGAGATGCTTAGAAAGGCAAGTAAGGCGTGCCAAATGTATGATCGTTTCACTGAGCAAAGGAGAAATGAATGCTGTTTCCTCCTCACTTTCTGAGGGAGTTAGCTCTTCTGTTTCAGTTTTATTTCTTCCTGCTAGTGAAGGAAGAGTTTATACGTGAAGTAAAACTTACAGAAAACATGGCTGATGAGCTATCAAAACAAAATACTCCTTTTCCCATCTAAATGCATTTTATAAAGCTTTGATTAAAACGCAATAGGCTCCCTATGATTCGTGGTATGTGAAGTAGTTTACAATTAAATTTCATAATCTTTTATAAAGCATTTACCAAATGAACTAATCATGTACATGGAAGTAAACCTTCCAGATGCAAAACCCATCACAGCATACAGTATCTATGTTAGATTATGCCATTCTGTGTTAAGAACCATTTTAACTACCTTCGTAAAGCAAAGACAGATGATATTAGTAAACACATAAGAAGAGAAAGTAAATTCCTGTAGTATTCAGTTTCCAGCCTGTTTCATTAGGTGGAGAATCCTTCTTTCAGTTCTTAATTTACTTACCAGTGTTGGTGAATTCTGATCAGGCCAAAAAGATTCTGGGATTGGCCAGTGCCCCACAGGAACCCCCGTTTTGGGGTTAGGCCGGACGTAAATGAGTTTATGACAACTATGCCACGGTTGAGAAGCAAATGAATTGATGGGCCTGGATGAATCAACAAGTCCATCTACAATTTAAAGAAAGCAAAATAACAACAGAAAGGAAAATAAAAAGCCACATGCATTTGTCTCTCAGTATTAGCAACCAATACGATGTTTCTTTACAGATCTTTACATCAGTGGTTGAGAAAACTTAAAGGATCAAAATGTAGAACAGCATAATCTGAGAAATAAAGGTCACATTTGCCCATATCTACCCTTCTGCTCCTGTGGCACAGCCATTAGACAATGAGTGCAACACAGCACACTGGCACAGTACGGAAAAGGCTTTTGCTTAAGCTTAGGAGGTTGATATAGATCTGATAAGCAACAAGTCTGTTGTTTTTAGTCCTGCTGCACCTTCAAAGACTAATCCTTCACACGTAGAGTCTTTCCACACGGGATACAAAACTCCCTGCCTGATGCTGCCATTAGTGGAAACTGAAAGTGAAGAAAAGTTTCATGGAGAAGCTGGATGCATCCTGCAGGACTGGCTTTTGTCTCAGTTTTAAGCAGCTAACAATTCACAGACCATTTAAACCCCACTGGCTACCCCAGTGTGCTCTGCAGCATGCCAGCACAGGCTCCCCCTACACACTGAAGAGTTTTGTAGCAGTACAGAACCTGACCATTAATGTTCAAAGCAAACAGCACAGCAGAGATCACTCATTTAAAGAATCATCCTTTTAAAGAGATTCTACACTACTGAGTTTTATTGCTTTAGCTAGCTGGCCAGTAGTACTCTGGAAACCACCTCTCAGTTACACATCAGTTTGGTTTCTCATCATTATACACACAATGATTTTTATAGCTTGGGTAAATCCCATTTTATTTCTATCTAGTTTAGGACTTTCAATGTGCATGAGGATGGAAAGTCTTGGTATTTATACATTCATGCCCACACCACATCACCATTTAAATGTGACCAAAACGAGAGGTTTCACCAGTCATTTTGCCACACAGGAGAGCATCTGGGCCAACAGAGACAGAGGAATTTGCTGAGGTGCTGTCCTGCTCACCATTCTAGGAAAGGCTTCCAATAAAATGACATTTAAATAAGCAAAAGGAGAAAAGAAATGTATACAGCAAGAAAAAAGGTGATTCAAAAAAATGACAGCAGGAATCAAGCTGGCTATGCTCGGATGCTCAGGGGATCCTAAAAGCTATTATGTTTCTGACATTCCAGAACATCTTCATTTCCTAAATACAGATTGGTTAGCTCTCTCCTCGTTTTCAGCCCTGAATTTCTGCAGATGTGAAAAACTACTCCATGTTCAGAGGGCATTTTTGTCTTCCCTGCACTTCCCTTCGAGCTAACAAATCATGCCTTGGGGTTTGCATGCAGCTTTTCACTTGCAGCTCAGAACATTCAACAAACTTACTGTGCAGTGATCAACCAGCAGAATGACAATGTACAGAAAATTAAGCATTGAGATTAGTTTAGAGATGTTCAAGTGTTCAAATACACCGGTCCTGGATTTCATTACTTTAAACCCAAGTTTTGACAACACTAATTCAAACTTTACTACTTCCTCCAAGCATTCACTTTCCTCAGTGGCCAAAAATAGAGGTTAAGACGACAGCAAGAGGAGAGCTGGCAGGCAGGCACATCATCCATACAAAGATATGCAAACTTATGGCACCATTTAACTTATTCAGGATCAAGCTAACACTTGTGAACATGTAACCAAGGCAGGACTAAACACGAACATAAAACTACTCAGAAGCTATGAACAGCACATCCATTATGACTTGGGGTATTTAAAGAGATACCAGAGCACTATCACTCAGGCATATAAGCTTTAGAGCTCAAAGGCTTTTATTAAATGTATTAGACGTCTGATGCACCCTGCACACTAAAGGGAAAAGCTAGTAGGAAGGACAGGGAAAAGAGGAATATTTATACGCATACAAACCCCCTCTTGAACATTAAGGGAAGCAAAATGAGTTACTGTACCTTCTCCAATAGGAGCTGGATCTGGTCCTGACTTTTCAAAGTTAATAACAACTCCACTTTGGACTTTTTGAACCAGAGATTCTAAACATTGATTCAACATTCTTTGTGTCCGAACACAGTAAGAACGACCTATGCAAGAGAGAAATGACACAGGGAAAACATTAAAGGCAGTTTTGAGTCATCTGAATTAAGGAAGATGGTTTCTGACATAAGTTTTATCTAAAGTATCTGACGTAAGTTTTATCTAAAATAGCAACAACAAACTTTGTATAAGGTAATGGAAATGGCAAAATACTTTTCAAATGCAATACAACCAAGGGGGGAGAAGAACCACCAACTTTTACTGAGCTTTTACTCACTACTCAAGAAAGGCCATTAAGGCTAAATCAGGCTGGCTCAAGGCCAAGCTTATAAAGACCCTTAAGAACATCTGATTTCACACACACATATGTACACACGCTACAGTCTATGTGATCTGCTTTTGTCTACCTAAACCTTACCAACCCCTATACACACCCAAACTTTCGTCTCCCACAGATTAAACACCAATTAAAGTAAAATCTGATCAACATCTCAAGGAACAGGCTCCAGAATTCATTCTTTTAAGGTTAAATGAGCCCTGCAGCAGAATGAACATCTCAGTAATATCTGTCCTACTGAATTCAGCAATCTCATGACTGAGCAAAGCCAACCTCTGAAAGGACAATCTAAGATGTTTTCCAATGCCTCCTACTGGTGCAATAAGAAAATGTTCTCATTTCTAGATCTGAAATATTGCTTTATTTTAAAGTTCTCATGTGCTGCTGGAAACCAAGCTCAAAAAGCACCACACAGACAGCGAGTAGTTCACATGGAGAGAACAGCAAGAGGTGAAGTCCAGCTCTAACTGAAGAAATATTTTAAGGCAGATGCTAAATGTAACCCAAAGTAACATCTAGTTACCTCCTGTAACTTCACACATCTGTGTGATAGCAGATTCATCAGTAGGCACACTCCCAAGCTGCTCTGGTTCAGCAGCTGCGGCTCCTGGCAAACGCAGCACCAGAGCAAACAGCCTTTGATCCCAACGAAATGGTTCTTTGGTTAGTTCACTTCCAGGCAAAGGAGAGTTCAATGGAAGATGAAGCTGGGAAAATAAAGATCGAAGAATATTTTTAAGTATTTGACAAACCATCTAAAAACATAATATCCAAATTCATTCACTACCCTGTAAAGGACCCCATTTCTCTCCTATCAACTCATTTATCTGAAGTTAATGGTCTGGAAACCCATAGGGCTATGAATTATGGGGTTGGGCAATTAGAGCATAGCTAACTTCTGTTCTCTATAAAACAGGCTGATGAAGCAGAAGTACCATTGGAAGGAAAAAACAATTAATATTCATCTCAGCACAGCACCAACTTGCAAGATCCTAACTCGAAAGAATTTAATACAAGTTTACCTCCTCTTGAACTCCAGCTGTATTTGTCAGCTTGTTTCCATCCGTGATGGTAATCAAAATAGATGGTTCCAAAAAGAATGGATTCCTTCCCTAGAGACAGAAGCAAAGGAATGCTGAGAGTAACCTTAACGCTCACTTATAGGCTTGTATTTTTGTCTCTATAAAATAAACAGTAAGATGAGCAATGTCTCAAAACAGCCCTGTAATTTTCTTTCAGGAGGTGTGGAGCTATACAGAACTAGGCAGGATGTGCTACTCTGGGCACTCACACACACTCCCCATAAAGACATGTTTAGAGTTACTAGTCTTTTTCCTCCAGTTATAGGCTCAAATCCCTCTAGGCCACAAAAGTGGTACCTAAATTACTAATAGTGTAAAGAACTCAATTTCATGATATCAGGGGAAAAACCCAGAGGACTTTTAACTGAACCCTTCAAATGAGAGAGGGGAAGTCAGGACATGAACTACAGACAACACAAAACTGCAAAGCAGATTCGCTCCCATCCAATGTCTGTACTTCCATACAGCAACTGTGCATCAACAGTCAGGGTCATTTATACTACTACTTTCTTTGCAGTTCAATAAGGAAAAAGGTACCAGTATCACAGAATCCCAGCCTAGTTTGTGTGGAAGGGACCTCAAAGCACCTCCAGCTCCAACCCCTGCCACAGGCAGGGACACCTTCCACTGCAGCAGCTGCTCCAAGTCCCTGTGCCCAACCTGGCCTTGAACACTGCCAGGGATGGGGCAGCCACAGCTTCTCTGGGCACCCTGTGCCAGTGCCTCAGCACCCTCACAGGGAAGAACTTCTTCCCAATATGTAATCTAAATCTCCCCTCTAGTGTGTGTCTAGGGTATGTTCAGTATGGAAATAAACCAGTTCAGAGCTCAAGTTTTAACACCCACCTATCCAGCATTTGAAAGAAAAAGTGAAATGCAAACCCAAACCTGAACCACTGAAATATCTTCCCCACTATGATTTCAAAACCCACAGAAAAAATACAAACAGATTTGTTACCTGTCCATAGTTGTCTATTCCAGACACTAATCTATTGAGATTTAACAAGTCAAACGATGACCTGAGTGCCTGACCAAGGGTTGTTAGTCCTGAAGCCTGAAGATTCTTCAGTTCATTCATAAACGTGGCGTGGTTTTCCTTCCATCCAGCCTATTACATGAAACAAAAAAGCTTCTTAGTTATTCTAGCAACAAACTGTAATCAAGTGCAAGTTGTCGTTTATCTCCCTTCCCACCAAAAATTAATTGCATTCCTGATTAACAGACACACTGAATCATTAACATGCTACGCACATGTGCGCAACTTGATGTGAAACGCAGTTAAATCTACAACCTGAGACTCAAACCACACACATTTGAAACATCTTGCAAATATCCATCTCTTACCATAGAAACTGATGGAGAGGTGATAGAATTAATAGAAATCAACCCCCCTGCTTTTCTCCTTCCTGGATGTTTTGACTGCCATTCCTCTAACTACACTCTCCCATCTTTATATCCCAACACACAAAACGCTGTGGGGTAGTTGCAAACACCCTACAGAACACAGAACTAAATCACTGTGTCTCAGGATCACAGCTTGACACTTTGGAGGTCTTGAAGGAAGTGAAGTTATTGCTGACAGTGCTTGCAGCCCTTTCAGAGGAATGGTGATGAGGATGGCTCAGTCTCACCAGCACTCTGGATCCCATGTTAAGCAGGGCTGACACATCAGCATCACTTGTGATTGACATGCCCTTCTCTTAAGAAGTGGAATGCTGCAGAGTGAAGTAACTACTTTAGGAAACACAAGCTCACAGAGATTGGTAAAGGATTTAAGCTGCCTCAACTAGAACAAGCAAAGCTTGAAAATCCCAGCTATTCACAGTTACCAGCTTTGCTATCACACTGTACTCTTCACAGCAGTTATTCACTCAGGCTTGCAATCCTCTGGCACCAGAAACATTCCTGTGCTCCACAAGGAATCCTAGTTACACAGACATGGAGAGACTCATTTCAGACAGCCTGACTTTTGCTGGGACAACCTCCAGGCAACCCGACCTCCACATGAAGTAGCTTCTCTGCTCTCCAGTGCAGGGAGCTCAGCAGCAATCACCACACTTTATAAGAACCTGAAAGGATGGGATTTTCCTGCCCTTTCCACAGCTATATCCCACTGCTAACCTTTAGCACATGTGGGGCTGTGGAGGTGGTCAGAGGATAGACAACAAGTTGAGAGCCCTAAAGGAAAACAAGAATGGAGCAGGAAGGAAGGACAGAAGGTGATCAATAGCTCTGCTGAGCTCTCAGGCCTAAGCTAGAAGAGGGTCTCTTTCAGAATGAGGGCTTATCATAAGGACATACAACAAAAATAGGGTTTGGTCACATTTAGCAACCTGAACCAGTTCTTCAGGCTTCAGATTAGCACCAGGGAGACAGAAAGAAAGCTCTGCAATGGGGCAAAGAAAGAGCAGACTTTCAATAGGGCTGGTCCAGCTTTACCATTAAACCACACTTGCAGCTCTCATGAACAGTGTGACCACAGTCAGGTCATTCTCAGTAACACACCATCAACAACCCACTCCCAACCACAGCCTAACAAACTACAGCATCTCATCAGCTGAGCCCCAGCAACTCCTCACACACGCTCAGCCCAAAGCAAGAGTAAAGTACAAACACAGGGTCACTGTTTTGGAGCAAAAGTGACTTAGTGAATGATCTTTCTCAGAGTAAAAACACACCAAAGTCCAACAAAATGACTATGTGTAAGCCTAAAAAAGGCTGCCTGAAAACAATTTAAGTGATCAATTACAAAGAGCTTTCTGTATGAATTCTATGAACCCTGAGCTGTAGGTGGAACTGCTTCCTTCTGGAAGTCTGGTAAAAACACCCATCTGAGGAGTCCAGCTTCTCGGGAATAGCCAGGCTGCAGTTCAAAGTGTTCACCAGCAAAGACCGCTCTTTGAGTTACTTTGGTACCAAAGCACGGGGGGGAACAAAACATTTATAAAGGAAACATTATTCCCAGCCTACAACTCTTAAGATTTGAACTCTAATGAATTTAAGAGTATTTCTTGGTAAAATAAACAGGAATGGTCTTCACTGAGATTTGGAGATTCTGCTGTTTTCCCATCTGAAAACGTTTGCTCAGCTTCCAGCTCCTGCTGTGCCTGATCTGGCTGCAGTGCAGCCAACTGTCTGCAAAGCATGCTGCCATTGCCCCATGCAGAACCGAGCTGAGAGCACCATGTGCAGCTGATCCTCACTGCTCCGCCTGCTATGAACACTGGATTTCATCTTGCAGCCTCTCCCAGGATCTTTAAAGCTGAGGAGAGCTGTACCTTTTAAACAGAGTAACACTCATCAAGAGAATAAGGGCAGCAAATGCAGGATTTTCTAACTCCATATCCAGTCTTAAATAAATGTCTAAATAGTTAATGTACTAAAAGACCTTCTAACAGTCTTCCAATACCTAAAGGGGTGACAAGAAACCTGAAGAGGGGCTTTGGACAAGGGCCTGTAGGGACAGGCCAAGGGGAATGGCTTTAAGCTGCCAGAACAGGGGAGACTGAGATGAGCTCTTAGGCAGAAGCTCTTCCCTGGGAGGGTGCTGAGGCGCTGGCACAGGGTGCCCAGAGAAGCTGTGGCTGCCCCATCCCTGGCAGTGTTCAAGGCCAGGTTGGACACAGGGGCTTGGAGCAGCTGCTGCAGTGAAAGGTGTCCCTGCCTGTGGCAGGGGTTGGAGCTGGAGGAGCTTTAAGGTCCTTTCCAACCCAAACCAGGCTGGGATTTCTACAATTCTCAACCCTATTCTCAGAACCACCTTCTTGAATCAAAGCCACCACAATCAGTGTCAAGAAGGTCTATTGCAGCAAAATCTTTTCTCCAGAAAGACTCAAACCAATGTATACAATTAAACATGTATTTCAGGGATAGAAACTCAGACCCCAAAGAACTCTATATATTCACCTCCCCATAGATACAGTAGGATCATTCTTAGGGCAAAATAAAAAGTCAAATACGTAACGCTGAGCATATGCATAATGAGTTCAAGAAAGCACTCTGAAGTGATTAAATAATAATCCTTCCTAAATTCAAAATACTGACACTAATGCTGCTTAGAGAGAAAAAACAAACAACCCTGCTTTTATGTAGCACTGCTTCCATTTGGCAGCAGAAACACTAATGGCCAAAACAACTCCCCACCAACCAAAACCCCAACCAAAACCCCCCAACCTTAGAGGATGAAGCACATTTCCTACAACACTACATATCCTCTATAGGTCAGTAATTATTAAGAACTCATTCTTTTAGTTGGGTATGAACCTATAATGAGAATGATTTCGCATCATCTCCAATATTACATTCCTAGGTTGTCACTCTTACGCCCAGCATTTACTAACAGCAATGCCAGCAGCCTTTCTCATGCCATGATGTTATGTGTTTCTCCTTT
This sequence comes from Melopsittacus undulatus, assembly GCF_012275295.1. Taxonomy (NCBI): domain Eukaryota; kingdom Metazoa; phylum Chordata; class Aves; order Psittaciformes; family Psittaculidae; genus Melopsittacus; species Melopsittacus undulatus. Next base: position 76,010,163 of record NC_047532.1, on the reverse strand, counting down.
GATAATGTAGATGAACAAATCATTTCAGCCTGTACAGACACACCAAAAGACTGTCAAAGATGGCTGGGGAAAAGAACCAAAACCCAGTACTATAAGCAACAATCTCACCCTGCTTGCTTATGCCAGCAAGAGGCAAAAATGCAGTGTCACTTAAGCCTCCTGCGCCGACACGCTTTGGACACCGTCCCGTGAAACCAAGAGGTCTGGAAGCAGCATCCCCCCTTTCAGCTGCTGGCTACTGCCTCTGCAAGTAAATCATACTGGAGAGAAAGAAAAATGTACTTATAACACAGGCTAAGTAAGTTGGGGCTGTTGAGCCTGGAGAAGAGAAGCTGCATGGAGACCTCAGAGCAGCTTCCAGTGTCTGAATGGGGCTACAAGGATGCTGTAGAGGGACTCTTCATCAGGGACTGTAGAGATAAGACAAGGAGTGATGGGTTCAAACTGAAACAGGGGAAGTTCAGGTTAGAGATAAGGAAGAAGTTCTTTACTGTGAGGGTGCTGAGGTGCTGGCACAGGGTGCCCAAAGAAGTGGTAAATGCTCCATCCCTGTCAGTGTTCAAGGCCAGGATGGACAGAGCCTTTGATGGCATGGTCTGTTGTGAGGTGTCCCTGCCCATGGCAAGGGATAGGAACTGGATGATTTCAGATGCAAGAGCCAGGAAAGAAAGTCTTGTAAGAGGCCTTAGCGAGGGAAACCAAAGAAAACCAATCCCCCACTACCCCCACTACCTTTATCATGCACAAGAGAGCAGGATCAAAGTACAAGCAGAGCATTCCCAAGTTCTGAATGTGTGCAACCCATACATATTGTATTCTTAACTACACTGGCTTAACTGTCAGATTTAGTGATTTTAGTGTAGGGCTTTTAGTAGTTGGTTGTTGGTTTGTTGGCTTTTTTAAATGGTACAACATTTTGGGGCAGCATGGGCTTTTTTCCAACTATTTCTTAGCATGGTTTGGTCACCTTATTGGGGGAAAACACAGAAGTTGGCCATCAGAGCACAAGAATTCCAGATTCAAAGCCGTCTCTTCTGATTTCACCAGGGAGCTGGCTCCTTTGAGGCTGCAAGTCTTCATTTTTAGTGCTTCTCCAGGCCATGCCAAAAGACAGAACTGTAGTTTATTGTTCACTGGATTGCTTTCAGATCTGATCCAAAAGACAATTTGCAAGCAGGGATGCCAATCCCAACAGCCTGGTGGTTGCAGCAAGTTCGCAATATTTAAACATACAGATTCTTCAAGTTCTGGTAATGTAGCTCTAGAAGGAACTGGATCTCAGATATTACAACTTGTTTAAAGAATCAGTAATTCCAGCTATTACTAAATGTACCCATCTTGGAAAACCCAAGATGAGTCCGTGAGAACACGCCTGTGGCATCCCAGGTTGTCAGCAGCATCCATCTGGAAAGCATAAGGTCAGAAAATCCAGCTCTAGTAATCTCAAATTGCTTCTGCTGTGGAAATTCAAAGTGCTGTGGGAAGCAGTGGAATCAGCAGAGAAGTCTGCCTTCCAAACCAGCAGAAGGGTTCATCTTTATGTTACCCTTCTGCTCCCTGGTAATTGTACATAACCCAAACCTGTCCATGTCTGTGTGAGTTCCCTCAGGAACTCAATTATTCTTTTGGACCCCCTATAATGGTGCTTCTAAAATGCCAAAATACCTCTTTGTAATGTCCTGAACATAGCCCCCAGCATTTCTCTGTGGGTTCTGCAGCAGGGAATACCCTCCTATGTAACTCAGAGCTTCCCTGCCACAGCTTCAGCAACTCCAGAATAGAAGCAAACACACAGATCATTTTGGTCACCCCAGTTTTCCTACAAGATTTAGTCTAGGGGAAAAGGGGGAGGCATCATCAGTACAATGACCACACGACCCCACATTCTTTATCTGATGTTCAGGGATTTACTGGTAAGAATAAACATATAGCAGAAGATACTGACATGTAACAAACATTTTTATTTAATATTTCAAAGTCTTAAAATAATCCAACATCAAACCACCTGTATCACCTACTAATTTCACCTCACAAGGGTTTGTGCTGTGCAAATGGGGCAGAAGAACAGCTCTAAGACATATGCAGACATTACTTCCCCTCAAAACACTTATAAATGCCATTTTTGAGGCAACAAAGCTCTCAAGTTCTGTCTGTACCTTGGCTGCAGGATAACACTTCTCTCATTTCAGTACCTATGCTCTCTAGTTACTTTTATGCAATGTTCCAATCCTGTCACTGCACAATATCAAACAGCCCTGAGTAAAGAAACTCATAAGATCAATTCTTTTTTGTTCTTGGCACAGAACAACATCACAACACCCACCTCTTAGTGGATCAGGATACCTCCAGCACAGAATGATACTGACACACAGGCCTGAAATCAGCTTATCATCAGGGTAGTGCTGAACACAATGAGCCAGCTTGAATCCAAGCTGTGCTGTCCTGGTGAAGGTACATCAGCAGATCTTAACTATTCTGATGCAAAGCTTGTGAGAAGAGAAGGTTTGATGGGCTCAAGCCAGCAGTGAGCAATTGCTATCTCTGTGTTAGGCACACAAGCATGCAGCAAATCATTTATATTACTAGTTTTATTCCCCACTCTTCCAGTCTCCTCTTGCCTTAGATAAGGGCTCAAAACACCAACAGCTGCTACTCTTATCCTTTGCCATAACAAAGTCAGATTCAAGGGCAAAGATGGATGAGAAGACAAAGAATGTCTTGGTTAGCAAGCTGGGAGCTTTCCACACTGAATTCAAACAGGGATTAGAGTTTGAGGGTAAGAATTCGACATGACCCTACTCAGGCACAACGGGAACAAGTCCTGGCCACTCAAGCAGATACTATGAGACCAGCCTAACAAAAACCACCTTCTCAGTCCTTATCTGAGTATTTTAATGGGTAGTCAATATACAGGTTTAAACTACTTCCTCAATGAGCCCACAGAGCACTGAAGTACAGTAAAGAGCCTACGAAAGTGTCACTTAATTCTCTTTACAGTAGAGCTAGTGAGCAACACGTTAACACTAAAGCTAAAGCATTGACAACAGTAAACTAATTGTATCTTCCCATCGAGTTATTTCTGCTGTCACTTTGCTTAGATGTTCTTCTCCATCCACTTCAGGCACCACAAATCTTTCCTGGCAGACACTATACCTTGATAACAAACACAGAATCTCTGCTCACTTCACCCACATTATTTTTCCCTACACAACTGGAAACAGCTTTAGTGCAAGGAAGAATTTGTCATGCACTGGCTACCAGCAAGCAGTGCAGCACAGAAGTCGGTGGTTTCTAAGAGCTGATGACAGCCACACGACTGGATTTCAGGGGGTTTAACTTCAGAAGAGCTGTTTAGAGTCCTGCAGACTCATTGCTCAGGGGCTGGGCTGCATCTTCCACTTTCATTCCATCCAAAAGCTACCAGTTTTTGTGCTCCAAGAAAGGTCTGTAGAGCGAGCTGAGGTGTACAGGACACAGAATCACAGATTGGTTGGGTTTGTTAGGGACCTTAAAGCTCCTCCAGCTCCAACCCCTGCCACGGGCAGGGACACCTTCCACTGCAGCAGCTGCTCCAAGCCCCTGTGTCCAACCTGGCCTTGAACACTGCCAGGGATGGGGCAGCCACAGCTTCTCTGGGCACCCTGTGCCAGCGCCTCAGCACCCTCCCAGGGAAGAGCTTCTGCCTTAGACCTAACCTGAACATGTCCTTTGATTGCTTGCTTCTAAGCTGAGCTCCCCTGTAGGTGCACCAGCAAATAGATTATTTTCTAAAGCACATATTAGTGAATGTGAACAAGATCAGAACTGCATTCTAGTGCAGTATGTAAGTACCAACTGTTATTAACAGTCATTTACATAGACAAAAGTTTAATCTTGGATAGAAAAAAGTATTTCTCCATGATACCTCAAAAAGCATCACACACCTTAAGACACAAGGTCAAACTACACCACACGGCTCACTGTCCTTCTAAGACGACTTCAACAACAAACCGGATACAGAAATGCTTTTCCATAGAGGAGAGTTCAAAATGTTTATTCAAAAACAACTCATATTCATCTTTAAGCACAGTATCCATACAACACCAGTAAAGAGGCTCTTGAGCTCCAGTTACAAAACAAGTACTGGGCCTTTTGTTAATACCAGCATTTAGAGAGAAGCAGTACCTTCTCCTGTAAGCCGTGTCAAACATAGATGCTGTATGAACAACTCAAAGCTTAAAACTATGTTTGGAATCAAGTGATAAAAATAATCACTGCCAAGAGAAAAAAGCCTACATTACCTTTTTGTTTATTACCTGCTGCTCCTACTTTAATCCATCTAGACTTAGCTTTTTGGTCAACAGTATTTCATATGTTTTGACAGCTACGCTCACTGCACTCTGCTGCATGAGGATGAAAGGACTGCACATGAAGGAATACCAAAGAGATCTTTGTATCATCCTAATGCAAAAAGTATTCTTATTTAAGTAAGAGAACACCATCCAGTTAAAAAAGTACCAATTTCTGAGGAACACTCCCCAAGCACAGTTGAACCAGACCAAGCTATGTTTCACACTTAGAGAGGAACACAGATATAATCATCCAATTTTCAGCTCTAGCACAGTAAGCAAACCAAGAGGCTGCATGCTTCTGTTTAGCAGCATAGCAGTCATTTCAGAAACACCATTAAAGGTGCATCTAAAACAGCCACTGTACAGAGGACAACAATCAAAACACTGAGGTTTCCATCAAAAATGTGCATTTAACCACAAGCACCCATTGCTTTTCCAGACAGCCAAGATGTTTCCAATGCCAGTCAGCTCCCAGCTCTGTCACAGAATAGTTTGGGTTGGAAAGGACCCTTAAAATCATCCAGTTCCATGGGCAGAGACGCCTCACACTAGACCATGTTGCCCAAGGCTCTGTCCAGCCTAGCCCTGAACACTGCCAGGGATGGAGCATTTACCTTCTGGTCCCATCCTAGGCTCGTGGTTGGAAAAGTCACAAGGACTAAAGGCAAAAGCTGAAAGGTTACAGAGTGTGTGTGCCATCAGCACAAGGGATGTTTCAAGGCACAGTCTGAGGAATCAAGTGGAAAAGAATTACTGGTGAATCTCTACCTTCACAGCCCAGAGCAGAGACCACACAGCATGATCCACACTCATTCTGGAACCATCAGATTCCTTCCCCTCCTTCCAAAAGCACATCAACACAACTTGTGCATGTACTGCAAGTTTACTTTGGATCTCAAGAAGGTAACCAATCTAAACAGGGTCATCTATCCATAAGTTCTCTCAATGCACATCTGAAATGCCACTCAAGGCAGTGCTGGGGAGAAAAGGAAGAGACAGATCAGTGAGCTCAACACCAGGACAATGGAGCAGCTACAGGTGCTGAGTGTTGTGGCTCAACAGATGCAGATTTTCCCACAAAACAGAGCTGAATTATTCCCCCTTTTATGTTTCTATTAAATAATAACTTCCTGGCTCCACTAACATGCTATGAAGACCAATACTAATGCACTATTCCCACTTAGAAGCAACATAACACCAGCTTAACCACACTGTAGAGCTTTGTTTTCAGCCAAATGAGCTGTTCAACATCCACCTTATGAAGATCTGTGTTTTTCTCAGTACTGTCTGAGACTGTTAAGAGTTTAAAAGCATCTCTGAACACACAGCTCAACAACCATCTTCCTCTTCAAAGGACAAAATTCAGGCATTCTGAAGCATTCATTCTGTAGCCTAGACTAACATCTAAGACATCTAGTGCTGTTGTTCCTGGAAAGCTTGCACAGGAACCCAAGCAAATAATCACAGAAACTGGGTAAAATGTGAGATTGGCTCTTTAGCTAGAAAATAATAAGGGGAGGGAAAAGCTATTTAGAAGAAAACAAGGCTCCGCTTTACTTACCTGGTAAAATAAGTAGTTCAAGTGTCAAGAGATACTTATAAATGCACTAAATGAAACTTTGTCTTTCAAACAAAGCAGAGTGAATTCTGCAGAGCGAATACAGAGATTCACTCTGCAGAGTGAATACAGACTTGTAAGTCTATGGGCAACCACAGATTCTCATCTGCTCAATAACTGAGTCTCACTACGAGAATGTACTTTTTCCTTGGCACCTTGCTAAGACCTTACGCTTAGAACATGCTGCTTATAGCTGAAATGGAATGAGAAACTGATCACTACACAACTGTTCTCTGAATAATCTGAAATTAGCAAGAAAAACAGGAAGCAAGACTTTATATTACTACCTGTATACTTCTTTTGGGGGGGTAGAAGCACGAGAATTATATATTAAGAGATACACTATAACAATGAAGTTTAAAGACTCTAAACTTACAGGAGCGAATTACTTAAATAACAATCTGCATTTAAAATCTGGAACAGCAGCAACTGCTCTTTGCATTGATTTTCTGGTAGTCTATGCTATTAAATAAAATCAGGGCTACAGGCATTCAATAGAGAAAGTGAATAAGAGAAGAGCTGAAGAATTCCCGGCTTTCCTCACAGGCCCTTTGGACTTAGGGGCACTGCCCTCTCCTCCAAAAAGACAAGGGACATGGTACAGAATTTACCTTTTTCCATTTGATTCCAGCTGTCTGAAATAGGAAAACACCAAATTCTGTCTTTCCTTGCTCACAAGCAGCTCAGAACATCGTTCTTCCACCACTGCTGCAAACTAGCTCTTCCTGGCAAGCTGTTTTGAAGAGTATTTGCAAGGGTGAACACTGAGAAGTGTCTCCAACCTTAATTACCTTTCTCATTGATCCAGTGTGAGACAACCAGCATTCAGCACCATAGTTTAAAAGAGTAAATGCAGAAACCCCCAACTTCACAAAGCCCCTTCCTCCTGACTGAACATCCCACCACAAAAATACAACCAGGGAGCTCCAGCTCAACTGTTTGATTCCCCATTTTAAGCTTCTATTTTTAAAATAAAGACAACCTTTGCACTGAGGATGAGTTAAGCCTCTTAGTGCAAACATTATCTACTTTTGTCTAGTTTATCCTGTAGTCTTAAGGGCTTACATCTTTGAATGTGTCCAAGATCAACTCAAGAACCAAAGAGAAAGATGAAAAAAGAGAAATGGCTACAGCAGCTATCAACACCAGATGTTGGTTTCCATTCAAGGCCTCTGGCATCTCATCAATAGTAGGAAGCTGCAACCCACTTCAGACCAAAGAACAAGCCTTCAGTTTGCAGATTCCTAAAGAAACAGACCCAGTTCAAGTATTTTCATTAACTCAGCGGCACAGTCTCCCTTCCCGTGCAGGCAGGTAGCAGGCAGAAGCAAAACTTCCACTATTTAACTTCAGAAACAACAGAAGTGACAGCCAAGCAGAGTTCAGGTCACCCTATCTGTCAAGAAGCTCATTTCTGAACTGCCCTTCCATTTCAAATTAGTCCATTGCAAAAACTTCATCATCCTTGTGCATGAACTTGATTTTTTACATGAGACCTCAATTTCAGAATGCATTAAAGTATTTCTTTTAGAAGGATGAATCACTCTGATTATTACTAGTTTGTCTGGGTTCTTCAGAAGGAAAGGTACATTACTGAGCACAAAACTCCTCAGTATGATGCTTTCTCCTCTCACACCAGTTCCTGCAGAAGGATGCTCACCACAACTCCCAAGAGGAAGACAGCAAGAAGCAGTCACTCAAGACAGGGAGAAAGAAGCAAGACTTTCATGCTTACACATGTTTAATGCATTTAAGATACTTTACACTATTCAATATCTTGTGTTTCAAGAAAGGGAATGTATTTTTTAAAGCATGCTCTCTACTGGAACCCATTTAGTACCTTTATAAGCTAAAAGGAGCTACAATACATTATTACATACTACTACAGACATGCCAACTGATAATTGCTAGGCTTTTTTAATTAGATTTTTAGATTATAAGACACATGCACTTCAGTACATAAAATACAAACCTACCACTTGAACCAACAAGAACTTTTTAGCTGTAGTTGGCCTTACTTATCCAATTCAAAATAGTTGCTTAATTAAAAAGTATCTCTTTGCATGCATACACACACTGCACACTTCCGTAAGTGATAAGGCAGTTAGAAAGGAACACAGAAAAACTGTTTGGTGAGAGATTCTCAAACAGATGAGGTATGGGTTTGTTTTATTCTCAGAAAGAACTAGGCAACCAGGATCTGCATGAGTGCTCCTTAAACACTTAAGTGACTTCTGTTTTAACTCCATTGTGTTTAAGAGAGGAAGAGCCAACCGTTGGGTTTAACCTGCCAGGCATTTACGCTGCAAGTCAGCCTGCTGCAAACAGACAAATTCCATGACAAAACCCAAAGCACACTATGTGAAAGATGTATTATGGCAAAACTGAAGGGAAGGTACCAATGAAAGACATTAGTGCTCAGAAATAAAAATATTGCTCGGACTGACTCAAAATGTGTATGGTGGTAAAGGAGGAATAGCTCTAACTCCCCTAACAAATACAGAACAGCCTCCTCATCCACTCTTCAGTACTACATTCTGCATTTTTTAGCTCTTTCCAGTAATGCGTGGCTAGCAGGTTCCCAAAGTTTGGACATCATTCACAGAGTATCTGGAGAGAAAGATAGGCCTCTCCCACTGACCTCGGCTCTTTTCCTTTTGTATCACTCTGGTATCAGGTCCCCTCCTGCCCCTGTAGTCAGTATCTGTTCTGCACCATACAATTCTGCCTGCATACCTCAGTCCCAACTTGTGAAACCCCAGCTGTACTTCCAGCTGTTCATAAGGCCTTTCCACAGCACGGGTCAGACCACCAAGTACTCGCAATTGCCAACAGCCAGACCTTTTACACATAAAACTGATGGGTTTATGTGTCTTAGGGTTGCTGTAAAGGCTTAACCAATTTAAGATTATTCTGCGGATTTGCTTTAAGTCAGCTTACCAGGTATTCCTCAGGTTTTCTTCCTTGCCAGAAGTTAAAACACACACATACAAATGCATTACCTATCATCTCGGGCAGCTTTCCTGCAGAACTCTGCCTCAAACCCAACAGGTTTCACAGCTGGGTTTCTCTTTCTCCCTGCAGCTCAGGGTCAGGAGCTCTGATTTAATACCTTCCAGAAACAGACAAATGGATCTCCCATCTCTGTTTTGCAGCACAGCCTATTCATTTGCCACCCCCCCTTTGCAGGATCAGTGGCAGTTAGTGGCAGGTCAGACCCTGAGACTGACCTTATGAAGTCCCAGTTTGGAAGCACTATCGTAATACCATAAATGAACAGGGTATTTACATGTAATAAATACTCTTTGAGAGATATTTAAGAGAGCCTTTACAAATTCCTATTCCACCCCAATCCAACCCCAAAAATCAGAAGTCATCAAGCTCAATCCCTTATGGGAATTTGAGGGGGACAGAGGAGGTTGCTCAGTCCATCACAACAGGCTGCTTCCACAAGAGAGCTCTTTAGCACTGAACATATGTTCAGACTAGCAGGGAACAGCAACAGAACTGGAAGGCATCCTATCTATCAGTCCCAGTTTGCATTTCTCAAACAGTAAAGTGTTTCACTGTATTAACTATTTTAAGGTACTTCTCAGACAGCTACGTCCATATTTCTGCACTCAAATTCAGTGAGCCTATTTTTACAGTGCAGTCACAACTGAACCAAATTCAGAGTAACACATAACAGAGAGAGGAAGATACGTATACATGTAATTTCAGATTTGGCAGAGTAAACATAACTTCAGTTCTCTGTCCCCTGAATTATGGCCAGATCATTTGTGAAGGTCATCCCACAGAATCTCACAAGAACGCAGAGCAAAAGCCATATTCTTGTGACCCTACCATAAATAATATTCCTCAAGCACTGAGGCAAGGCCATCCCACTGCCAGCAGCCAGATATCAGTCACAAGGGAACAGAGCAGTCCAGTTAATCAATAACTTCACATCTGACCACCACTGGGCCTGAACTACCCATCTGCAGCACAAATCCACAAGCAGACCACAAACTGCAGGATGTGAGGTTGAACAGGAATTAAGAATGTAATAAAAACCAAAGAGCTAAACCTTGCTTTCCTTTTGAAAAACTCCAGTTTAGGCACAGATTTTGGTATGAGCTCCATTTACAGAGGAATCTAGGTAGGTGTCGTTGAAACATGTATTTGACAGAGGAATAAAAAGCACCTGGCAATGTTAAAAGTTACAGAGTCTAGTGTGAGGCATCCCTGCCCATGGCAGGCAGGTTGGAACCAGATACTCTTAAGGTCCTTTCCAACCCAAACCATTCTATGATTCTATGATTTTGGGCTAATAGATAGAAAAAGCCACAGAAAACCATTAGGGACATTCCAGCCCTTCACATGGGTGTCTGAACCACAAGCTGCTGGTTTTCACCCTCTTCCCTGGCATTCAGTACCAGCCATGGAGGGTACTAAATCCAATGGGATGAGAAGGGTGAGGCTGGCACCCAAGGTCAAAGCACCCATGGGCTGGAGCAAGCTCCAAGTCCTAGGAGTCCATGAATATAAAAGGCTTCGAAACAAGGACACATCGGGTACCAAATCCATTGAATCAGATAACACATTTATCTCAGCTACAAGGCCAAGAACACCAAATGCTGTGCCAGACAACTGTTCTGAAACCGATTTTTCCCACTCAAGAGAACTGGATACACATGGGAGAGTAAATTGCTTCAATGTCTATACTGTGGTTTAATTGTAACAGACACCTGCCACATGCTACTGGTTACAAAGGAGTTTTACTAGAGGTATCATGAGCTTCCCAAGGGTGCCCAAGTACGCCAAATCAGAATGGACCAGCTCACTCCGATGTTGCTAACATGCCACTATCCTGAAGAGGACTTGCTTGACAGCATCCTATTATGGTTTAAATCTAAAAACTCACAGTGGTGGAAAAACACTATAAATATGTTAGGTTGAACTTTCTTACCTCATGAAGTAACATCCGATTTCTCTCTCCTAGCCCATAAAACGAGAGTCTAACCCCATATTCAACAGAACTTACAGGTATCTTCCCATTTACCTGTACAAGATCATATTGTTTCACCACTATGGCTTTATAAATCTCGTAACATGCTTTTAAGATACTAAACACTTGTCTCTTACTGGATAGTATTTTGGAAGCAATGTCCGAGTTGCGCACGGCTGCATAATTACTGTCACAAATCACCATCTATGCATTATGTAATGAACAGCAGCAAAAGAGCTAAAGAGGTTCCAGAGATATTTGCTACAGGAGTGGAACTGAATTCCTCCACCCCAATCTCCTTGTCCCCATGTGCCCAGCTCAGCACACTGTCTCCTCTTTAGACACATGCCATCAGAGCTCCTGCAGAGCCACAGTGCAAACTGAGAGACTGAATAATCCTGGTTTTAAAGAGGGGCATAAATAGAGAACTATGAGCAGTCAATTAAAAACAGGTCTCTTAACTATTTTCAAATCCTCTATCCTAAAGACAGCTCCAAATACATTCTCTTACTTTAACAGACCTTAATAAATCACCGGTGCAACAGCAGGATGCTTTTGCTTAGCACAGTACCACCATGTGAACGATGTTTTCTTGAGATATTCTTGTCCATCAAAAGTGAACCAGCACTGTTGATTTAAAGTACTTTAAGGCTACAGATAAATGAATTCTGGAACAAACCCAATGCACTAATATCAGTTACTCCGACCTGAAGTTCCCATAATACCTCCCCGTCCTGGGTGGTCTCCACAAGAGGATCATTTCTCTCCATGGCTTCATTGGTAACTTTAAGAGCTATCTGTGAGATTATGCAATTTAATTAGTGTAAATCATAAAGAAAACAAGAGGATAAAGCAGCCACTAACCAAAACCAGACCCTATTGCACAGACTTGGAAAGCACACTTGCAAAACACATCCACTTGTCAGGTTTGGTTTGCCCTTCTCTAAATCAAGAGATAAAAGTATCAAACTACAGCAGCATTAGCTGATTTCTTGTTTTCTTTCACAAGCACATTTTGCAAGACATGCAGAGCCAGACCTAGTCCACAATATTTTCTGGCATAACTGTGGTTCTTAGAAAACACCATCAGCAACACCAGCAAAAGGTCTTGAGAACACATCTTCTAGCAGGGGAAGAATCACATTGCTGTGAGGTTTCCTGTGCTGGAGTGAGACAAGATGACAGCCTAATCACACTGATTTATGCCATGAAGCCTTTATGTAATGGTTGAACTGGAGCTGTGATCATACTTCCTATAAACATGTATTTATTGGATCTGCAGCTTGGTCCTGCACAAGTTACCAAAAGACTGTCTAAGGTCCCATTTAACAAAATCAGCATGCTCAAGTTTGGAAAATACCTTTCTAAAAAGAGACATTAGCAAGTTACAAGAACCACAATGCTTTTCCCTCCTGCCCCCCCACTATTTATTATACATCAAACATGACTGAACACTACCACAGATATCACACAGTCCCACTTGTTCCAATTACTATTTACTAACACTGGGAAGAGTCAGATGCTCATTACATTAGAATGCACACAGATGCTCATTAAGCAGAAAGATCTTCCTCAGCAGATTCGAGTATATATGTGGTAATAACCTGTAGCATTACCACAGAGCTCCAGCAGAAGAATCATGGTTTTATTAAGCCACCAGTATGCTTGCTAACACTGCAGTGAAAAGGTTTCCTCCTCAAACATACGAAAGGTACACTTGGGAAATATCTGACACAAAACTAGGAGAAAAAGCCCTTAATACAAGAAATCTAGTTAACAGGAGTGTAACAAGGATTTAGGTTTTATATCCAGCCACAAATATGGACAAGGAAAAGGGTGTGTGCACCATGTGTAAAAAAAACCCTCTCTTGAGCAGGCTGGGGTTTTGGGCAGAGAGAAGGTTCCTTTAAGTCAAAAAGGACGGTTTCAGCTCATAGAAATAGGATTGCTTCTGCACCTTCTGAGGCAAGGAACTGCAATAACAATAAAGACTGACTCAACTCCTATCACTTCAGTAGGCAGGCTGGACTTAACTGTGTAAATACCCTGATGATGAAAGGAGCTGAGATTCAAAGCCCCTGAGAATGAAGTTTCCCAATTATCAAAGATGTGAACAGACAGTATGAGCACAGGGGGAGTTTATGAGTTCTCTTCAAGAAGTTTTAGCTGGGGGATCTCTGCCAGGTTTGTTCTTATTCTCTGGGATGCCCAGCAACATATTTTTACTTGAACTTGTTTAGCCTTCATACTTATGGGTCCAAGGCCAACGACTTTAACTACTATGTTAGTCATGGCAAATGAAGTCCTAATCCAGGAAGACTCTAAAGCTCCCATGGCAATGATGTGTTCTGTGGCATGCTTTATTTAAACGTTTGAAGTCAGATGTTTCTATCAGCAAGGTGAAGGCTACGGTACAAGGGACACAGCCCCGATTTCTCTTCCTCTTGCCATAACCTCGTGGTGCAGTCGACGTGATAAATGGCATGGCCCTGCTTGCCTCAGTGTTGAGGAATGAGAAAGCAGGGACGAGCGCAGTCTGCCAGGCATCTCCACCTCACCACAACCCTGCACGGAGCCGCAATCACAGGCACCTTGTCCAGCACCGGTGCGGCTTACCGCGTACAGGAGTACGGAGGACGGTGAACACCAGCACCCAGCCCCGCTGCTGGCGGACAGCACTCGCGGGTGCCTCCGTCCCATAGAGGTCGGGTCCCGCGGAGGGCGCTGCCTCCTGCCCTCACCCCGTGCCCCTCAGCGACCCGCGGCTGAGGCGAGGCGCGGCCCCCGCCGGAGCCGCCGCCTCACGGGAGGCGAGCGAGCAGGGGCACGGGAGGCGGAGCGCGGCCCGCCGGGGCCCGCCCCCCTCGGCACGTCGGGGCGGTGAATCACGCTCCCGTCTGTCTCCTCCCCCCCCCCTCCTCCATCTCAGCAGCGCCCTCAGCCTCTCTCCTCCATACAAAAGCAAAATGTCCGCCATCTTCACAGGCTGCTGCTGCCGCCGCCGGGCCGGACAGGGCTGCGCCGCGCCGCCACCGCGCCGAGGGCGGCCCCACCGCGGCGCAGGGGCGGCTGCGGGACGGCCGGGGCGGCAGCGGGGGGGGTTATTACCTTGATACAGTAGGGCGGCTCGTCGAAGGTAACCAGCATGTACCTGTCGCCGCGGCTGGCCGGGTCCCGGGCCCGCAGCTGCGGAGAGAGAGCGGAGAGAAGCGGCGTGAGCGGGCGAACGGGGCGACCGCGGCGGCGGTTCCCCCGCCCCGGCCCCGCGCTCACCTTCATGAAGATCTCCACAGCGCCCTTGGCGATGTCCAGGTAGCTGGTGCCCAGATACGCCCGCTGGTTCATGGAGGCGGACGTGTCTATGAGGAAGAGGAGGATCGGCATGGTCCAGGCAGAGCCCCCGGCCCGCCGGGCACCCCGCGGGGAGGAGGGAGCGGGGAGCGGCTGTGTGGCTCGCTGCCCCGGCCGCCCGCCCGCCCTGCCCGGCTCGCTGGGGCTGCGGCTCCGACTGCTGCTGCTCGCGGCGCTGCCTGCGCTCAGCGAGACCCAACTTCTCTTCCCTGAGCCTCCACCAGCACCATGTGACCAGCGCGCACGCCATTGGCTGGAAATTATACCTACATTTGCATATTCATGGAGGAGGGGAGGGATGGGGGGGGTGGGGGGTGAGGGACGCGCCGCCGCCGGACCCCTCCGCGCGCGCGCACCTGTCACCCCGCTCCGCCCCTCTGCGGGGTTCCCCGCCCCTCGCCCCAGGGGCTCCGCGGGGCGGTCGCGCTGCGGCCGCCTCGCGGTGTCGGTGTCGGTGTGGGTGTACCCCGGTCCGTACACACGCTGCTACCGGCTTCACCGGAGCCACCCCGACGCTGAGTCACCACACAGGCCGAGCCGCTGCCTCACACCTGCCCGTCGCGGCCTACCCTCGATGGGAGCCCCAGTGTGGCTATGGGGAGCTGTGGGTTGGTCCGTAGGGACTCGTTATCATCGCTCCGGGGCTGTATTTCAGAGTACACTGAAGCACTAACTCCTCAGCGCTCCACATGTGGTTGTGGCCGGTCAGGCAAGGAGGTCTCCACAGGCAGGACACTTCATGGTACCTCGGTGAAGGCAGGGTGGCTCTCAAGCCCCACTGCCTCATCCTGCACAGTAATCATAGAATAGGGTTGGAAAGGAGCTTAAGATACCCAGTTCCAACCCTCTGCCATGGCCAGGGACACCTCACACTAAACCATGACACCCAAGGCTCTCTCCAACCTGACCCTGAACACTGCCAGGGGTGGAGCATTCACAACAGTGACCAAGGTAGGGAAGTTGTTACTTCACACCACAAATGGTGTCAGGGCCTTAAAGCAGTGTATCACCTGTCTGGAAACAGGAGGGAATGGATTAGAAAGCCATTGACTTATAATGCAAGAAAATTAGTAAAACATACGGTTGTGCTTTGAACTCAGGCACTGGCATAGAGCCCATTGCATGCTTTAGCCAACAAAAAAGTGACTGTGGAGCAATGAGAGGTTCAGAAGGGCAACAACAAATGCTAACGGCAGCATGGTGTTACTGAGATGGAATAGATGGGGATTTCCTTACCTTCAACAGGAGATTCTCTCTCCTGGTGACAATCTGGTTCTTGGAACAGTTTAATGTACTAATACCTGGACAAGACAACTCCTGGTTTAAATGTAAGGGCTTTCCTTTCACTCATCTCCACCATTTTTCACAGGTCTATGAAGTAAAACCCCTTTCTTTAACCTACCACTCAGGTAAGGATAATGAAAGTCTCCATTTGAAAGACGAGATCTCGGTGTCCAGCTCTGAGGGGAAACAGGAGTGCTGAGCTGCAATGAGGCAGTGCTGGGACGGGCCCCTGCATGCTCCTGGCTGGGTAAATGCAGTGAGACCAAGGAAACATTCAGCTCCATGTCTGCTCCTGAATGCTTGTTTGCTTCCAGGACCGAATCCAACACACACAAAAGCAGCACTGTCAACGTGAATCTCAGCTTAAAACAATAATTAAGAAACTGATAATATTTTCCAATGCTTTTAGACCCAAAGGCTTTTTCCACACATTATTTTAGTGTTTGTTTGAACAACAGGCAAGGAGTTTTCACTCTGGGAAGCACTTGGGAAATGCTGTTGTTCCACAACAACACAATTCATTCTAAAATCCAAAGCATTTCGAAATACAAATATTCTAAAGATATCGTCACCCATCTGGATTAAAATGCTCAGATGAATTCATTTAATTCAGGGGTGTACTTGTCCCTGTTGTCACCAAGAAACTCCAGCATCTGAATACAGGACAGTGGCAAGTCTCAATATTAGCTTTAGAAGTTTGTATTTTCAAAAAATCTCAGATTCTGCAAATATTTTTCATGCAACACAAGCAAATTATTTTCAGTGAACCAAAAGTGGATAAATTCGTAGTTGAAGAGCAGCTCATTTTGAAAACAAACACTGTCAAACTCAGAGATTCCAGGCCCCCTCCATAAGCTGCATATGTGCAAGTACAACTGTGATCAGGGCTGCTGAATTTTAACCATCATAGCAGAGATGCCAGGGTGGATAAACAGATAAATACTTTTACACAAGTGATTAGTGCATAGGAGTGGCGCCAGACTGAAAGAAACAGGACTCGAATCTCTATAAGGCAAGACAAAAATGCAGATACCAGATACAAACCCTGCTGCATGTTAGTCTAGAAAGAGAACTCCTGGGTAGGAATAGATTTGCTAAGGACTGAATGGAAACTACACTATTGGTAGGAGATGCCAGCTAATTCCGCTAGGTCCCAGTGCTGACAGCTTGATGAGGCCACCTATGCATTTCCCTCACAGCAATCAGATGAGATCAGAGACTAACTTCTGACTCCAGCTGACCTCAGCCAATTCCAACTGGCAACCTGGAGGCCCCACGTCCTACACCGTCCTCAACCAGGCTCTATGAAATGCTGAACAATCAGAAGCTCATACCCTTACCATATAGTTGTTATTTTATTATTCCAGACTGCCAGATACCTAAAAGCCATTTCTCATCCAAACACAGTATTTAAAGGTCAAGATGAAATTCTCTTGTTTCCCGTTTCGGAGGCTGACCTTTCCAAGGGCAGCAGCAGACAAGATTCACATACTCTCCCTCTTTCTCCGTTGAGGATTTTGGCTTTTGGAGCCTGTTCCTGTTGGACACCACCAGAGCTGAAGTCTAGCAATTTTTCTGGGCACAGTGCAAGACATTTGTTAAGTTTAATGAGACTTCCTTTATTCCTGAAACTAACAGACCCCATGGTTGCTAATGTGCATGAATGCAGATAGGGTGAGTGCTCCTTTACTGCTCCTCCATGCAATTTGTGTTGGCAGTGCTGGTTCCCTGGCAGCTACAGTAGCAGACATTTGTTACATCTGTAAAGTTCAAACTTTTCTTGCCTTTTAATTGAAATTACACTCATCTACATTCCTGCAGCTGCAAAAGTGAAAGAAACCATCTCTGTGGGGAAATTAATCAGAACAGCTACTGCAGATTAAGCTCTCCTATAATTGTTTTGAGAGAGTTCCCATGTAGATAGTCTATCCCACAGTAAAAAGGAACATAATTCTGGGAGAATAATTACAGTCAGTTTCTGACCAAACAGATCACTGGTGGTTTTCCCTGTTGTGCTGATAAGTTACTATTTTTCTGTTCCTTGTCCTAACACAGCTTAGAATCTAAGCTGTTGCCTCTAACAGGATTTTAGCTTTAACAATCTTGCTTTCTTCTTAAAGCTTTTATATTGCTCCATCTGTTATTTTTTCCCCTCGCCTAGCTGCTTTCTGACCTGAACAAGGAATATACCTGTGAGCCATTAGCCATGCTCCTTTAGGCACTGAAGGAGGTCAGCTTTGCACCGATTAGCACCTGAATTTTCCTTACAATCTGGATCAACAGCTAAACCCTTCAAACCTCCCTCTGCTTCTGTAGCTCCCATCTTGGTCTTGTAATACAGCTGCCCTGGTGACTTTCCTGCTTGATTTAAAAGGCTTCAAGCCACAGCAGAAATGGTCACTGTGAAACCACTATAAAAATACTGACTAATCCATCTTGTGAGTTGGGAAGTATTATCCTTATCACACAACAAAAGGGGCTGCCATCAGAGCTGAGGGACTTGCTTTGCACCACACAAGATGCAGTTTTCAACACCACAGTGAGGATTCAGAAGCCACAGATCTATACTGTCCCTTTCAGAAAGATGAAATCCCCTATTTACATAAAGAATTTGTGTATGAAAGGTAGGAAATTGTGCTAAATAATACCTTCTCCTTTACAGCTTCAGTAACTCTATGGCAAAGTGAGAATACAGAGTTACATTGAAGATGGCAGAAGCTGAGCAAATTCAAGTCCTTTGATAGCGTGCTGCATCAGGGCTAAATATTCTCACCCATCAGCCCTCAGCTGCTCTTAAGCCAGACAGCAGAAAAGGCTGCCGGTGTGTCACACAGCCCCTTCTGAAGCGACGGAATAAAGGCAAAGCAGTGTTTTCCAGGCTATTGCTCAGCAGCACTTTCTTTTTATGTGTGTGATTTTGTAACTACACGACAAACTTCCACAAAATCGTGACTCAGCCCTTAAAGATCCCTGCCCCTTCACTTGCAGTCATTCCACAAAAGACAAGCAAGAGTTTGGGAGCCTGAGCCAAAACTTGCCTTTCTTGTGCCTTTCAGGAGGCTGCTTTGACAGCCTGCAGGACAGAAGCAGGAGCTGAAGTATAAATCCAACATCGCTGTGGGCCATTGGAGTTTGTGTAAGTCTCCCATGGAGATGTGCACCTCTGTTTCTTTACACAGGCTGCAGTGAGTGCAAGAATTCCAGTTTTAGCAAAGTATGAGGAACAGGCTACAGATACATGCCCTGACTGCAGCATGTTTTGTGCTGAGTTACTGACTGTGCATAAATGCTACACTGTAACCGTCATATTTAACCACAAAAAGAGAAAGCTGTATGCGCAGGAAAATAATCCAGGGCAACTCAGAGTCCGCCAGAGCCTGATTTTCTCCCCCTCTCCTCAACACACGGGTTAACCCTTTGCTGGGAACGGCACAGAGTATCCTTCCTCTTTCTGCAAGGTTTGTATGTGAGCCCAGCTAATGCTGCCCATGGTCCAAAGGTGAAGCCAGATCACTGTATAAGGGCAGACACCGTTTGATTCCTTTTTGCTTTCAAGATCAGTGAGCCAGGGGTGAGGAAGTGAGTGGTTAGCTAAAATGGTGGATCATTTTGCAGTAAGGGTAGATAAGCAGTGCTCTGACAAAATACCTCCAAGGAGACATAAAAATGAACCTCGGAAGCAGCACTTTGAACAGCAAACCAAGCTGGAGCAGATTTCCAGACAGGCAAAGCTTTCCTATAAGAGCTGGTTCCAAAGTCCACAAGTGTCTCCAAAGAAGAAACAACATTCAGAATACAAACTTAGAAAACATTCTGGCAACTGAAAAAGAAACTGAAACCACCTCAGTAAATACAGCAAATGGGAGAACTGAGCTACTTTAAATGCAAAGATGAGGAAAAGAAATTAACACTGCACATACCTATACACATGCAGGGAGATACAGAACTGAAAGTGGCTTTACCTCAGTGCATCTTTGTGATCAGACAACAAAATAACATCAGATTAATGGGATGGGTCCCCCCTACACATCCCACCAAGTTCTCCCCACATAAAGTCACATCCCCTCTCTCTTACAAATGCTGGGAGAGAACAGAGCTTGTTTGGGGGACAGGAGAAAGGAAAGGGATTTCTGGCTGAGACAAACTCACACCCAGCAGCCACAGGAAGCGGGGGCTCAGAGGCCGGGGATGCTCCAACCTGTAGGTGCATTTGAATTGACAGCCAGCCAAGAAGTGCATGAAACTCCCTCTTACTTCCTTTTACTGGTCTTATGCTAAGTGTTGCTAAGCTGTACCTGGGAATCAGGCCAAATCAGCTTGAGATCTCTGGATGAAAGGCATAATAAAAAAGTATATAATAATCCAAAGTATTACCCATGCAGAAAGCAACAATATGAATTAAATGAAGGTGCAAAGTAGCAGGATTTGTCTTTTATTACCTTCTACAAGGTAAAAACATAAAGACAGGCTAAAAATATTGCTTCTTCTGAGGAAAACTACATCATTCTGCCTGTGTTTCTAAGAGGAAGTCCTAAACCCAGTGTATGCTTACCAGAACTGACACCTGAAAACACAGCTTTAAATAGACTGGAGCTAGCAGGAACTGGTTAGGAAAGTCACATTTATGTCACATAGTGAGCAGTTACCATTCCTTAATCTATAACCTATCAGCATTTCTTTTATGACAAGAACACTCGTGTAGGCTGGGGACCTGTTCTAACTGACAGGATCCACCATGAAGGAAAAGCCACACTTGGCTCTTTCATTTCTGGACACAGTCATGATTATTCACTACATATGTGGTTTGCCTGCAGCAGAAATTCTCCCTCACAGAGTTCAAAGTATCTCCCACAGAGAAAGTTTATCTAACCTGACCATGCACTCTACATCCTGCTTGTGCCTGATCCAAAGCAACCCAGGCCCTGCTGCGAGTCTCAGGGAGCCTCAGCATTCCAATTTGGGATCTGCAAGTCACTTGTCAGCCCTCAGCATCTCTTCACTCCCCCAGGAATACTCTGCTGGCATCACCTTGTGTCTCAAAAAAGGGACAGTCTCCAAAACATGGAGGGACAGCACTCTATGGGATGTTAACTCCCTGCTGAGAGCACCTAAAATCAAGTTACTGGTTCTGAACTGGAACTCTAATGTGTTATGTAGGGATGAATGTTAACGTTTCCAACATCACCTTAACAGATCATCATCATCTTACTGAGACTGAACACTTTCATGCATCAGTATGTTTATTTAATCATCATTTAGTTGCCCAAAACCCCCAAAGCTACTACAGAAAACACTGTGCAATAGAAGTGTTGTGCTACTACAGAAAACACTGTGCAATAGAAGTGTTGTGCTTTATCATAAGCATTTATGTCAAAACATTATCCCCCCACCCCAGTGAATCCAATATTTCATCATCATGACTATTCAGGATGCCCAGTCTTACACAGTGGACAGAACTATCTACTTTGAGCACAAGCCCTGATGCCACATGAGCTTCTGCTGTCTCTGCACCAGACCTTCACCAGCACCTCCCCCAGGTACCCAGCCTTCCCACTGTAGTTTCCTCCCCTGCACAAGGGCTTATTTTGTTGGTTTTAACTATTTTTTGCAAACCCACTCAAAACTGTGCCAAGCCTTTGCTAAGGAGGCGAGAGAAACCAACCCTGCCCTGTAGTTGTCACCAGCTAATTTCAGACATGATCTAATGGGTGGGTGGTAACAAGCCAGCAAGGCGGGATGGGAGAGGAAGGCCCCAGCAGCACTGTGAGATGGGAAGGGAACTCAGCAGAAAGCAGAGGAGAATGTAAACCATCCTTTCATTCCTCAATAGGTGCCCTTTGGTTGTTTGGGTGTTTCATCTCTAGATAAATAATGAAGAAGAGGAAGCAAAGGCTCATCTCCTGAGGTACCTGGTAGGGGTTCTCGCCAGGAAGAGCTTAGGCAGGGACACGACCTCATCTTGCACGACCAGCTCCCTGTGCAGTGACATGAAACGAAGGAGATGGCAGGAGCAGACAGCGCAGTGCAGATGGGAAACCCTAAAACTGAGACACAGCAACAGGCAAGAAATAGGTGTGCAGAGGCTGAAGGAGTCAGTTCCAGTGTGACAGGGCAGCAACAAAGGGTACAAGGTGGAAGAGCTTCACCAGACAGCATGGGCAGCGAGGTGTTCCCTGCAGATGCTTGCTCCTGCATCTGAGATTTGCATTTCCCTCTCTCCAGTGGGGTATTTATGCCAGATGGGAGTATTTTAAATAAAAACCCTTTTTACTCCTCTCTCTCAAGATTTACACACGATAGAAAACATTGTGCTTATTCTGGACTAAATAGAACAAAACCCCACACCTAACTCTGCTCTGTCTGCAGTCACTATCTTTGCTCCTGTTTAGCACTGCTGACCTTGCTCAGTACTGACTGAATTACCGAGCTTCCTGATCTCTCAGGTCCCCGTTTTGTCACTTCCTTGCACTCACTCGATTTGTGTGTATTAAGTTGGAAGGTTTGTTGGCAGCAAAGGAGAACTTCACATCCAGACCCTTCTCCTGTTTACTTGCTGCATGCTCTTACCTAGTTTGGGATATGAATGCAACCTCAAACTGAAGGGGAGTACAAGAACAAAGTTTTCTCTTCCTTTCAGAAGCTCTTGGCAATTTCCAAGAGCTGAGAACTAATTACTTTGGCACAAAGAGGGCCCAAAGAATCATTTAACTATGATAAGGTTTCCCTGGCTCTTTTGTCCAAGAGGAAAGAGAGAAGGAATAAAACCCCCACACTTATCTTTGAGATACAGAGCAGCTTCACTAGAAGGAATTAAACAGACAAGAACTCTTCAGGTTAGGAATAGAGATGCCTGCAGAGGGACATGACAGCAGTCTGTAACATGCTGAATAATTGTTCACTTTCTGAGGGGGCATCCAACAAAGTCATTAAGCAGCAGGTTTAAAGCAAACACACCCAAAAGGAAGTACTGTTTCATACCATCTGTAATTGCATTGTGGCAGTCGGTGCCTCAGGAGGCTGCAGAGCCTGAAAATGGATTCTAAAAAGCATTAAACAAATGCATGGGAGATTGTGCTCAACAGCAAGCACACACAGGAGCGGAGGTGAAACCTTGGGGTTTTCAAACCCTTACTCAGCTGATTTCCCAGAGCTGGGAGGAGACACCAAGTCAAGAGGAGTCTGTGGCCTTCATCACTCAGCATCTGTTCCTGGAACCAGTGCGGCAGTTCCTGTTGCTGAGAGCTGAACTGCAAGGCCGGGTGCTGCCCATCAGTGCTGAGCACTACACAGTCCTCTACATCCTTCTGCTCAGCTCTTCTTCTTGGAGCAGGAGATGCTTCTGGCAGAGCTCTGCAATCCAACCCTTCCACCCCCATTTTCCCCAGAGCTACCACACTTATAATTGTGCAGCGAGAGAATATCACATTAGCTACTGAAGTGCAAATCTGAGCTTAAACAAGGGAAATTTTAATCCTATAGTTTGGTATTGCATTGTAGCTTATGTGCCTTGTATTTAAAGGGTAGAAAATGCAGCTGTCCTCTGTTTTTGCCCAAAAAGCTTTCCAGTCAGCAGTAATAATCTGGTGCTATCTATAAGAAAAGAGAGAGAAGCTAACCCAAACCCTGCTCCCCACAGCCAAGTGCAAGTAACAGTTAACCTCAGACACAAGGAAAACCAAACACACAAACAGGAAAAACAGAAACTCCACCCTGAAGTCACTCGTTTTCACTTTAAAAAACAGTAACTGCAGTAAAAGATGGTGTGTGCAGCATTTACAACAGGCAAGAATTCCCCATTCTGCCTATGCCCAGCCTTCACAAACAAAACAGGACTATAATAATGCCAGTTCTCTTCCAAACAACTTCAGAACAGTCAGAAACATTTTCAAACTTCAATTATTCCTTATTCAGCTCAACCCATTGTGTTTGCAAGGAAAAGCCAACCGAACTGGGAGTCTGTGCCAGCGATTTCCCCATGTCATAACACGCTCGTTCGTCACCCCAACACTTCTCCAGCCTTGCACAACATGAGCCAAGGGCAGACAGCTTGTCCCTCAACCCCCAGCAGCACTACCCTGTTCCATCTCCCAGCTGCCATCTCCCCTTTCCTCCCACCACACACGCACATCCTGCTCCCCCCTTCACCATGCAGCAGCCAGGCAGGAAAGAAAGAGAGGAGAAAGCAGCAGAGCAGAGGGGAGGGAAAAGGATGTGGTGGGTGATGAGGGCTGGGTACAGACAAGAACTGAAACAGCATTAAAAACTGAAGGAGGGAGACTACAGCAGCCTAGTGACAGCCCAGCACAGTGGTAATGTGTGATGAGCTACTCGTGACTCAGGTTTTCCACAGTACTTGCATTCTCCACTTTGGAGCACATTAAGACAAGTGGGATACTTGCACTAAGGCAGGGAGGGGGCTAAGTCATTCAGCAGTCCTGCTAAGGTGATTCTCCTGGCACTGCACTGTACCCTTCAAGGGTTAATATCTCTATGCCAATGCTTTAGAGTGCCCTACAGAGAGCTCACAGCCCCTTTGCCCTTCTCTAGAGGCTCTGCTCTCCTCAGTGCACACACACATTCAGCACAAACAGGGGAGGAATTAACATGGCAGGAGAATGGATGTATGGGAACAAAACAAGGAAAACACACTTTGGAAAGCAGTAGTGAAAATAAAAGTGTATATATTATAAGAAAAACAAGCAGAGGGAAGTACAGTTCTAACATGGTTCCAACTATTCTTTAGGAAGAGCCACAGCTACACAAGATGCATAACTTTATAAACTGAAAACAGAAATTACCCTTTGATACACATAGCAGGAGCTTACCTCAATCATGTCTGTGATAGAACCAAGGTGACCACAAAACTAGAAGTTAACTTTTTGGATTTAGAGGATACACAGCACCCACACTACTTAAAAAACAAAGAACATCCTAACAGTATATTCCATCTCTGTGCATCAAGGTACAACGCCTCAGAATGGCAGCGAGAACACAGAAATCAGCCTCACCTCCCAAAGGGCACCTCAGTACAACACAGACATCCAGTTCATAGGTTTTGGCTAGGGGTATTTCAGCTCTAGGCATTCTAACTGGGGCACATGGAGCTTCATTCTCAGAGATATCAAGCACTTGACACTCAGCTGAACTCAGATCAGCAGCTGATGCTGGGCAGGCTCAGGCCCAGCAGCCCTGAAATGGTTAAGCAGAGGCATACAAAGCTGTGACTCCACCCAGGTTTTGACAACCAAGGATTCAGCTGTAACAAGGCCAAGAGGGCAGCAGGACCTGAAATCCTAGGAATCCTGCCTGCCATCACTGGCAAAGTAACAAACAGGATATAGAGACTTCTGATCTCATAGTGATACCCACACATCTCCCTGTGCACCACAGGCTGAAGGGGCAGCACTCCTGCATGCAGGAAGCCAGGCTCTGGACCCAGGGAGAGGAGAGCACCTGCAGCAGCTATGTGGGGTGCAGCTCCTGTAGGGAATGCATCTACAGCTGGTGCATTCCTTGCTATTACAGTCCAGGCTGCTGGCCAACTACCCCTGCAGCCCTCCCACGGCTGTGTTTGCAAACCTCTGGGCAAATAAGGGAGATGTGGAGGGCTGAAAGGTAGATAAACTCAAACTTAAAGCCTTGCTGCACACCACATACAGCCATAATGTTTTCCTTACTCATTTACTGCCTTCAAACAGAAGCAGCACAAGATATCTGTCATCAACCTGGACTCTTCCTTCCCATCTGGAGCTGCAGCTCACTTGCAGAGACTCAGAAAGCTGTCCCTTTGGAAGCTGTTCCTTCACCTCTGGGCTGCAGGACTGGCACATCCCCAGCACCCCTGGCTACAGTGGCTGGTGATGTGGCAAAGGGCAATAAAAAGAGGCAGGGCAGTGCTGCAGCAACACCATGGAAAACTGCTGTGCTGGCTGCAAGGGGAACATGGAGCCTCCTCGGTCACTGCGACTCGTTGTCAAAGTACAACATGAGAATCTTATCTTTCCCGAAGCTTTCCTTGACACACTGCACAGAGCTGCCTGGGTTGAAGTGTTACACTCAGCTGCTCCTTTCCCAGGTGATAGCAAAAGAGTGCTCTCTCCTTCCAGAGGCCAGGTCTGCACTCAGCCTGCTGTCTCCACATGCTTTTCCCATCCCATCATTAAAGCAAAGCAAACCCGTCCAAGGGATGGGACTCTTTGCACACAGGGAGCTTTGGGGGTTTACTGACTGTTCTCTCCTACTGAGGTTTATTTCCTCATCATGGCCTCATCATTAGTTTTACAGTGGTACAGAACATACACATAACTCAGCAAGGCAGCTGGCAGGGGCCACGTCCTGCCTCCTGCCAAAACCCACTTAGAAGGATCTAAACCAGCTTGGTAAAAAAAAAATCCTCTTTTTGTGATTGCTCTCCAACCAAGACAGCAGCTGGGAAAGGTTCTGTCACAACCAGGTCTTCCCACACACCCTGCTTTCATCTTCATTTTTATTCATAGGAACATGCAGATTTCCTGCCACACAGGCTGGGAATTGCTTCTCTTGCATTTCCAAAAGACATGGGAGGATTTCAGCATCAGCCCCTGTGTCACACGGGCCATAAACCAAATTCTAACAGACAATAGCAGAAAAAGTCCCAAACCCAGAACGAGCGTAGGACAAACATACAGAGAAACCCAGCCCTCCCTCTGAAAACACAACTGTTCATTGTGGCCAAGGTTAAGGAAACTGGAAGCAAACTGCTTTAGCAAACTCCGCATTGGTAGTTCCGGAGGTGTTTGAGGAATGGTCAGAATCAGAGGCAGGCCTCAGATACAGCACCTGAACAAAACTCAATGAGCTCGAGCAGCATTGAGACCAACCTGCTGCTTCTCCAACAGGTTCCCTTTCCTTCTGAGGCTTGGGAGGGAGGGACAAACACAGCCATTTTCAGAGAACCCAGTGAAGGAAGCAGGAATTCCTGGCCTCAAAGGCTCAGGGCTATTTGCTACTCCCTTAAGGGGATCCATACTTTACCCAGTGGCTTAAGACATCCAAGATATCCACCCCAAAATCCTGCAGAGCAAGGTGGGGAGGTGCAGTTAAACCCAAGGTGGGAAGAAGCTCTCCAAATGAGCCCAGATCTGGTTTAGGATCAGAACAAAGTGAAACCCTTCTGCCCAGGCACAGGTATGGGCATGTCAGGCAGCTTTAGCAATAACGAAAGTATTAGTTTGTGTGAAAATCAAGCCTTTTGTACCTCAGCAGATACTAAAGGGGGGAGCATAAACAACGAGCAAGACAGAAGCAGCAATGCTGTCCTGTTACTTGCCAATATTTTGGTTTAGTGGCAAATATTAAACCCAACTGTTAATAGTCGTATAGATTAACCCATGCTTCATGTGGTGCGAGTGGTTCATTCGCATTCACTGAGGGAGAAATCAAAGTCTGATCAGTAGGACCTAAAGGCACTCTTGTCCATGCAAATCCCCTTTGCTTCATCCTCTTCCTCTTCACCCATGGGCATAGTCTGGCTTATTGGTTACAAGTTTGGGGTTTATCTCATCAACTTTACATTCTGCCTTTTCAATTTCAGTTGGGTGACTTTTGCAGTCAGGTCTTAAACAACTTACACAGGGTAAGAGAGAATATAGAGCAGAACCTCTGATTCCCTAAAGCCATGAACTTTCACCACTCTCCAGTGCTGCCTCCCTCCCTCGAACAGTAAAGTCTAAATGCAGGCAGTTCCAGCTTTCAAGGTTATATGATCGCAGCCTTCCTCTTTTGTTGTTGCTCATTCATCCTTTTTATGTAACTGTGAATACCATAAAGGTCAACTTGACACTAAACTGAGCCATTGGGAAGAATTGTCAAAACTGTGGGCAAAGCATAAAACCTTGCCACCCGTCTTCATTGATTCTAGGGAGGAAGCATGTTGGTAACGTTAGTGTGAACACAACTGCTCCTGTGAAATACTCCTGCAATCCAGTTTACTGCCTCGGATTGCATGTGTAAAAGGGGGAAGCTGTAAATAAATGGCACAGCCTTGCTAGTGGCTGTATATAGGGCAGAAGTAAGGTCAGACAGTGGTGCTGTTGTTCGCAATGAATTCAGTGGATCTGATTTTTATCGTCTGTTATCCTAACATAATCCAGAGTATCCTAATTTTACACTGCTTCTCTGAGTCAGAAATTACTTGTCAGGGTAATAAGACTGCAGTGAATTTATCAGCATCACTACAGAGAGTAGAAAGAAACTAAAGACAAGCTGTTAGTGTTGTACTGGGGATGGGGGCAACCTGAAGGCTGCACTAGGCCAGAGGTTTTATGAGGATCTGTGCTTCACTTCTGCTGGAAACACATTTCCCATCAAAAGCCCACTTTTACTGTAATTAAATCCTTCAAACATTTAATTTTAGGGGCGAAACAAACATCCTGCAAGCATCTGGTGTCTAGTTTCAGTATTTTCCCTTCAAAACCATTTTGCTGTGACAGGCAGCACAGCACCTACAGACATGGTGTGTACCTGGCTGCTGTGCAACAGACTCTGACTGAAAAGAGACATTTCAATCTATCACACCTTGAACAAACTAAACTTCACAAAAGTGTTCAAGTGTTCAAGGCCAGGTTGGACACAGGGGCTTGGAGCAGCTGCTGCAGTGGAAGGTGTCCCTGCCTGTGGCAGGGGTTGGAGCTGGTGAGCTTTAAGGTTCCTTCCAACACAACCACAGTCTGGTTCTACAACTATGCTCCATACCTGATATTACTAAAGATACATGTGTGCTGCTCGCAGCCTGCGTAGGCACTACAGGGCTGCAATTAAAGCCCGGGTCACGCAGCAGCTCTCTTGCCAGCACAGGAACATGGGGGAGTTTCATCACAATCCTTGTCCGCACTGAGGTTTTCAGGAGTCTCCAAAGGGTGCTTATATGTGAGAATTGTTCATTAACTCCCCAAAATCAAAGGAAATGAATTTAAACCTAATTTTGTTACATTGGCATTTCTGAATGAATGTAAATCTGCTCCAGAGCAACAAGCATGTGGAATAAGACTTACAAATGTGTTGGTACAAGCTCGCACATGAGGCACTCACAAGTGATTGATATGATGGCTGATACTATACTTAAGCTTTTTATGCAGTTTAAATGAGCACTCAATCCTGTCCCCTTTCATCATAAAGTGGCATTTCATCTCCTGAGTAGCCAGCTGCAGTTCAATAGAAGCAAGGCTGCCCAAAAGGAATAGGGAAAGTAGGCTGAGGTCTCCAAAGCCACCCCAGATCAAAAACACTGCTGGAAAAATGAAATATTAATACAGGCAAGGCTTCCAACTGCATGTTTCCTTTGCTGTTTGCTCAAGTGAATGCTATACCTCTAGTGGCAGTAGAAGTGAATTACTTAGCATAATGACTGGAATATTCAGACTATGGTCAAGTAGTTTCTCCATCTCAGATGCAGGGATGTACACACAAAAACGTGCATCCATTTTGGAAAATGAAACCTTAACCCCCTCATTTCTGTAACTCACACTGCTCAGAGCCGGGAACTCCAGCAAGAGGCAAGAGCACTCTTTCCAGGTTAAATACACTCATCTGTCCAGATAAAATGAGAGCACACAGTGTTTGGATGTGCCCATGGCTTCTCCCAAAGTTCCCAGGTATGCCCATTGCCTCCCCTGGAAGGGATGCTTGTTATCCAAATGCTGATGTCCCAGAGGCACACAGGAACATGCTGCTCTGGGCAGCAAAGCACACGCAGAATGGGTTTGGGCTGTGACAGTGCCCAGATCTGTCTGTGGACACACATCTCCTCCCCAACCCAGCTGTGTTGACAGCAGAGTCCTCCCCCAGTCTGCCCAGAGGCTGAGGAGCATCGCCCTGTTGTAAGTTACCACCCCTCTGATTTGGATATACTTGTTTGAACACTCCCTAACCCATTGCAGGGCAAATCAGCTGGGCCAGCAGACTGTGATTGCTTCAGAGGTTAGGCCACGGTTGCACGGACGTCTTTAGATCCCTGCAAAGCAGGGATCTAAAGCCTGCTATTCCTGCCCCAGCTATTCCTGCTTCCTTAATCTTTGTCTACGCTTTGGCTCTGCATCCCCTACCCCACTGCTCTCTGCACGGTTCTGTTTGGTTTTATACACCTAAGTTGCTATTGGGGTTTTTTCTAAGTTGAATGTCCCCCACATCCCTGATTCACTTACCTACAGGTTCTAGTCTGTGCCAGCACAACAGAGGAGATGGCGTGGGGTTTTGGAGATCCTATCAAACTCAGTAGGTTCTCCAAAATCAGAAGGGTTTTTTGGCTGGGCCTTCACATAAGTAACTCAGGATGTGGCTGTTGCTGGGTTGTACCCTCGCACACACAGTTCAGAACATGCTCGAGGCAGGTTGCTTCTAATGCCTTGAGCCAAAAGGGTCACCTAATACCAGATGGAGAAATAGACTCTAAGCACTGGGTGTGCAAATCGAGTCCGGTTGGATCTGTGCTGATGGTGTCTTCTTCAAGTCAGTGCACGTGGATTATCTGCACTATAAACTTCCAAATCAGTGGTAGCAGCAAAGCTGAAATCCAGGAGCTTTTCAAATTTCCAGGTCAGAGATCACCTCCCATATCCCTCTTCTCTGAAGCATGTTTGTAACGGACCAAAGGCTGCATGAACTAAGCACAAGACCATCTGCGAAGCAGCAACAACAGCTCCTTGCTCCTGATTTCCAGCCTTCTTCAATCCCTTGTCTTTCTCCTGCTGACCATAACCAGGAACGGGTTCAGCAGGAAGGGTGAGTGGTTTCCAGAGTAATTCCCAGCAGAACTCCACAAGGGAGCCGGGAGCTCGCCTTGGCGCCATGCTCATGAGCAGAGCATGCCATGCGGAGAGCCCTTTGGAGAGGGGCCGGGATCAACAAGAGAAGGATAAATGACACTCATGGCCAGCTTTCAAAGACAAATCCAAACATCAGGGTAGGCATTGGCTAACACGATAGCAAAGCCATCAGCGAGGCTGCTCTGCCTCCTCTCTGCACACCCCACAAGGACTGAGGAAGTCACACACAGAGAGTGCTTGAGCAGTGGAGGTGCAGTATGGATTGTATTAATGGAGCTTTTAATAAGATTGTGATAACACTGATTTTTATGTTAATCTCTAAAGAGTTTGCTTTGGTAACGTTTAACTGATAAGCACATAATCTAGTTTTAATTTCATCCCTGCAGGTGTTTCCCAATGGTAAATGTTAAATTTTTATTGCTTCCTTAGGCAGTAATAGTAGGGGAAATGCTGGTAAGGCTCTGACCATTGGTATGCAGATAGCATCCTACTTTATAATAGCTGTAAATCTGACAGGATAGGCTCTTACTTTTGAGACGACATTATAAATCTGTGTCAGCACTGAAGTAAACATCTTTGGAAGGAAAATGAAATAGAGACGTTATTAGGGGTCTAATGAAATAACCATAACTGCTCATTTATAAGAGATATACATGCACAGGCTTGAAAGAAGTAGAGCCCATGCTGGGCTGTAGCCTTCCAATGAGCAGGACAATGGAGGTTCTCAGCAGGGTCCTCCAGATGATGCAGAAACAGATCCTACACTTCATAAAGATGATGACTGTCTATAAAGCTCTAAGTGTTTGCTCTCTCTGAGGCTTCTAAACGATTATAAATGCCATGGTGTCTAAGACTCAATTACGGCTTCCTTCATACAGCTTCATGGAGCAAGACAAGTGTTAGGAGTTCCCACAGGCAGACACCAAGTACAAGGAAGAGAACCCTGATACTTGTCTGAAGTGAAGTGCAAGCATACTTTGGGCAAGATTCACTCAGTACAAGGCCAGAGAGGGACTTGAATGATCACTTAGATCTTACACTGGCTTTGTTCTCGAGAATGAGCAAGCACAAAACCTGCCCTTGTTTGCATTTAGTACTTTAAAGACACCTCCTCTTTAGGCTATATTTTCCCCAAATAATTGTATCTGCCCTGCAGCCAATACAGCTCTCTGGTGTCCACAGCCACATCTCAGGGACCATTAGCACAGGCAGAGAGCTGATAAAGGTGGAACTGGCTTGCCTCCAGCCAGTGCAGAGCACAGGCAGAGAGAGCTTCCAGCTGTCTTTACTCTCCTGTATAGGCATGCCCTGAGAGGGATTACACTTTAACAGAGGTCTAGATATTTCCTCAACAGTGCTCGGATATGCAGCTCCCAAGGTCCACATTAGTCATAAAAACAAACAGCCTAACCTTTGACACAAAGAGCTACACGCTGGAACCTCGAAGTCCCTAGTGCCATGAAATGGGAATACAGCATGCTGCCCCTGGGGAGCGGGGGCTGACAATCTGCACCCCAGCAAGGAAGGAAACCCCAACCAAACTTTTTACTGGGGAATTAAAGTTACCAGAACAGCTTGGACACTTTAGGTTGAGCAATTCTTGATTCAGTTATAAGTCAGAACATGCACGCTGCCTTAAGCTGGATGTTTGGATGCAGTGTTTTGTTTCCTTTGATAGTGTTTTAAAATGAGAAACAAATAGCCTTTTTTAATAAATTGACATTAATTAAAAAGAGAACTCAATTCATTTTGTACAGAGGGACAAGAGGAAAACAACACAACATGGGTGTGGATGGAAATGCAGATGCGTCACTCCATTTCCTGAGTTACTTCAGTCAAAGAGGATCTACCACATTGTGCCATGGGGAAAGCAACTGTCAAGAAAAAATAGCACATTAAGAATGGGCACTATTAAGAATTAAATGCATTAAAAGCTGTAGGGATGACTCAGCTATATCATAGAATCACAGAACAGTTAGGGTTGGAAAGGACCACCTAGGACGGTCTAGTTCCACCCCCTGACATGGGGGGGGAGATGTTCAGCTCTCTCCTGGCTGCCCATGAGTTCTTTTCCTATCAGACTTTCCAAAGTACAAGTGATCTTGTGTAACTGCTTCAGATGAGGATCCATTAAAGGAGGCCCCTCATCAAGTGTTGCACTCATCCTCCTGAACTGCACAACACCACTTATGTGCCATCTTCAGAGAACCCACAGAATCCTAATGCCAGACCCTCGGTATCTAAATACTACACAACATCCTTCTGCCATGGCAGATCAAGTGGATGTGCTGCCAATCAAGTGTGAAAATCACAGGAATCGGGCCTAAGGTGGTGTTTCTCACAACTTAAGACAACCTTCTCCATGGTAAACGAGTTGAGAAGCTCCCATAGGAAGTATTTTAACAGATGGATAATCACCACAGCAACCAAAACCACCACAGGGCTGGTCTTTTTCAGGAGCCTTGTGTATGTGCAGACTCCAGGCTCAGGTTTTGGTGCTGAAGGAGGCAATATTTTATGTAACACAAGACTAGCCAGTGCTTGGAGCTCACTCGCAGTGGTTTCTACAGTCAGTAAAACTCAGAGGACCAAACATCAGCTCCAGGAACAGCATTGTCAGGTCACACTTAAAGTGACTTGACAGACTGGTTGCAGATTCTCTATCACATCTTGTGTCTCTGCTCCTTTGCTTCTGTATTTGTGAGTACTCCTTCATCCACAATCAAGGACTGCAAATTCAGTCTGCTTCCAACACCAAAAATAATTAGTTATTTGGGCAAAATAAAGTAGCCCAAAAAGGAGAGAGCCAAAGAAACAATGAGCTAATGATAAAGGAGGAACTTCCCACAGATCTAATTCTGGTTTCTGCCATGCACAGCAGTAGTCTTCATCTCCCACTTTGCAGAAAGCAGCCATCCCCATGGGAAGTGCCCACATCTCCTGGCCCAGGGCACGGTCACAACGGTGGAATCTGCTGCTCACAAACCTCTTCAGGGCCCTGGAAGGAGCTGGGAGCCAGCACCAGGCATCGTCCTCTCTCAGGAAGCAGACTTGCAGCTCAGGGTGGGCAGAACAACCCCTGGACACCTCCATGGCTCCATAGGATTTTCCCTGCTCAGGGAAAGCTGAAGGTCTCAAAAAACACCCAGTTTTGGGGAAGGACAAACTGGAAAGAGTGAAGCTCCTTCCTTTGCCTTTTAGCCTGGAAACAGCCAGCAACCAAAGATAACAATGGTACCTTTTCCTATGAGGATCACGCAAATGGGACAGGCAGCAGGCTCCTGCTGACTTCCTCCTCAAAAACCCCCACTCCATCAGAGAGCCCAGTCAGTTCTCACTTCTCACAAAGACACCCCTTCCCAAACCCCTCACCTCCCATTCCTTTTGTACACGGAAAGCCTTCAGTGGGACCCAAAAGCTAAGAGGGAGGACTGAGGTGGGGGATGCACCAGCACATCCCTGTGACCCGCAGGTGAGCTGAGCGCTCTGGGGCACACTGTGGGGGAACAGGAAGCTCTGAGGTGTACTGGGGGCAAATGGGGCTCCTGGTCTGACCAGCAGGTAAATGGGGGGGCTCTGGTTTCACCACTTTGAACACTCTGGGGGCTCTGAGAGCTGAATGAGGGGCTGTGCTGCACAGCCAAGAGGGAGGAGTCTGGTCCCAAGGGCACCCAGAGGAGACAAAACACCAGTGCTGGGCCTGAACTGGATGGGCTTTAAGGTCCTTTCGTCCCAAATCAGGCTGGGATTCAAAGGGGCACCGCTAACCCCAAACCCACGTCGGGTGGGCAATTTCTTGCCTCTTCTGCCACCTTGTGGCCGATGGAAGAACGAGCAATGAGAATGCAACCGAACTGCCTTGGTTACTGCTCCTCACGTTTATTCCACGTTGATGGGCAATACAGACTTAAGTTTCAAGCTCCTGATCGCTTGTAACGTGTATTTTGTTAAGATGATCACTTTATAAATAATCTATCTAGAGACTTGGTGCTTAGCTTTGGAAAATGCCTTAAACACATCCATGGGATCACCAGGGAAGGGGAAACAGAAGGAAGCAGTTCACCATTTATTGGCTGAAAGAACTAGATTATGAAACCTGATCCAGTGGCATTGAGCAGAGAGAGCCTGTTCCCTGACACGCACTGCAAGTACCCGGCTCACCAGGCACTGACTGCCAAAAAACCCTGGTCCTCCAGATAAAGCTGCACAGGAAGAATTTAGCCCTCATGGGAAGCAGGGGGAGATGAAGCTCAGGATTTAAACAAAGCCCTCTCCACTCCATGGTTTAGTGCTGGAGTGGCTACATTAGAGTAACACCGATGAGGAAATGTGTTCTTCTACATTCACCATAAGCAATTCCCCCAGAGAGGTTACCCAGACCCCCCGAGGAGTGTGCTGGCCTGGGGTTGGCTCTTAAGAGGAGGCTGACGTCTGAAGTGCACAGCCCTTGGCAGCAGCAGGGTGAGCAGTGACAGCCACCACGTTCCCTGGCAGGAAGGCACCTATGTCACTCGGACCTGTCACCAACATACTGGTGCCAGCCCCAGAGCTGCCCGCTCCAGCTCAGGGCAGCAGCAGGTAAAGCTGATGTCCACAGTATTCCCCTCACATCCTGGAGGCACAGGGAGGCAAAAAGAGCTCAGGAACCCTCGGTACCCCCACATAATTTGTGAGAAGACCTCACTACACCAGGCTTTCAAATATGGATCCTTTGGCTCAGAACACAGAGCTGGTTTGCTGTCACCACCACACTCCCAGCCATGGATTCACCGAGCAGCACAGAGGAAAGCCACCCCCAGAGCACCAGAGTGGGATTGTGTATGGAACCACTGGGGTTTGCTACTTCCACACCATCAATGAAGATGTGTAAAACTCCCCAGCTACATTGTGCTGGTGTAACTGGAACTCAAGGAGAACCTGGCAAAGAAAGTAACAGACTGGATGCTGCAGGCTGCTCGGGGAATTCACTACCTCAGCCTAGAGGAATACTCAATTCCTGCCTGTGCCCGAAGCTGCTGTCCACAGAGGTGGGAACCCATCCTGGAGAGATGAACCTGGCAGAACCAGCTCACTTCAGCCTGCTGTTACCTGCCACCATGGCTCATGTTTCCCTTCCTCACCCCCCTCCCCTCTGATCCACAGCTCCCTGCCAAGCCTTCCTTGGGAAGCTCCTGGCACCCGTGGCAGTGGGAAATACCATGAAAGTCAACCTCAGGCAACTCAGGCCACACTTGCAGGAGTCTCTCAGCACTAGAATCTATACAGTCAGAGTTTAGATTAAATGAAGGCAGCAAATGTAGCACTTGTACCCTGGACACAAAACCACTCTGCTTGCACAGGAGAGCCAGGGGTGAAAGGACCAGTCCTGGTTTAAGGTCTAGTATATCAGAGCAGACACCTCTAAAGCCACAAATGCTAAAATCCCCTCTTGGTTCTTAAACTCCCATGTTTCTAGCATTCTAGTGTTTCTAATAACAACAGGATTTGCCTTTGTTCTTTACACTGCATCCTTTTGATGTGCCAGACCAGTTTATCCCCCAGCTAGCTGGAGGCAAAAGGAACCTCTGTGTTCACTGCCTCCATACGCAGGAGGATCTGGTGAAAACACCACCCAAACTGGTCAGCCCCATCCAGCAGCTGGTGAAATGACAGCCTTACACAAACCCCTTCTTCAGGAAAGGTGAAGGAGCAGGCACAGGTGGAGATCTTACAGCAAATCCTGTGGCTGCTGAGTCTTCGCCCTCAATTCAAGCACAAGAACACACAAATGGCATTACTGGAAGTCAAGGAAACATGAGACCTATGTCCCTCATCTAACACAGCTCTCCTTCCCAACATGCTGCTGTTGTTACTTCCCCTGTTCCTTCTAACCTAAAGCTCTTCAGGAAAACCCTCCCAAGAGGGGGTTCTCCCTTTGCAGGCCACCTCTCCAGCAGCATGGCTTGTATCAGTCACTGCTCTTGGGGTACATGGTATGTTTAAGAAGCCACTGAAATTTGCCAACATCCCTCAGTTTGAGTAGTGACATGTTCACATCAAACAAGGGCTAGATTTTCCTTTTCTCTAGAAGGGGTGAAGTCCAGCCTGGGGTGAGACAAAGCCCCAAAGATTTCCATTCTGCTCTGCTGAAGAAACAACCCAAAAACCTGGAACTCCAGCTGGCAGTAGGCTGAACAGCAGGGATAAATGCAAAGAGTCCAAATCCTGAAGGCACTAGGTTGGAGGAGCACTTCCCATGGAGTGATTAGCCCTTCCTGGGCAGAGCCAAGGCAGTCTGAGGGGCTGGAGCAACCAGGCTGGGTGCAGACAGCAAGGGGTGGCTGTGCTCAAAGGCAGAACAGGATCCCACAGAGCTCCCGCAACTTCTTTTGGCTTCCACTTGCTCCCTGTCCTGAGCAGGCACCGGGAATGGCTCAGAGAGGGTGGAGGTGTCTGAGGTATGTGCACCATTGTCGGGGTGACACCAGCAGGTCCCCATGCATGTGGCCATGCTAAGCCTGGAGTCCCAGCAGGCGCGCAGTGTTGAGCACATCATCCCTCGTCAGGTAGCAGCCGCAGAGCTGGTGGTACCCGGTGAACGCCTCCCGCCCGTGCAGGACACGCCAGTTGTCTATGAACAGGGCCTGCAGGAGCAGAGAGGAGGCCATCAGCAGGGCAGCCACCATGGCCAGGACCCTCTGGCAGGACAGGTCTGAAAGCTGGAGGCCCCTGGAAGAGCAGGTGAGGGTTTGCCAGGGTGGGCATGACCACTCCTGCTCATCCCTGTCACATAGCACAAGACCACAGTCAGATGTTGCATGTGATCTAGCACAGCTGCTCTACCTGAAGCAGCAGTTCTGCTCTGCTGCTCACCGGGAGTTAAAACACGAGGGCTAGCAAAGCACAGAGACACATTCTGGGCTGTTTCTTTGCTTTTCTACTGGAGAGGCTGTGCAATAGTTCATCAGCAACAAAGGAGCCATCTCCTGCCTCTAGAGTGTCACTTCCTCCCAGCATCCTCAGGAACAGAAGGGTGGGGGGATTCTAAGATAATCCATTGCCCCACTGGATCCTTTCATTTCTGGGGCCCTGGGCTCAGCCTGAATCTAACCCCTGAAGGAATAAAACCCCTTCAAGCAGATGTGGCTGAATGAAGAAGCTATGCACTGCAACACCTTCAGGTCTACAACTGTGGCTCCAGCTCTTCAAGCTCCTCCAATGCTGAACCCAGCATCAGCCTTTCAAAGCACAAGGCAGAGCTTTTTCCTTCCAATACCAAGGTGTGCTAAGGCATCTTAGCTGCTTCTGGGACACTGCCCAGGTCCTCCCGTGACTCACTGGCAATGTGAGGGTTCAAAGATAACCTCAGAGCAGAAGCAAATTCAGCTTCCTACACCTTCGTATTTTCATCATGCTGGAAGTTTCTTTTGGAAGAAGTTAGAGGTTGAACACTAAGTGTTCCCAGCCCCTCTGCTCCTGAGGATGCTCACTGCAGTGACTGAGATCTTTCTCCTCTCCTCTAGCTGGGCCTAACCTGACCCTGAGGCAGGGTTTGAACTAAACATTTCCGCCTTACCTGGAAGCTCATTTCTTTTAGAACAGG
The DNA here is from genome assembly GCF_012275295.1 of Melopsittacus undulatus. Taxonomy (NCBI): domain Eukaryota; kingdom Metazoa; phylum Chordata; class Aves; order Psittaciformes; family Psittaculidae; genus Melopsittacus; species Melopsittacus undulatus. The sequence continues at coordinate 75,972,209 of NC_047532.1, read as the reverse complement.
AGGAACACATCCCCCCCACAACAGATGCCAGTACTGTAATACAGGCCACCTTAAAAGAGCTGCGTAGAAAGCTGCAGTATGTGGAGCTTGCCTGAAGCAGTAACCTTAGTGGCAGCAAGCACATCCAAAGGACCATGCTTCCCTCCCTGCACAAAACCCAGGCGAGTCTCCCAGCTCCAAGCCCTACCTTGCCTGGCTTCAGTTGGACCCACAGCTCATTCTCTGGTCTCCGGAGCTCAGTGGTGAGGGTGCGGTGAGCAGCGTACCAGTGGTGCACAGTGTCGTACGGCACCATGTTGATGACAGCACGATCATAGTTGTTGTATCTACAAGCAAAGAAGAGGTCAGAGACTGCTCACATGGCTCCATGAGCACAGCCAGGTATTCACACAGGGAAGCACAAGAGCCTGGGGGATTAGGCAGTATTTAAGGGAGGCCAGAGAGATGACATGAGAGATTACACTGCAAGTGCAGGACTGTCAGGAGAATACCCAGCACTGGGAGCAAGGAGTTGACTATCAAGTGTAAAACTGTTCTTGCTGGTGTCCTATGGAAGGATGTGCTACAGCAAAGGGTGAGGCCACAGGCTGTGAGAATAAGAGTGCAAAGCAGTGCTGGACAGGCTTCTGCACTCAGCCAGGCTGGAGTGCAGAACACAGCCCAGATTTCCTTTGGAAGTGGTGCAGTCCACACTCTCCTTGTATGCCAGGCTGATTCCTATAGGCTTTTTCAAAGAAGGGCTGAATCCTACTGCCTCTCAAATGAAGGGAGATGAGGGCATGGAGCTGAAGTGAGGATGAGGAGTGAAAAGCCAGAGCTGAGCACTGACACCCATCCTTGGCTGGATGGTTCTGACAGCAGCAGCAGCAGTGCACAGCTCAGGAGGAAACATGGACTGTTCCTGTTGCTTCACCACTGCCCCACAGATATAGATTGTTTTTTCATAGAACCACAGGCTGGTTTGGCTTGGAAAGGACCTTAAATTTCATCCAGTTCCAACCCCTGTCCCAGGAAGGGACACCTCCCATTAGAAGGTGTCAGTCTAGGATACCTCCTGAAAACCTTCCCTTGTCTAACACAATCTCTTCTCCTCCCCATTAGCAAGAGGCCTCACACGGATGTTACCTGATGAGACAAAGCTCATTGTTCCAGGGGTAGACATTGAGAACTGGCCCAATTCCAATCATGTGGCTGTGGCAGTCTCCCACATCCTCGACATACTCGTGCTTCACTGGGACCTTGGTGAGCAGCTCAAATCGGTCTGGGGCACACTGGAGAACTTGCTCTGCCACATAGAAGCCATCCACCAGCAGCGTCCGCTCACCCGTGCCCTCGTGCTTCAGGCAGTGGAACACTTGGATGCTGCATGGGCAAGAGAAACCAGAGCATGAAGACACCTCGGCTGCCTGTCCCGTGGCCAGAAGGTGCTCCCCATCAGGTGCAGGTGGATGCAACCACCCTTCTGGTTTCACTGAGGCCTGCCAGGGAATGGAGAGAGACCAGCAATTAACAGCTGTGCCTGCCAGTTCTTAAGGCCTAATCTACACCATCTCAGAACAAGAGGACAGTAAAGAAATGCTGGTTGTACTGTTGAAGTTGTCAGGAAGCACGAGGGTGTCCAGGGTGACTCTCATTCAAAGGCACATACATTACTGTCTCCCACAAGGCAACACATTAAAGACCCTTTGGAAAGCCTGGAGGAGTCCCCAGTGAGCATCTTACCTACAGGCATATCCCTCCCTAGTGGGAAATCATCCACCTCAGCTTCTGTCCTTCCATTACTTCTCTGAAACTTCTCTTTCCCTCTGTCCCAGCAAGGCAGGCATTGCGCTGTTAGAAGCAAACACCCAGGAGCTGCCTGCAGCCACCTTCCCTTGTTAGAAAATGAACTGTTACCTTCTGGGAAAGCCTTTATCTTCTGCTCTCCATTCAGGGCCTCTGAACCCAGTCCCACAGCAGGGGATGGGGCAGCACCTCCCAGCTCCACACTCACCAGCACCTTTTCACCTGGGTGCTCTATTCACCCTTTACAAAGTCAGTGCAGGAGCACTGGAGCAAAGGCCACTCTGTGCCTCAAAGTTAACAACCTCCTCCTGCAGCTCAGGGCTCTGAAGAAGCCTCTTCTCTGGGCAGGCTCTTTGGTACCTGAGCAGCTGGATAATGTTGCAGTCTTTCCCATAGCTTGGGGGTTTTCTATCCTCTACCCTTTGTAATAACTTAACCCGAGACTTGTCAGGTCTCAGCCAAAGCAGTGGGGAGGAGGAAGACATTGAAATGAACACATCTTTCTTGAAAAACACCTCATTTCATTTAGAAGCAGGTCAAAGACTCAAGCGTTTTGGAAGCAAGTCTGGAAGAGGCTGGGCAGAAAGGATTTCTGGCAGAGATGGTGGCTCAGGAAAGCCAAAAATTCATGTTCTTCCTGCACAGCTCTGGCTTTGCAGAACCACAAGCACTAATGGTTAGCCCTACCAATTAAGCCCATGTTGCCTTTGCTTGATGCACTTCAGCTGGCTTCAGATGGAAGGCTCCCGACCTGAAGGGAACCTTTCTAAGTGGAAAAGAAAGATACAAAAAGAGCTAATGAGCTCTATAGTTCTAGCACTGAGCAGTTACATTGAAGCCCTTTTGAAGGCTGAAGTTCTGATCTTATTTGATGTTGGGGGAGATTTTTGTGAGCTGCTAAACCAAGTCAGCCAAGCAGGTCACATCAGGCAGGTCACTGCAAACCATGAGTTCTGCACTCAGCTGTTAAGTGAAAACAGAGAAGCCAACTACATCCAGTGCGGGGCAGGACCTGTGCTCTGTACTTCAGCTGCAACAGCGCACAGTCAAACCCACTGACTTTGCTCCTGACATCGAGCTGCTTCCCAAAAGCTTCCTGGGCACAGACAGGGCTCAGGCTCCTCCGAGACCCACCTGCAGTCAACAGATCTCCCACCTTAGTTCCCCTCTGCTTTTCCAGCTCTGCACTGCAGACCTTTCCCGTTCAGGTGTTTAGCAAGTTACAGCCTCACTTGGGAAGAGCTGATCCTGCCCCAGGACAGGAGGTGTGGACTGAGTGACTTCTCTTTGTAGCCTCATTTGCAGATCACAGTACCTCCACACATCTGCCCCAGGCTATTTCCCCTCTTGACTGAGGTAAAAGCAGACAAAACCACTACTTAGGCTAGAAATTAAGCCTAAAGTCTCTTGCACTTCCCCCGAGCCGTGATCTGCTTGCCTTTCCACCTCCAGCTGGGTATCAAACTCACACCCTAGAGGCTGTACCAGAAGAGCAGTTTGCAGAACAGCATTTGCGAACCAATGCTGCAGCTACAAGAAAGCTTTTTAAAGCACAGAAAGGTGTGAGCTGGGGGAGCCTGGCTTCTGCCTACCTGCAGGGCTGCACCCCTGCCAAAATGCAGCCCCCCCAACCTGCGTGAACTGGTGCAGAGCAAGGTGAGCAGGGCCTGTGAGGTACCTCTCCACGCTGTGCCAAGGGGAGCTGCTCTTCCTCCTCTCCTGAAGCTCCTCAGCTGACAGAGCTGGCCCGATGAGGGTGAGGAGGGTTCGCCCCAATAGGCAGGGGTAAGGCAAAGCAAACCTTTCCAGCAGCGGCTTTGTGCAACAGCTCATGAGAGGCGCTTGCTGCAGAGTAAGCTGTGCTTTGCCAGACGTACCCAAAAGACACCTCAACCCAGTTGCTCTCCGCTGTGCTCCGCTGAGAGAGGCTCCTGCCCCCTCCGCACGCTGATGCAGCCACGGCGTTAGGGCTGAGCTCTCAGGACCCAGAAACCCCTCCAGCCTTCCCCCGCGGGCACCGCTCAGAAACTCAGAAGCCGTTAAAGGCACCGCAGACCCGGCAGCTCCATCCACAGCCGCTACACTGCCCCGGCAGCGAAGGGAGGAACCTGCTCCCCCGACGCTCAGCAGCGAGCGCCGGCTCCAGACGCCGCTTCCCGCAGCCTCCTGCTCGGAGCTCCTCCGCTGCCCCCAGCGAAGCCTTCGTAGGCGCAGCCGAACGAGAGCAACCTTCCTGCCCCGCACAGAGCCGACTCTCGGGACACCTGCCCCGGACACCTCTCGCAGCTCGCTCCTGTTCGCGGCCACTGCCCCGCAGGGGTTGTCTTTGCTGCTGGCGGGAGCGCAGCGGCTCCGCCGGAGCTGCCGCGGCCGAAAGCTCCGGTCCTGCCCGGCAGGGGCTGAAGCCTCGAGCCCCGCGTGCGCCCGGGGCACGGCTCTTACCTGCGCTGCGGCGGGGAGAGGCGGACGGAGGCCGCGGCGGGGCCCGGGCGGCTGCAGCGGCCCCAGGGGCGCTCCGCGGTCCTCCCGGCCTCGGTCCCGGCGCCACCGGAGCGGACGCGCCGCTCACCTTCCACCATAGAGACGCACGGCGGCGGCCAGAGCGTCACGTGTGCCCCGGCCCTAGAGCCGCACGTACCTGCGGGCTGGGAGCTGTGCTGGCAATGCGGGCTCTACCTGTGTCTCTTTGTAATCTGGTTATTCAGAAGAAGGAAACAAGTAAGCCCGGGCTCAGATGCTTGTTTGCCGTGTCTTGGCTGCTGCTCCCTTGGTCACACTACAGTAGCCGATACAGTGGCAGTGAGAGGGAGTAGGAGCACAGCAGAGCACCATCTCCCCATGCTGAGCAAGGGCCCTCCATGTAATTTCTGTAGTCTGATGATGCTGGGTACCCTGTTGAGTCCAAAGAACAATCTGCAGGTTCCAAATCCTGTATCATGAAGAAGACTCTGAGATCCAGGCTGCAGTAGTGTGTAGGGTGTGAGCAGCACAATATGGACCAGACTCACACCGTTGCTCTTGGTGACTTTGCTGGGGTGATACTTCCCAGAACATGGGGAGTATATCATAATCCAGGGGAATATCCATCATCCATTCACTCTTCACTCTATATTACTGTGACAACCAGCTGGTCTGCCTCAAGGGATCACTCTGCAAAGGGCAGGAAGGGACAGTAGACTACTCTTTTTCCCTGTACCCCTTGTCTGTGATAAGGTATATTCAGCTATCAGTCCAGTTTGGTGTGATCTGGGCTGGCACAGCATAGCCAAAGATAAATGACCATAAGAAGCTGGAAATCAAGCTGGTCTATGATCATAAGGTTAGTGGTTTGCGATGTCCTTGAAGCTGGATGCTGTAAAGCTGAAGGCCTGTCTCCCTTAATCTAGTGTGCTGGTATCTGTTGACCACCCTCAGGCTACATTAGCTCATAGAACCATAGAATCACTCAACCTACCTCACTTGCTGAGGTGAGTAGCTTGAGAGAGGACACCTGTAACACTGGAGTGGAGCCGGGGGAGATCAGCGTCCAGAAACCTCACCACAGAGCGACAAGAGCCACTGAGAAGGGAGCCTCAAGTCCTCAACAGGACTTGCCCAAGAGCTCAGCTACCACGAGGAGGTGACTCCTCGGGGGCAGAGACAGGAGGAGTGGCACCAACTGTGAGGGGTTAAAAACCTGCCCAGGGAGCGCGGTGACCAGGAGCGTGGTGAACAGAGCGGGCAAACAGAGCGGGTCGAGGCAGTTTGCATGGCAGTTCGTGTGGCAGGTGAGCGGGATGGTGAGCACTTGCCGTATGACCAGGGTCTGGTCTGGGAGCTCTGCCTTGGCTGCGCCAGTGGTGACAAGCGTAGGCACCCAGACAGAGCCGGTAAGTGGGGAGGCTGAGGTGCAGAGCTTGGAGTGTAGAGAGTGACTGTGCTGGTCTTGTGAGGGAAAGGTGCAGAATGGGCAGGGCTGCGCTCGCTGCTCCCTGATGGAGGTCCTCCTGCAGCAGGTGGCTGAGCTGCGGGATGCTGTCAGTAAGCTGCAAGATGTCAGGGAAGCTGAGAGGAAGCAGGACTGCTTGCTCCAGGACCAAACAGCACAGGGGCCTCAAGATTCCCATCTAACTCATGGAGGAAAGAAGGAGGCTGTTGATCAGGGAAGCTGGGAATTAGTAACAAAAAAAAAACAACCAAAGGAGGAAGAGGGCAATTAAAAGCAAGGGGCTTCCTCCTAAATCTGCTGTACCCACCCAGAACCGCTTTGCTGTCCTGCAAGGGGCTGATGAGGAAATGCACTTGCATCAGAAACAGTTGGCTGGTGCACTGGTACAGAAGATCTCTACTGGTGCCGCCAGGAAAAAGCAGCGGGTTGTAGTAGTAGGGGACTCTGCCTTGAAAGGGACAGAAGCGCTCATCTGTCGGCCTGACCCGGTCGCAAGGGAGGTGTGTTGCCTACCTGGGGCACGGATCAGGGGTGTTGCGGAGAGGCTGCCTGCTCTAGTAAGTCCCACGGACTATTACCCGCTCCTAGTGATACATGTGGGTGCTAGGGATATAGATAGTAGTAGCCTGAGGAGTATAAAGAAGGACTACAGAGCTCTGGGAGAGGTGGTCAGGGGTTCTGGAGCTCAGATTGTCTTTTCATCAACTCTCCAGGACACAGGGGAGGACCTTCCAAAGGCAAAGAGGATTGGACAGGTTAATAAATGGTTAAAAGGGTGGAGTCATAGTCAAGGGTTTGGGTGTCTTGGACATGGGGCCCACATCTGTAGGCCAGGCCTACTGGGGGCTGGTGGAACTGCTCTGATAAAGAAAGGGAAGAGTGGCTTTGCTGGGAGGCTTGCCAGACTTGTCAAGGATGCTTTAAACTAGTTGTGCTGGGGGAGGGGAGCATCATTCCATCCCAACACACCCAGTCAGTTGCCAGCACCTATAATAAATACTCTGAGCAATGTAGTAATATTCTAGCCGCTCCAGCCACTGAGCTGGCTTCATCTGGAGCTCGGATCGGATGCCTCTATACAAATGCCCATAGCATGGGAATAAACAAGAGGAATTAGAGATGTGGGCACATCTATGGGGCTATGATATAATAGGCATCACAGAAACATGGTGGGATGGCTCCTTTGACTGGGGTGTTGGAATGGAAGGTTACAGGCTTTTTAGAAAAGACAGGCCCTGTAGGAGAGGAGGGGGAGTTGCCCTTTATGTTAGGGATAGGCTGGAGAGTATGGAACTCTGTCTGGGGACAAGTGATCAGTTAACAGAAAGTTTGTGGGTCAGGGTTACGGGGAAATCGGTGATGGGACACATTACTGTGGAGATATGTGTCATGGTTTGAGCATGTTTTGAGGGTGTTTTTGTTCAAGGTTTTTTTCCAGCCAGGTGGAGGAGGGGAGTCCGGGAGGAAGGAGAGACAGGACATCTGACCCAGGCTAGTCAATGAGGTATTCCATACCATAGCACGTGATGCCCAGGATGCATACTGGGAAGGAGAAGGCTGGAGGAGAGAAAGCTGGAGAGGGAAATGGAGGAAGGAGCACGTGGTGCTCAGCCGGGCAGGGTGGAGTGAGTTATGGGCCAGTGGCTGGTGGAATGTTGTATTCTCTTCACTTGTTGTTTGCTGTATCATTATTATTCGTAGTGGTAATGGCAGTGGTGATTCTGTGTTATGCCTTAGCTATTAAACCGTTCTTATCTCAATCCGTGGGGGCTACATTCTTTGGATTTTTCTTCCTAACTCTCCGGGAGTAGGGGGACTTGGTTTAAACCACAACAATATGTTACAGACTGCCTGATCAAGAGGAACATGTGGATGAAGAACTCTACAGACAAATAGGAAAAGCCTCATGCTCGCAGGCCCTTGTTCTCATGCGGGACTTCAACCACCCTGACATCTGTTGGGACAACGGTATGGCCTGGCACAAGCAATCCAGGAGGTTTCTGGTCTCTCCCGGTTACCTCCTGGGTATGACGTGCTATGGTATGGAATACCTCTTTGGCTAGCCTGGGTCAGGTGTCCTGTCTCTCCTTCCTCCCAGCCTCCCCTTCTCCCTGGCAGAGCATGAGGCTCAGAAAAGGCCTTGGACAAACCAAACATTTGAGCAGTAACTCACAACATACTTGCTATCAGCAACTGTTCCCAGCCCGAAAGTCAAACCACAGCACTGCACCAGCGACCAAGAAGGAGAAAAAACGATTGCTACTGCTCAAACCAGGACAGCAATGTAACTACTCTCCTTTCGAACCCCCTTTAAAAGATTTCAAACTGCCCACATGATATCTGGGTGGCTCCTTCATGGGTCCCTTTGGGAGCTCATGGAAAACTTCTCTAGATTTATACTTTGTGTGACATACAAAGGCAGTCTATACTCCACATCATTGCCTTAATGGAAGGCATGTACAGGAATCCCTGTACGATTTTTACACCCCAAGACCTGGAGGTGCACATTCAATAATCCCAACTTTCATTAGGAATCAGACACAACTGACAGCAAACAGGCAATCTTCAGAAGCACAGGTTCAGGATCCACTCTGCAGTTGCAGAGCAGACTTCTAGAGCACAAAGATGGAGGAGCTCTTTACTGTAAAGGCATAAAATGCATTTGCATTCCCGTGAGCAGCTAAAATCTCCTTTTCTGATGGTTATTACTTTCTCTTTGAGCTGAAAGCTGCCGGTCCTGGTCATTGGTGTAGCTTACGGGAGACATCCTAGGGCTGGGAAAGTGTCATTGGATGCCAGAGCAATAGAAGAGATTTAAAGAGGTCCTGTTTCCTGCTGCCCATTTACAGTCCTGCTTTTGGAAACAATGCCTTGCTCCAGTGCTTGTGCATGAAAGAGGAGAGGAGCCCCATCCAGCCTGGCCTTGAACACTGCCAGGGATGGGGCAGCCACAGCTTCTCTGGGCACCCTGTGCCAGCGCCTCAGCACCCTCACAGGGAAAAACTTGTGCCTAATGTCTTAATGTGAATCTCCCTCAAAAGCCCCTCCGTGTGGATTCAGCTGAGATAACACCCGAGGTCCCTACATAAACACCAGCTTTAATGGAAAGAATATTCTGTGAATGTTCACCCACTCACAGTTAGACTGCACCTGAGCTCTGCGGCTTCAGGAGAAGTCGAGGTGGGTCTCGTGTTATTTAGAACCTTTCAGAAAAGAGAAAGGGGAGTGTTAGGGAGGCAGAGAAACAGAGAGATGTGCTGTCTGCCAATGGGGGTGTTTGGTGTGGAGGGAGTGCCCCAGGGGCTCACACATGCCCCTGTTCATTGGCCCCGGTTCCTGCACTCTGGAAGCTTCTCTCGCCCAGTTCCAGGAGTGACTGACACAGCAGTCAGTCAAGAGAATCTGCTCCACGCCTCTCCCCATCACTTCCCTTTCTGACGTCTGGCACTTTCTGTCGATGCATTCTGACTCTGCCTTCACAGCCAAAGACCCTGAGCGAGGAAATAGCCTGGGCACATGAGGTCAGGGAGGGAAGCGAAGGCCATGAGCGAGCTCACGCTGCCGCTTCCCAGACACAGTCTTTAGAGCTGGTTTCCAGCAAGATCAAGCTGTTCTCCACTTGCTCCAGTTGCACTGTGGAGCTTTGCGTGCCAGCCGCACACAGGGTGGCCAGGAGTGCAAGGTGATTTTCCAATCCCAAACACAAACCAAGAGCAGGGCCACCTCCCTGTCGTTTGTCTGCTGCAGCCCTGGGGACACGAGGCTATGACTCGGGGCAGCTGCAAGAACCCCCCCCTGCTCGGTTCGTCAGAAGCTGTTGGATGGGGATGGGGGGGATTGAGTGAAGTCACCCATCTGCTGCCCATTTACAGTTGTGCTTCTGGAAACACCACCAGCTTCTCACTGCATTGCTCCAGTGCTTGCGTGTGCAGGAGGAGCAGGAGAATCACGATCTCTTATCCCTTATCTCTGGCCTTAGCAATTCTAAGCCTTGCTCCTTATTCCTCCCATCCCTTCCACACCCCTGTCATTCCAGTCACCGGGCTGCAGCATGCACCGGGCTTCAAAAGCCAGCTGACATGGGAGCCACTGCATCACACACTGTTTCATCCCATCGGGATGCACCTTTTCTACTTGGCCAACATGTGCTGCCAAGAGCCAGCAGGACTGCAAGCTCAGTAGCTGGGAAGGGCTGCAAGGAAAGAGGTCGCTCCTCAGGCTTCCCTGCTACTGACACAAGGGAAAAGCTGGAGCAGGCAGAGGCAAGAACTGGGGAGAAAGGGATCTCTTTTATTGGCCCAAGAAGTGTCCACAGCGAGCACAGGCCACAGCACGATGTTCTCAGTGCAGCTCCCTCAGGTCTGGAGCTGGTAGTGGGGCACTACTCCTCCACTTGTCAGACAGTGCAGGAGCAGCAGAAAACCATGCTCGGAGCCTTTCGTACCCTTACGAAGCATGATGGTTGTCGCTCTTGGTGGTATTTATGTCTGTTGTAGTGCCATTCTGCATTTGGATTGCTGATGTCCCAATCATAGTTGGAGAACTGGTAACGTCCTGATCGAGGCTGCCGGTTTCTGGGGGGTATCCACTCTTTTTCAGTACTATCCCTGTTACTGGAGCCCATGGCACTGTTGAAGCCGCAGAAACGGTGCCTCTGGCCTGGCCTGGGTGCCACTGGAATCGAAGGCTGAGCTGCTGCAGACACTGCCTGTTCATCCCGGCAGAATGGAGAGGCAAAGGTTCTGCTGGCCTCTCCTTGATGCTCTTCTGGTGCTTCCCTCACTTTGCACCTGAATACAACCTGCAGAGTGCTGCTGAGAACTGAGACCCTTTGTAGGGCCTGTCTCTGGACCTGTGGTGGTACTGGTCCTTGCGTAAAGGCCTGTCCTGGTCCCTGTCTATTTGTGCCCAGGCACCTGGCCTGTGTTGGTGCCTGTCTCTGGGCCTGTGCTGGTGACTTGGTGTGCTGAACTTCTGCAGGTCTCCTTGCTGCCATTGACACATCCAGTGCTTCGGCCACATCCTGCTCTTCCACACGTTGCTGCCTAGTTTGCTTGATCCTAACAAGGTTCCTGCGAATAACGTCCCTTACGAAGTGTCTGGTGACTTCCTGTGGAACCAATTCACAGGCTGTGGGGCCGAGCAGAGAAGGTACCTTTCTGTGGGCCTCCTCTTCTTCCTCCTGCTCACTAAAGGCACAGGAAGGTTGTGCCGGGGCCTTCCTCTCTTCTACCACAGCAGCGAGAGATGTGCGATGCTTCCCTTCCTCAGCAGCTGGGCAGATATCTACTTTTACAGGCTCTTCTTGATGTTCTCTGGACATGGCCAGAGGAGCTGCCAGCTCAGGATCCGTGGCACCGGCCAGGACAGGAGACACACTCTGCAGGTCTCCAGCTGCCTCTGATGTCACATTTGTGCCCACATTGCTGCGGATGCTGGATTCCAGCTGGATGTCCGCTTGGAGGTCCTGGAAGAGCTCTGGCACATCATCTGCTCCAGGAGCAAGATGGGGTGTTCCAGCATCATCCATGGGGATGTCGGGCAATGAAGCTGCCCCGTCAGCCTTCTGAGCTTCTGAGGAGACAACGGCTCTCCCATCCTGTTCTTGATGGTATCCTGACATGGGAGATACTATATCTTTTTCAGCCTTGCTTGCTGGTGGGACAAGTGGGGGTCTACTGGGCTGCCCCTGAGGGGCTTCAGCAACAGGAGACTCAATGTGCTGAAACTGTGCATGGGATGATGCTGCTATTGCCACATCCACACTTTGGGCCACATCCTGGTGTTCCACTTGCTGCTGGTTGTTTCTCTCCATGACAGTCACAGACTGGACAAGTGGCTTCCTCTCTTTGCTCATGGCTGTGGGCTGCAGAGCTGCATCCATTGCTCTGGTGGTCTGCGGGGCAGGTGACTGTCTCTGTCCCTGTCCTGCTGCCTCCTGCCTGCCAGAGTGATGGGAACCTTGTGTTGGTGCAATAGGAGGTAGAGGTGCCAGGTGCTTCTCAGGAGCTCTGGGCAGGCAGCTCCTCTTTGGTTGCTCTGATGTCTTGATGGGAGGCAGCGGAGGCAGACGCCGGGGAAACACCTTGGGTAGCGGAGGCAGACGCCGGGGAAACACCTGGGGCAGCCCCAGCAACTCGTCATCGAGTCTGCCCTTGCTGCTGGCTCCCAGCATTGCTGGCAGGTGCTCTGCCACTTGCCCAGCGCTCCTCAGTGTGTGCTGAGTGACAGGGCCCTTGCTGCTGTTGGCTGCACGGACAGTGTCTGTTCTTGTTTGTGTCCTTGCAGCACTGCTTTCTGCTGGCTCCTGCAGTGCCACTGGCTGTTGGTGAGGTCGCTGGCTCCCAGTGCTGCACCTCTGCAGCACTCTGCTCGTGCTGCCTGAGCTCTCACTTGTGGGAGCAGAGGCTTTGGACCTGTGCAGAGCAGGCTGGCAGGTCTCTGGCCGTGCATCTCTGCTGCCGTAATTGGGGACATGGTAGAGCTGGGCAGCAGTTTGGAGAAGCTGCTGTCGGTTGCAGCTTGTGCTGCCAACAGCCGAGTTCCTCACACTGCCAGAAGCTGCAGAGCCTGCTGATGCTACAGATGGCAGCCTGCAGCTGCCGACTGCTCTCTCTGAGCGAGGTGGCGGCCGCGGTGCCATTGTGACCAACGATGGCAGATGGAACGTCTCCTCCTGTCTCCATGCGCTGGTGCTGGGCAGCACCACTCGGTGCCCCAGGCTGCCCATCTGCAACAGAAGCGGAGCAGAGAGGCTGTGTGACAGTGTCCCTTGTGCCCACATCCCAGCTGGCTGAGCTCAGGCAGTTGGGCTCCCCTGCCAGCCCCAGGGCAGGGCTCAGAGCCGGCTGGGGAGAGGGCTGGCCGCCCGCAGCCCACGCCCACTGCCCAGAGCATCCCCGGCATGTCCGGGCAGGCTGTGGGGCACGGCACGGGGGCTCAGCTTGCTCCCTCCTGCACCTCCTGCCCGCCCGTCACCATCTCCCGGGGTCGGGAAGACGTTTGGCCCCATCTCCCTGGGGCTCCCTACCTGTGCCTGCTGGTTGGCGACAGGCCGAAACCTCTCCAGGTGGGGCACCCGTGGCAGTGTGATCCCATGGTGGGACGATGCCTGGCTCGGGCTGCCCTGCGGCGCTTCCTCAGGCTGCCTGTGAGCCACCTGCGGGCAGGAGGAGGAGGAAAAGGTGTGTGATGGAGGTGGCCGCCTTGGCACAGGGGCCCGTGCAGTGCGGGCAAGCCTGGCCCTGTCACTGAGGCAGCTCCGAGCAGCCCCGTCCCACCACCGGCCTCTCCCTCCTGCCCTGGTCCTCACCTGGCGCCTTCTCTGCTCGCTTCGCCTGCCCTCAGCGGGCTGGGAACCGGCCTTTGCCTCTTTATCCACAGGCATCTTCCACGTCCTGGACGCTGAACTGCCGTGGGCTTCCAGGGGATTGCTGCCTCCGGAGGGAGGCTGCTCCTCTGGACTGAGGTACTCCAGGGCTCTCGCTCCTTATATACCCACACCATCACAATGGCCTCTGGCCATGAGGAGCCTCCCCTACATCACAAAGCCCTGGCAGTTGCCATGGAGATGCCCATGCCCATGACTCTTTCCACGGAGTCCCAGCTGGGAACGGGCATCTCCACAGTGATCAGCAAGGCTTTGTGGTGTTGGTGCCATTGTGTCAATGGCCACTGGGCACACCAGGGCTGCTGCAGGCAGTCATAGAGTCAACCAGGTTGGAAAAGACCTTTCAGATCATCAAGACCAAATGTTCCCCAGCACTGCCAAGGCCACCACTGACCCATGGCACTGAGGGCCTCGTCTACACAGCATGTGTACATTTCCAGGAATGGCGACTCCAGCACTGCCCCGAACAGCCTGTTCCAATGCCTGACTACACCTGAAGTGATCTCCTAATCTCCAGTCTAAGCCTCCCATTGCGCAGCTTGACGCAATTTCTTCTTGGTTTATCCCTTGTTGCTTGGGAGAGGACACCAGGCACCTCCTGGCTCCAGCCTCCTCTCAGGTAGCTGTAGAGAACAGTAAGGTCCCTTTTGAGCCTTCTCTTCTCCAAACTAAACCTCCTCTGGTCTTTCTGCCTTTCCTCATCACACCTGTGCTCCAGGCCCTTCACCAGCTCCACTGCCCTTCTCTGGCCCCGCTCCAGCACCTCAACGACTCTCCTGTAGTGGGAGCCCAGGTCTGAACACAGGGCTCGAGGGGCAGCCCAGTCCAGGGGGGCAATCATTGCTCTGGTCCTGCTGGCCACACTGGTGCTGATACAGGCCAGGATGCTCCCAACCAAGTTCAAGACCCAGCACTTTGCCTTGTTGAACCTCATACCACTGGCCACAGCCCATTGATGCAACCTGTCCACATCCCTCTGCAGAGCTTCCTGCCCTACAGCAGATCAACACTCCCACTCAACTTGGTGTCATCCACAAACTTACTGAGGGTGCACTTCATCCCCTCATCCAGATCATCGATGATCTCATTCTGTGTTTCTATGATTCGAATGAAGAAATTATCAACACTGGCCTCAGTACCTGGGGGACACCAGTAGTGATCGGTCTTGTTGACAAATGAGAGACAGTGGGAAAGCTGAGAGAGAGCTGAGCTGCTGGCTCCAAGCCCAAGCTGTGCAGGGACCACAAGCGTCTCCCCTAGCACAAACAGAAAGGAAAGAGGATGTTAATCCAGGGGTTTGGTGTCTTGGTGCCAGAAAATACACAGGAAGGGGAGGAAGGGAACAAATACAGAGCAAGGGGTTTCCTCCAGACCACAGTGTCCCCACCCAGAACCACTTCACAGCTCTGCAGGCGGCTGAGGAGGCAAAAGGCACCACGAGGGAGGAACAACCAATTGCAGCACCAATCAAGAGCATAACTGCTAGTACAGCCAAGAAAGAGGGGTGGGGAATAGCAGAAGGAGATTCTGCTTTGAAAGGCAGAGGCACTGTCACAGGTTGCCCACAGAAGTGGTAAATTGAGACATGCAAGTACAAAATGAAATAGACTCCTTTGTAAATAAGTACATTCACTTCTAAGTAACGTTAAGCTCAGTGGCTTTGTAACAACAGCACTGGAACGTATTAGGTAAATATTGCTGATTGTAATAGGGATCAGCATGGTGGCACACACTGAGTGTGTTCTACCCACAACCATTTTGTCTGATCCCAAAAGTTAAGCAGAGTCAGGTTTGGGTCTTGTCTAGGGTTAGACAAGGATATAGGAGCACCAGGAGGCTTTCCCCAAGGTTGGACAGGCATGAGTGGCAGGGCATTTGGGACAGTATGGGCGAGTATCTGATCCACTGGGCCCCTCCAGTGCTTTGGAAGCATTGGAGGTGGAAGGCAGTTGTGTGGAGTCCCCAGCAGCAAGCTGTAGAACTGCTGAAGGGGACGGTGAATGATTTTGAGCCTGGTGGGCCCAGATACTTCAGGAGAGATTGACTCATGATCAAAGGGTGGACTTAAGTGATGGTATATTGAAAATGTGGGATCTGAGCATGACGTGAATGGTATGGAATAAGGGGTGGATAATGTCATGGGTTCAGCAGTAGCAGTCATTTTTTCTCCTTCTTGGTAGCTGGTGCAGTGCTGTGTTTTGACTTTCGGGCTGGGAACAGTTGCTGATAGCAAGTATGTTGTGAGTTACTGCTCAAATGTTTGGTTTGTCTAAGGCCTTTTCTGAGCTCATGCTCTGCCAGGGAAGGAGGGAGGCTGGGAGGAAGGAGAGACAGGACACCTGACCCAGGCTAGCCAAAGAGGTATTCCATACCATAGAACGTCATACCCAGGATGTAACTGGGAGAGACTCAGAAGGGCTGGAGCTCTGGGGGGATGGAGGAGGTATCGGTTGGTGCTCGGTCGGGCAGGGTGGGGTGAGTTATGGGTCGGTGGCTGGTGAGGTGTTGTATTCTCTTCACTTGTTATTTGCTTTATCATTATTATTTGTAGTAGTAATGGCAGTAGTGATTTGTGTTATGCCTTAGCTATTAAACTGTTCTTATCTCAACCCGTGGGGGCTACATTGTTTGGATTCTCCTTCCTAACTCTCCGGGAGTTGGGGGAGCAAAGGGGGCGGGAGTTAGTGAATGAGCTGTGTGTGTGGACTTGGTTTAAACCACGACAATTGCATAATACAGGCATTTCCAGTGGAGCCGAGGATGGAAGCCATGCAGGTCTTTCCAGAGGCCAGCTCTGGATGGGGAGCAGTTATGGTGCACCTTCCAGAGGCACTTCTAGACAAGATAGGATCTATGTTTCTATATCAATAATGTGCCTAGTGAGGGAGCTAGTTTGGAAAGTTAAATTAAGTGCCTGCCAAAAGTAGGAGTAGTACATTTTAGGTGTGTTAATTAGGAGCTGAGCAATTTAAAATTATCATTTTATTTAAGATCTAAGTTGCCACGGAGGCCTGGGGTCCGTCTGGTCATAGATGGTCTTAAGGATGCGGCTGAGGTGGAGCAGGAGCCAGCAGAGTGCAAAGATCACCACAAGGCAGAACACTGTCTTGGCCACCTCCCGGCGCTGCGAAGAGAAGGTGGTCAGGGAGAAGCGGTCTGGCTGAGCATTAGAGTGCAGATGTAGCAAAGCACCATCTCCCCATGCTGAGCAAGGGCCCTCCATGTAATTTCTGTTGTCTGGTGATGCTGGGTACCCTGTTGAGTCCAAAGAACAATCTGCAGGTTCCAAATCCTGTATCATGAAGAAGACGCTGAGATCCAGGCTGCAGTAGTGTGTAGGGTATGAGCAGCACAATATGGACCAGACTCACACCGTTGCTCTTGGTGACTTTGCTGGGGTGATACTTCTCGGAACATGGGGAGTATATCATAATCCAGGGGAATATCCATCATCCATTCACTCTTCACTCTGTATTACTGTGACAACCAGCTGGTCTGCCTCAAGGGATCACTCTGCAAAGGGCAGGAAGGGACAGTAGACTACTCTTTTTCCCTGTACCCCTTGTCTGTGATAAGGTATATTCAGCAATCAGTCCAGTTTGGTGTGATCTGGGCTGGCATAGCATAGCCAAAGATAAATGACCATAAGAAGCTGGAAATCAAGCTGGTCTATGATCATAAGGTTAGTGGTTTGCGATGTCCTTGAAGCTGGACGCTGTAAAGCTGAAGGCCTGTCTCCCTTAATCTAGTGTGCTGGTATCTGTTGACCACCCTCAGGCTACGTTAGCTCATAGAACCATAGAATCACAGAATGGTTTGGATTAGAAGGGACCTTAAAGCTCCTCCATTTCCAAGCTCCTGCCATGGGCAGGGACACCTTCCACTCGAGCAGCTTGCTCCAAGTCCCGTCCAACCTGGCCTTGAACATTGCCAGGGAGGAGGCGGCCACAGCTTCTCTGTGCTCATACATGTCCTTCACAGGCACATGTTCCCTTCAATAGCTCTCCCTCCTCTTTGGAAGATACCAGTTTCTGCCTTCTTGGCTTTCTTACCCGTTTCATGTGGTCATTCAGAGCAGTTCTCATGCCGTTTCTCTTGCTCAACATCTCGCATGACATGAGGGTGTAGAATATGCCAGTGCATACCAAGGGGAGGCAGAAATAGAAGCCAAAAAGCCACCAGTCCTTCACATCACGATAGAACTACAGGCAAAGGAAAAAGCAACTGGAAAGTGGGGAAAGGTGGGGAGATAAATGAGGCATGAGATGACCCAGGCCCTGATGGTGATGCTGGCCCAAATCAGACACTTCTGATGTGTGGAAGTGTGTCAGCTCCTGTGCTAAGTGTGCATATCATCTCACAAGGCACGTTTTCCAACATAAAGCAGTAAAGGCTGGTTTACATCTGGCTGATAGTCCCATTTAGCACTCTTGTTGCGAGAACCAGTTGCAAGGAGCTTTTGTGTATAAGGGTTTTCATTCCCTTGCTTGCCCTTAGGTGGTCCTGTGATAAAGGTTACCCATGCAGACTGGTTGTGGAGACCCTTTTTGCCCTGCTGGGGCAGTGAAACAGGTTCTGAAGCTTCTTGAGATGTATCAGGACCTCCTGATGTGGATGGTTGTCATGGTTTAAAACCAATCCACAAAGCTTGCATGGTTTAAAACCTCACCTCAGTCTCCCGCAGTACCACACACCCCTTTTCCCCCCACCTCCCCACTCCTGGAGGGATGGGGAGGAGAACTGAAGGAATGTAACTCCCACGGGTTGAGATAAAAACCAATCCAGCAATTAAGGTATAACACAAATCACTACTGCTACCACTCATAAATCAATGATAGAGGAAATAAACAAGGAGAGAGAATACGATACCACCCGCCGAGATGAGCCCAACCCAGAAGAGAGCTAACTCCTCCCCTTCTGGCCAACTTCCAGTTACCTCCCCTAGCATGACATGCTGTGGTATGGAATACCTCACCGGCTAGCCCAGGCCAGGCGCCCTATCTCTCCCTCCTGCCTGGCAGAGCATGAGCTCTGCAAAAGCCTTGGACAAAACCAAACATTTGAGCAGTAACTCAAAACATACTTGCTATCAGCAACCGTTCCCAGCCTGAAAGTCAAACCACAGCACTGCACCAGCTACCAAGGAGAAAAAATGATTGCTCCTGCTGAAACCAGGACAATGGTGAAGACATGATATAGCCTAAGGATGATAAGGTCTGTTTTCTGGCCCCATATTCAAAGCAAGTCTGCCCCTTGCCACTACAGTCCTTTGTCTGATACTGCTCTCCCTGTGCTCACCCTGATGGCTAGAAGA
This sequence comes from Melopsittacus undulatus, assembly GCF_012275295.1. Lineage (NCBI taxonomy): Eukaryota > Metazoa > Chordata > Aves > Psittaciformes > Psittaculidae > Melopsittacus > Melopsittacus undulatus. The sequence continues at coordinate 75,953,792 of NC_047532.1, read as the reverse complement.
AGTCATCTGCAGAAGCATCTGATCCTCTAACCAAGGAGAGAAGGTGCTTCTGTTGCCTGTGTTTCTCTCCCCCTTGCACTGCAGCTGGAGTGCAACAAAGTACATACCATCATGAAGCTGGATTTCTGTTCAGAGGCAAGCATGCACACCCGCAGGTGTTGTTCCCAGTCGCTGAGCTCCACCATGTTGAAGGCTATGGCTTCAGACACTGCAAGCACGATGGCCACTGCCCAGATCAGCATCACCTCCACTGCCTTCCACATGGGGATTCCTATCCCCTGGATCCGACTCCAGGATGCCACTGCTCAGTACCTGTCCAGCGTGGGGAAACACAGCAGGAGTAGATTAGAGTGGGAAAAGTAACTGTCAGGAAGGGGCTGAGAAGGTGCAGATCAGAGTTGTTCCCAAAGGCCCTTCCCTTATGCCTTCCTTCTCCACCCTTGAACCTTCCCTTTCAGTGGAATGGGAAAGATCACATAAGAGGGCTTGATGGCAGCTATCCTTGGCCAACATCTACTTGCCACTGGGGAGATGCCACCCTTCCCTCCCACCCCAGCAGTTGTTCCAGCAGATCATGACCTTCCCCCAACCTTTTCCAGCAGGATATAAACTGTCACCATACTCAGTTCCTCTTGGATTTCAATTCCACATGATAGCACTTTGTGTCCACCTCCTGGGACAAAGCTGCCCTCCACTCCGCCTTTTAGTTACAGAGAGGGTACCTGCTGTAAGTCAAATATGGGTCAGGCTGTGCAGTGCAGCTGTAGAAGTGTTTCTCTAGAAGTGTTTCTCACCTGTTGATGCTGAGAGCACAAAGGCTGAGGACTGTAATGCCCACTGAAGCCTTTTGGATGAAGGGGACCAGCTTGCACACCTGCACGCCAAAGGGCCAGTCCTTTGCCAAGAGCTGGGTAAGAACCACGGCATTAGCAAGCTGCTTCAGGAAAGCACGTCTGGCTTTCTGTCTGAGCAGATGATTACCCACAAAGTGTGAGAAGCCCACAAAGAGCAGCTGAAAGCCCTCTGAGGTTCCCTCACTGGGATTACGCAGTGTGTGCTGTCCAGTGTTTTGTGTTGAACTGGGAACCATCCATTTCCGCAGGGGCTCATTGTGAGGTGTGTTGACAGTTAGACAGGATGGTCCAGACACCAGGACCTGACCCCAGACTCTGAATGGATCTGAATCCTAAATGCTGCAATGGGCTTTGGGTTGCAAGGACAGCTTCTTTTAGTTGGCTTTCAAAGCCACTCTTACCATACTCTGGCCCTCTACCACACTTAGATTCCTTATAGAACACATGCTGGGGCCCCAGGCTGAGCTGGGGCAAGCCGTGGGTGTCAGTGGGGACAAGATGTTCTGAAGGCAGAAGAAATACAGGGCACTCCATCATAGGGGTGAGTGTTGCCTTCGAGAGGCGTGACGACCTGATTCAGGAACAGCTCGACGGCCCCCCCTTGGGCCGCTCAGTCCAAATGCTCACAGACACCAATGTGGTGGACGGCAAATGGCATTTATTGAGAGAGAACACGGCATTATATAGCCTAGGTTTACGATGTCATTTCCATCTGCTTGCATCGTAAAACCGGTATCATCACCTAAACGCTATTGGCTACCTGGAGAGGGGTCTTATCTTTCCATACAGCATGATATCTTCCGGCCACCAGGCCCTATCTGCCTACATTTCCCCCCTCCCTATGCTTAATTAAATTGGCTAAAATGTAACAATCTTAAAAAATATATATATTGTAAAATATACTAAATGCATTCTACTCCTATTCTCTGCTCTACAACAGACTTAGGATATATATCAGAAACTTGGATAGAAAACATAAGGCACACTAAGCAAGAGGTAACAGGAGGATAACTGGGAATAACGGGGTATAACTGGGGATAGGTAAAGGAAATTTTGAACAAGAACATTCTTAAAGCAGTTGTTGGCTGCATTTTTAAAGCAGTTGCCGGTGTTCTACTAACATGATGTTAACTCTCTCTAGCCGTCTCTTTGCAAACGACATGAGCTTATTCAGTATACAAAGGCACTGCGTTGGCTGTCGTTTGGATCTAATCGGTGCAGAACTCTCAGGTGCAGGCTGGATGCTCGTTGGCTTATTATCCTCTCTTGTCACCAGGGTATACAGGTTACGGGGACGTCCGATAATCCAGTCCTGTGGATAGAAACTCATAGCATAGTTAAGCCCTTTATCTGCAATTGCCTTAACAATCGCTTGTATGTCCTTGGGGTTTATTGGTGAATAGTGCCTCTGTCCCCCAGGTGCCACCCGGACCGGGAACGTTAATGTGGCTGCTGAGCTCCGGTCGGTGCACGCTTCCAATCTGTCAGAGGGATTTCTTCCCCTCGTGGTCCCTCTGTAGTTCGGGTGGGAACACTTTGGCTCCTGATTTGTTTATCTCTGTTTCCTCCTCCTCTAACCTTGAACCGGTTCCTGACCGCTCGTCCCACCCGGGTCTGGTTCAGAGCCGGAACTCGACCGGGTGCCTACTTCCGGTTTTCGGTGCCGTTTTGTTGGGCTCCGGCCCCGCCCCCTTTAGCGGGTTGGCTGTTCCCTCTCTCTGGGTTCGCCCCTCCCTCTGCTCGGGTTCCAACCCCGCCCACTTCTCCGGTGGGCGGGGCCGTTCCTCCCCTTTTGGCCCCTCCCTCTGCTCGGGTGTGTGTGACCAGCATGGGCACTGTTCCCGATGCCCGCTCGGGTCGGTGTCCGCTCTGCACCCCCCCTCCTTCCCCTTTCTGTGCTCCCTGCCTCTTCCCGCCACGAGCATCCTCGCCCCGTCCTTCGCCTTTGTGCTCGGCGCCATCTTGGGGCACATAGGGCAGCGGTCTGGCCCTGACCTCCGCGGGCTCTGCTCTCTCCGCAGCCCCCCTGGCTTCCTCGGCCAGCGCTCCCCAGAGGGATCCAGACTGGTTCTGTCCCTCTGAGAGCTGTCAGCGCCCGAGGACTGAGGGGTCGTGCCGCTCTCTTGTCGATCTTCCAGGCTGATGGAGTCGGCACAGTCTGAGGGGGGCAAAGTCTGTGTGGCTGCCCTGACTCCTAACTTGGGGGTGGCCATCAAACACTCCCTTGCCGCCTTCCAGGTTTCCTGCTCTTGCAGGGCCTTCCACAGAGCCTGGACCACTCTCCCCATGACTTAAGATGTTTCCCACTACCCGAGGACATTGTCTCCTCAGCTAATGCATGAGTACATTTATCCCATGACTCTGGGTGGAGAATATCCACCGGTTGGGCAATAGCCCCAATTTTCACAAGTCTCTCAACAACCACAGTAAAATCTTTAGGTTTACAACAGTGCACAAGAACAAGAATTTTGCTCAGCTGAATTTAACATTGTGGTGTGATGTCAGAAGAGTGCAAGTGATTCTTTTCTTGTAATTTTAGATGAGACTTAAACGATCTGGAAGGTTGTATGCTTGTGTGTGTCTGCATAACACAGCTGTAGCTGGGAACACCTCTGCTTTCCCAGGAATGTACTCGTGAGATTTTTGTTTATGTTTTTCTCATCCTTTTGGAGAGCAGAAACACCCTTCCTGCCTCCCTTGCCAAAATGCAATGCAATAAGGAGCAGGCTCATTTTGATGCCTCTGTCCCCAGAGCACAGAGGCAGGTGGGAGCAGATCATAGCATCACAGACTGGTTTGTAATGGAGAGGACCTTAAAGCTCATCCAGCTCCAACCCCTGCTACAGGCAGGGACACCTTCCACTGCAGCAGCTGCTCCAAGCCCCTGTGTCCAACCTGGCCTTGAACACTGCCAGGGATGGGGCAGCCACAGCTTCTCCACGCAACCTCTGCTAGATGCCTCTGCTGCGATTGGCAGGCTGCTGCAGCACTCATGCCACATGGAACCTACCTTATACACATTGATGGGTAGAGCAATGAGGATGTAGAGCAGGTCTCCAAGTGCCAAGCTGGCAATGAGGACATTTGGCCCATTCCTCATGCACTTGTTCTTGTAAATGATCCTCAGGAGTGTGAAGTTGCCAATGATCCCCACTATGAAGATGGCGCAGGACACGATGGTGTTGATGTATTTGAGGATGTGTCTGATATCTGTGGGCTTCACACACACAGGCAGCAGAGGTGGCTCAGAGCTGGTGCTCCCAGAGACAATCTCCGAGTGGTTCGACTGCCTGTTATCCTGGAACAGGCTTGGCTGGACCAGGCTGTAAACCTGCTCCTGGCTAAGCACCTCAAAGGGGATGGTGCTCTCCTGGAGGGTCTGACTGTGTGCCCCAGAGAAAAGGCAAGCCAGGAAAATGGCCAGAGTGGTGGGAGCTGGGATTTTTGCCATTGAGGACTGAACATCAAAGCTGGCTGCAAGAGTCCTCATAATGCTTGTGGGATGCCTCTGTATGGGTGTCAATTGGATCTGCAGATGGAGAGAGGGACAACAGAGAGAACAGGATGAGCAAGGGAAGGAGCAATGCGATGAGAATGTCCGTCATCACAATGAGCAGAAATAACTCCAGATTAGATCCCATCTGGGCAAAGCCAGACCCCTGCATGTGGGAGTCTTTGCTCCTAAAACTAAACATACCTGCTCAGTAAAACAAACTACAAGGACAACAGTCTTTTATGCCTCTTACCCAGTATTTCAGCAGATGAGGGCACCTGCCTTTTCTGAAATCAGCTCCTGCACCTTCTGATCTTGATATTGCTGCTCACATGGCAAATCTGGCCTCTCTTTTATGACCACCCCACACTTCTTGTTCAGTTCTGATTGTCAGAAGGAGCAGTTCTGGGGCACCCGACCTGTCAACACCGGCACATCTGGGCAATTCCACAAACCAATCCCAGGGTGCACAGACCCAGCAGAACCTTTCTGTACAAACACATTTGGAAGCAAATCCTTCCTTTCCTTTTAAAGGATGCACCGAGGCATTGGCATAAAATCAAAGGTAACTTGGTTTAAATAAGTGCAGCATGGCTTTTCTAGAAGAACATCCACAAGTTGCCCAAGCTCAACAAAACAGAGGAAACACCAGTGGCAAAGAGGAAGCCTCACAGCAGCTCATTCTCCGAGCACAAACCCCTCTTTGCCACACATGAGTGTGTCACAGACAGCTCTACATCAGTAGGCTTCTCTCTACCCCCTGATAAAGCTCTGCAGGTTTACAGCACTGCCCTGTTCAAGCTTTTCCTTTATGGAGAAGGTTCTTTTCCAGAACACATACATTTCCAGATCCCACAAGCACACTCCACACAACTACAAGACTTAGAACACAAACAAAATCCTGACAAACAACCATTAATAACACACATGAACATACAGTACAGTAGTACTCATATCATCAATACCAAAATCATTACCATGATAATCCACAAAACTAGGTCAAATACCAGCAAGTCACAGACAGAGTTCCAGGCAAATACTAATAGCAAAATCGTTACAGTGATAATTTGCAAAACGTGGTCAAACACTGATGAGACACAAACAGATCCAGATGTAAACCAATCGCACTAGTCCAGTTCTGGCTGATTCTTGTGAAATACTTACCTAATACGTTCCAGTGCTGTTGTTACAAAGCCACCGAGCTTAACGTTACTTAGAAGTGAATTTACTTATTTACAAAGGAGTCTATTTCATTTTGTACTTGCTTGTCTCAATTCACCACTTCTGTGGGCAACCTGTGACAGTGCCTCTGCCTTTCAAAGCAGAATCTCCTTCTGCTACTCCCCACCCCTCTTTCTTGGCTGTACTAGCAGTTATGCTCTTGATTGGTGCTGCAATTGGATGTTCCTCCCTCGTGGTGCCTTTTGCCTCCTCATCCCCCTGCAGAGCTGTGAAGTGGTTCTGGGTGGGGACACTGTGGTCTGGAGGAAACCCCTTGCTCTATATTTGTTCCCTTCCTCCCCTTCCTGTGTATTTTCTGGCACCAAGACACCAAACCCCTGGATTAACGTCCTCTTTCCTTTCTGTTTGTGCTAGGGGAGATGCTTGTGGTCCCCGCACAGCTTGGGCTTGGAGCCAGCAGCTCAGCTCTCTCTCAGCTTTCCCACTGTCTCTCGTCTGTCAACAAGACCGATCACTACTGGTGTCCCCCAGGTACTGAGGCCAGTGTTGATAATTTCTTCATTCGAATCATAGAAACACAGAATGAGATCATCGATGATCTGGATGAGGGGATGAAGTGCACCCTCAGTAAGTTTGTGGATGACACCAAGTTGAGTGGGAGTGTTGATCTGCTGTAGGGCAGGAAGCTCTGCAGAGGGATGTGGACAGGTTGCATCAATGGGCTGTGGCCAGTGGTATGAGGTTCAACAAGGCAAAGTGCTGGGTCTTGAACTTGGTTGGGAGCATCCTGGCCTGTATCAGCACCGGTGTGGCCAGCAGGACCAGAGCAATGATTGCCCCCCTGGACTGGGCCACCCCTCGAGCCCTGTGTTCAGACCTGGGCTCCCGCTACAGGAGAGTCATTGAGGTGCTGGAGCGGGGCCAGAGAAGGGCAGTGGAGCTGGTGAAGGGCCTGGAGCACAGGTGTGATGAGGAAAGGCAGAAAGACCAGAGGAGGTTTGGTTTGGAGAAGAGGAGGCTCAAAAGGGACCTTACTGTTCTCTACAGCTACCTGAGAGGAGGCTGGAGCCAGGAGGTGCCTGGTGTCCTCTCCCAAGGAACAAGGGATAAACCAAGAAGAAATTGCGTCAAGCTGCGCAATGGGAGGCTTAGACTGGAGATTAGGAGATCACTTCAGGTGTAGTCAGGCATTGGAACAGGCTGTTCGGGGCAGTGCTGGAGTCGCCATTCCTGGAAATGTACACATGCTGTGTAGACGAGGCCCTCAGTGCCATGGGTCAGTGGTGGCCTTGGCAGTGCTGGGGAACATTTGGTCTTGATGATCTGAAAGGTCTTTTCCAACCTGGTTGACTCTATGACTGCCTGCAGCAGCCCTGGTGTGCCCAGCAGCCATTGTGACACAATGGCACCAACACCACAAAGCCTTGCTGAGCACTGTGGAGATGCCCGTTCCCAGCTGGGACTCGGTGGAAACAGTCATGGGCATGGGCATCTCCATGGCAACGGCCAGGGCTTTGTGATGTAGGGGAGGCTCCTCATGGCCAGAGGCCATTGTGATGGGGGGTGACCCTAAGGAGCGAGAGCCCTGGAGTACCTCAGTCCAGAGGAGCAGCCTCCCTCCGGAGGCAGCAATCTCCTGGAAGCCCACGGCAGTTCAGCGTCCAGGACGTGGAAGATGCCTGTGGATAAAGAGGCAAAGGCCGGTTCCCAGCCCGCTGAGCGCAGGCAAAGCGAGCAGAGAAGGCGCCAGGTGAGGACCAGGGCAGGAGGGAGAGGCCGGTGGTGGGACGGGGCTGCTCGGAGCTGCCTCAGTGACAGGGCCAGGCTTGCCCGGACTGCACGGGCCCCTGTGCCAAGGCGGCCACCTCCATCACACACCTTTTCCTCCTCCTCCTGCCTGCAGGTGGCTCACAGTCAGCCTGAGGAAGCGCCGCAGGGCAGCCCGAGCCAGGCATCGTCCCACCATGGGATCACGCTGCCACGGGTGCCCTACCTGGAGAAGTTTCGGCCTGTCGCCACCCAGCAGGCACAGGTAGGGAGCCCCAGGGAGATGGGGCCAAACGTCTTCCCGACCCCGGGAGATGGTGACGGGCGGGCAGGAGGTGCAGGAGGGAGCAAGCTGAGCCCCCGTGCCGTGCCCCACAGCCTGCCCGGACATGCCGGGGATGCTCTGGGCAGTGGGCGTGGGCTGCGGGCGGCCAGCCCTCTCCCCAGCCGGCTCTGAGCCCTGCCCTGGGGCTGGCAGGGGAGCCCAACTGCCTGAGCTCAGCCAGCTGGGATGTGGGCACAAGGGACACTGTCACACAGCTTCTCTGCTCCGCTTCTGTTGCAGATGGGCAGCCTGGGGCACCGAGTGGTGCTGCCCAGCACCAGCGCGTGGAGACAGGTGCAGACGTTCCATCTGCCATCGTTGGTCATAATGGCACCGCGGCTGCCACCTCGCTCAGAGAGAGCAGTCGGCAGCTACCGCAGGCTGCCATCTGTAGCATCAGCAGCCTCTGCAGCTTCTGGCAGTGTGAGGAACTCGGCTGTTGGCAGCACAAGCTGCAACCGACAGCAGCTTCTCCAAACTGCTGCCCAGCTCTACCGTGTCCCCAATTACGGCAGCAGAGATGCACGGCCAGAGACCTGCCAGCCTGCTCTGCACAGGTCCAAAGCCTCTGCTCCCACAAGTGAGAGCTCAGGCAGCACGAGCAGAGTGCTGCAGAGGTGCAGCACTGGGAGCCAGCGACCTCACCAGCAGCCAGTGGCATGGCAGGAGCCAGCAGAAAGCAGTGCTGCAAGGACACAAACAAGAACAGACACTGTCCGTGCAGCCAACAGCAGCAAGGGCCCTGTCACTCAGCACACACTGAGGAGCGCTGGGCAAGTGGCAGAGCACCTGCCAGCAATGCTGGGAGCCAGCAGCAAGGGCAGACTCGACAACGAGTTGCTGGGGCTGCCCCAGGTGTTTCCCCAGTGTCTGCCTCCGCTGCCCAAGGTGTTTCCCCGGCGTCTGCCTCCGCTGCCCCCCATCGAGACATCAGAGCAACCAAAGAGGAGCTGCCTGCCCAGAGCTCCTGAGAAGCACCTGGCACCTCTACCTCCTATTGCACCAACACAAGGTTCCCATCACTCTGGCAGGCAGGAGGCAGCAGCACAGGGACAGAGACAGGCACCTGCCCCGCAGACCACCAGAGCAATGGATGCAGCTCTGCAGGCCACAGCCATGAGCAAAGAGAGGAAGCCACTTGTCCAGTCTGTGGCTGTCATGGAGAGAACCAACCAGCAGCAAGTGGAACACCAGAATGTGGCCCAAAGTGTGGATGTGGCAATAGCAGCATCATCCCATGCACAGTTTCAGCACATTGAGTCTCCTGTGGCTGAAGCCCCTCAGGGGCAGCCCAGTAGACCCCCACTTGTCCCACCAGCAAGCAAGGCTGAAAAAGATATAGTATCTCCCATGTCAGGATACCATCAAGAACAGGATGGGAGAGCTGTTGTCTCCTCAGAAGCTCAGAAGGCTGACGGGGCAGCTTCATTGCCCGACATCCCCATGGATGATGCTGGAACACCCCATCTTGCTCCCGGAGCAGATGATGTGCCAGAGCTCTTCCAGGACCTCCAAGCGGACATCCAGCTGGAATCCAGCATCCGCAGCAATGTGGGCACAAATGTGACATCAGAGGCAGCTGGAGACCTGCAGAGTGTGTCTCCTGTCCTGGCCGGTGCCACGGATCCTGAGCTGGCAGCTCCTCCTCTGGCTGGAGCTGCTGAGGAAGAGCAGCACCATGCACCTCTCACTTCTGTGGAACAAGAGCAGGAGGAGGCACCAGCACCACCTTCCCATGGCTTTGACAAGGAGGAGGCAGAAGAAGAGGAGCGGAGAAAGTCATTGGCCCTGCTCAGCCCCATTGACTTCGAGCTGGTTATGCATGAAACAGCCAGGTGCTTTGTGATGGATGCTGTGCACAAGGCTGTGGCTGCCATCCAGGCAAGAGCTGAGCAGGAAAAGGAGCAGGAGGATGTGGCCCAAAGCCATGTGGATGTGTCAATGGCACCAGTGATGCCAGTAACACTTGAGGACTTTGAGACTCCTATGGCTGTACAGCCTCCGGCAGAGCCCAGCACAGCCCGTCTTGTCCCAGCAGCAGGTGAGGCTGCAGAAGACATGGTGTCCACCATGTCCAGAGAACATCAAGAAGAGCCTGTAAAAGGAGATATCTGCCCAGCTGCTGAGGAAGGGAAGCATCCCACACCTCTCGCTGCTGTGGTAGAAGAGAGGAAGGCCCCGGCACAAGCTTCCTGTGCCTCTAGCAAGCAGGAGGAAGACAAGGAGGCCTGTAGTCTGAAGCTTTCTCTGTTCAGCCTCATAGCCTCTGAGTTGGCTCCACAGGAAGTCAACATCCAGTTTGCAAAGAACATCATTCACAGAAATTTTGCTATGATGGAGGAAACTATGCAGCAACGTGTGGAAGAGCAGGACGTGGCCGAAGCAGTGGATGTGTCAATGGCAGCAAGCAGACCTGCAGAAGTTCAGCACACCAAGTCTCCTGTGCCAACACCAGCACATGCCCAGAGAGAGACACCAGCACAGGCCAGGTGCCTGGGCACAGACAGACAGGGACCAAGACAGTCTTGGACACAAGGAACAGTACCGAGGCAGAGCCAGCTACCACCAGAGGTCCAGAGACAGGCCCCACAAAGGGTCTCAGCTGTCAGCAACGCTCTGCAGGTTGTATTCAGGCACAAAGTGAGGAAAGCATCTGAACAGCATCCAGGAGTGGTCAGAAGAACCTCTTCCTGTCCATTCTACTGGGATAAACAGGAAGTGTCTGCAGCAGCTCAGGACACCAAGGAAGAGCCAACTACATCATCGATTCCAGTGACATACAGGCCAGACCGGACGCATTGTTTCTGCGGCTTCAACAGAGCCAGGAGCTCCAGTAACAGGGATAGTACTGATAGTAGTGAAAAAGAGTGGATACCCCCCAAAAACTGGCAGCCTGAAACAGGACTTTACCTGCTACCCATCTATCCCCAGTTCTCCAACTATGACTGGGACATCAGCAATCCAAACGTAGAATGGCACTGCCCCAGACGTAAATACAGCCGAAAGCGAAAAGCATCATACTTCAGAAGGGTGCTGAAGGCTCTGTGCAGGCCTTTCTGAAGATCCTGAATCAGCCTGCAAGTGGACGGATAGTGCCTCACTGCCAGCTCCAGACCTGAGGGAGCTGAGCTGAGAACATCGTGCTGCGGCCTGCGCTCGCTGTGGACACTTCTTGGGCCAATAAAAGAGATCCCTTTCTCCCCAGTTCTTGCCTCTGCCTGCTCCAGCTTTTCCCTTGTGTCAGTAGCAGGGAAGCCTGCGGAGCGACCTCTTTCCTTGCAGCACTTCCCAGCTGCTGAGCTTGCAGTCCTGCTGGCTCTTGGCAGCACATGTTGGCCAAGTAGAAAAGGTGCATCCCGATGGGATGAAACAGTGTGTGATGCAGTGGCTCCCATGTCAGCTGGCTTTTGAAGCCCGGTGCATGCTGCAGCCCGGTGACTGGAATGACAGGGGTGTGGAAGGGATGGGAGGAATAAGGAGCAAGGCTTAGAATTGCTAAGGCCAGAGATAAGGGATAAGAGATCGTGATTCTCCTGCTCCTCCTGCACATGCAAGCACTGGAGCAATGCAGTGAGAAGCTGGTGGTGTTTCCAGAAGCAGAACTGTAAATGGGCAGCAGATGGGTGACTTCACTCAATCTCCCCATCCCCATCCAACAGCTTCTGACCAACCGAGCAGGGGGGGGTTCTTGCAGCTGCCCCGAGCCATGGCCTCGTGTCCCCAGGGCTGCAGCAGACAAATGACAGGGAGGTGGCCCTGCTCTTGGTTTGTGTTTGGGATTGGAAAATCACCTTGCACTCCTGGCCACCCTGTGTGCAGCTGGCACGCAAAGCTCCACAGTGCAACTGGAGCAAGTGGAGAACAGCTTGATCTTGCTGGAAACCAGCTCTAAAGACTGTGTCTGGGAAGCGGCAGCGTGAGCTCGCTCATGGCCTTCGCTTCCCTCCCTGACCTCATGTGCCCGGCTATTTCCTCGCTCAGGGTCTTTGGCTGTGAAGGCAGAGTCAGAATGCATGGACAGAAAGTGCCAGACGTCAGAAAGGGAAGTGATGGGGAGAGGCGTGGAGCAGATTCTCTTGACTGACTGCTGTGTCAGTCACTCCTGGAACTGGGCGAGAGAAGCTTCCAGAGTGCAGGAACCGGGGCCAATGTGTGAGCCCCTGGGGTACTCCCTCCACACCAAACACCCCCATTGGCAGACAGCACATCTCTCTGTTTCTCTGCCTCCCTAACACTCCCCTTTCTCTCTCTCTTTTCTGAAAGGTTCTAAATAACACGAGGCCCACCTCGAGTTCTCCTGAAGCTGCAGAGCTCAGGTGCAGTCTAACTGTGAGTGGGTGAACATTCACAGAATATTCTTTCCATTAAAGCTGGTGTTTATGTAGGGACCTCGGGTGTTATCTCAGCTGAATCCACACGGAGGGGCTTTTGAGGGAGATTCACATTAAGACATTAGCACAAGTTTTTCCCTGTGAGGGTGCTGAGGCGCTGGCACAGGGTGCCCAGAGAAGCTGTGGCTGCCCCATCCCTGGCAGTGTTCAAGGCCAAAAGAACACAAAGAGCAGCTGAAATCCCTCTGAGGTTCCCTCACTGGGAACCTCAACGCCTCTAAAGCAGCATTACCCATCAGCAGCAGGGGAAGCCTCCCCCCAGTACTGAGATGGGGACCTTGCGCACCTGCAGCAAAGGCTGGACAAGTCTCACTGGGAAGTGGAAGATGAAGGATTTAAACATCCCTCCAGCTCCAGCAGGGCTTCAGAAGCCCTAAGAGAACTGTGATAAGGATTTGCAAACCACCAAGAGCAACAAACAGGGATTAAAAGTGCATAAATGGTAAAATGCAAATCTATAAGCAATGCCCATGACACCATGAACTGCCGACCTTCATAGCAGAGCTCATCACCTACAGGTGAACAAAACATGTCCCAGCTCTCGCCCCTTCCTTCCTGCCCATGAGCAAGGCCACAGCCACTGCTGTCAGCCCAATTACTGCTGCCTCCACTCATGTCACCTGCACTTGGCTGGGTGATGTGTCCTGTCTGGGTTTGCACCTGAAGGTGACATTGTCTGTGAGCAGCAGCAGGGAAGAGCTTTGCATGGCCAAAATCAATCTGTCTTTCCTCCTGCACAGGGAAACCACCCACTTCTCTAAAACCTAAAGGCAAACAGCCAATGAGGTGCTTGCTTTCATGAAAGCACAGCACAAGAGAACTCTTCCCAGCAGGAAATGTCTCCTTTCACATGCCCAGGAATAGCCCCCAAACCCCAGGGCATGGGTGCTGCAGAGAGGCCTCTTTGAACACCCTCTTCTCAGCAGTCTATCGTCCCCAGCCCTGTGCTCAGACCCTCCTGGCCTTACTGGGGAGGAGTGCGATGGAGAAAGCGGCCACAGTACATGGCATGTGGGCACACATCCATCCTCTCAATGGTTTTTTATTCCACAAAAGCACATAATTTCACAGCAAGACGAGCAGTAGGACTGTGCCCAGCTCAGCTTTGTGCATCCCCAAAACACAAACCTCGGCACCAGTAAGTTTATCAAGCGGCTCTGTAGTATTTGTGCCTGTGTCAGTGCTGGTTAAACCGTGATGGCACACATGTACCTTTAGGAATGTTGGGTATGAAGCATAACCATAGAATCCCAGCCTGGTTTGGGTTGGAAGGGACCTTAAAGCTCCTCCAGCTCCAACCCCTGCCACAGGCAGGGACACCTTCCACTGCAGCAGCTGCTCCAAGCCCCTGTGTCCAACCTGGCCTTGAACACTGCCAGGGATGGGGCAGCCACAGCTTCTCTGGGCACCCTGTGCCAGCGCCTCAGCACCCTCACAGGGAAGAGCTTCTGCCTAAGAGCTCATCTCAGTCTCCCCTGTTCTGGCAGCTTAAAGCCATTCCCCTTGGCCTGTCCCTACAGGCCCTTGTCCCAAGCCCCTCTCCAGGTTTCCTGCAGCCCCTATTAACATGCTCCTAAGCCTCACCATTTTAAATAATGGTTTTTCTCATGCGATCATTCTCTTTATCCCGGATTTGAATATCCCTGGAACACTCCTCCATTGGAGTAATGCTAGCAACATAAGCATCTGAATGTATCCTGAAGGCTGGTAAATCTGCTTCAAAACAAGAATTCCACTTTATTTTTAACCACAAATGTTAAACTATGAGCTGAGTGACACTTGTCAAGAAATATGTATCTATCTTTTTGCCATTTTTTACATTTTCATAAATTCTGACAAATTACAATTTCTCTCTATAAAAAAACTGTCATATTCTGTTATCTGTGGCTCCGAGACTGTTAATGGACTATGAGCAACTCTTAGCCATGCCGAAGGTGGTACTCAGAAAAGACGAATGCTAATACACACCACTGGGCCAAGCTGCAACATAGGTATTTATTCCTCCTGTTATTCAACGTCTCCCATGATTTTAAATAGATAAGTTACTTCCCATCCTGGATTGTTCTGTGCTGTTGTTGTGAAACACTTCTGGCCGCTGTGCTCATTTCACTGGTGGGCGAAGGCTGGTACCAGGCCAAGGTTTTGCAATGCTGTTGGACTGGATGGCTTAAGGTAAATGTCAATTATTTACCTGACTTGCAGCAAAACTGTTTTGCTGCATTAATGCAATTGGGGATGGTTTTAGGTGGGGATTATGCTGATGCAGTCTTGTCTTTTAATTATATAGGGCTTAAAAGCCCAAGTCAGGAAAAAGGCTGAAGAAAGATGATGGTGGGTGCTGCCTAAAGTGAGCTCAAGTCCACAAAGAGTTTAATAAAAACCTATGAATAAGAGGAACATAGAACAAAGAAGCATGAGATGGAGTTATGGTGACAGCAGGCCCCATTTAAGCTGCACTGCTGTGTGGTTAGCGGCCCATATTCGCCTCGTTAGTGCGTTTATTCTGCATTTAGGAACACATCTCGGAACACATTGACCCTTCCTGCGGGGGTTTGTGAGGGATCGGCTGGAGCTCCGGGGACCTCATCTCGAGGGAACCGAGCCGGGATGGACCCACACGGCCCAAGGTCAACGGCAGCGACCGCCGTGAAGGGGCCATGGACCCTTTCGGGTAGGGTTTGTGCCTCAGAAACCATCCATGAGGTAAATTAGCGTTAACCTCATGTACCACAGCAGAGCCGGGCCGGCCACGGAGGCAACCGAGCAACCAGCCCCACAGCGGGCAACAACTCCACGGCCCCACCGCAACCCGCCCGCCCCAAGATGGCGGCGGGGGGCGGAGGAGGAGGAGGAAGAAAGAGGGCGGGTGTCGGTGCGGGCCCGGGGCGGGGTCCGCTGACGCTCGGCAGTGCCGGGCGGGAGCCGCCGCGCTCCCGGTAGCCATAGCGGCGGCGCTGCCTGCAGTGACGGGAGCAGGCGGGGGGGGGCGGACAAAAGGGGCCCGAGCCCGCACCTCAGCGGCCCCGGAGGGTGAGTTCGGGCGGTGGGCGCAGCGCGGCGCTCGGCACCGGGTGCGGATGGGAGCGGAGCGGCACCAACACCCCACACCGCGGGTGGGCAGCGGGCACCGACGGGCCGTGACAGGCCGGCCCGGGCCTGGCCTCCGGCGCCGGCTGCTCCCGCCGTGCCGGGAGCGTTGTCAGGGCCCGGCTCCCGCGGCTCTTTCTTAGCGGGCCGTGAGGAGGAGCGCGGCCGAGGCCCCGGCCTGGCCGCTGTTACCGTGGGGCAGCCGGGCCGGGGCGGCGTGAGGGGGGTGTATGTGTGTCTGTCTGTCTGTCTGTCTGGGGCCCGGTTGAACTTCCTCCGAGGTGTCGGCGGAGCAGCGGTGCGGGGCGAAGGTGCTGCTGCGTTATCGCACGGGCAGGGCAGGGTGCGGGCTGCGGAGAGAGGCCCTTAGAGAGCGGATGCCTCAGCCGTGGTCTGCGCTGCTCGCTGCTGGAGAACAAAGAGGATCAGGGAAGCGGGTGCAGTTGCTGGTGGTTCGGTGCCTTCGGTCGGAACGCCTTTCCTCCCGCCGCTCCCTGAGGAAGGAGTGTGTTCCTCGGTTATCTGTGGCATCTTGGCGTTTGAGACAAGTGCTTGGACCTGGCCTGAAACGGGGGAAAAGGCCACGTCGCGTTAACGCGGTTCGGTTTAGTGCGCGAAACGCAAACCGAAAGTGAGAAAATAGAGACTAAAGCAGATGTGCCCTTGAAACGCTTCCACCCCGTCCTGCTTTCGGCTGGGATACAGTTAATTCTCTTCCCTGTAGCCGGTACCGTGCTGAGGTTTGGATTTACACATAGGATTCTTCCAAACAATACAGTAGAATGGCTCAGAAGCAGCACATAGCACTTACTTCATTTTCCCCTGCTTTTACATGGCTTTTAGTTGTGGTTTGTTTTGTTGGGTTTTTTTTGTTGTTGTTGTTGTATTATTGCCACCTTTTCAGCATTTGAGAAAATAAGAGAACCGATGTGGTCCTAATGCATTTTGCCATCAGTACTAGCAGGATTTATGCATGTTGTAGTCATCCGTGCTAATAGGTAACGCGCTGAGACTCCTTCGTGGCACAGCATCCTGGAGACAGTTCCTAATTGCATTCATTTCTGGCCACCCCGTAAGAGGTGAACAGTCACAGATTCCGGCCCAGGCTTCGTGAGGCAGCAGAGTGGTCCTGCCAGTTTGAATGGGACCGGCCACCTACTGCAGTGCTTCGCAGGATGTGTGCCTTCCTAGATCAGCACATTGAGATGGGGTTAACCAACTCGCTCAAGGTCATGGAGTGTCGGTGGCAGAGGTAACAATAATGGAATCCAGCCATCCTGGCTACTGGCTCCATGCTCTGGGCGCTGGGTGACTCTCCCAAATAATTGCAGGTAGTTTAAACATTGGTTTGCGTAAGTGCACGGAGAAGCCTTCAAAACCTTCTGGAGGAGCAAAGTGTGCACAGATCTGCTCTGGATCAGTCCTGTGTTTATGTGGAGCCCAGAGTAATTGCTCGGTTTGAGTTTTGAAGGAGAGTTTGTGGCTTGTTTTGTAAACAGGCACTCAAAAGGCATCAGTTTTCTTGAGGCTATAGTGTAGAAGGGCTTATTGTGTAGGTTTAGAGCCTAGATCATGAGATGGAACAAAAGTAGATCGCACTGTAATAGAACAGGTTTTGAAAGAAGTGTGATTGTAAAGAGGTTTTCCTCTGAATAAAGTGTTTACCAGATGACACTCTGTAGAGTTATTTGCAGTTGTGAGGGGAAAAACAACAACAAACAGATGCGCTTGGAAGCCATGGTGATGATGAGGCTGTTGGAAGTTAAAATGAGAACAACAAACTTCCTCACTTGATTTATGTTCTCCGTGGATAGTGTTAAGTAAACCCAAATCATAATTGGTGTTGTTTCTGACCCTGGAGAGAAGTTGTGTTTTGCTTTGTGTTTTTCTCTTGTCTAAGTTTATGAAGGAAGGGACTTCAAAGGGAACGCTGGCAGAGCTATGCTGTTGTGACACCAGCAGTATATATTTAGTAACTTTAGGGAGGAAAGATCCTTATTGTGCTAAAAAAGATAGCCATGGTGATTTTTGCACTTCAAAGCAAGCAGAAAGCAAGCTGGCCTTGTTCAGGTGTTACTCTTTCGCCCATGTCCTGTAATGAGAGTTCTGTTGGACAGATTCCTACACCAGTGAGGAGTTCCATTAATACCGGGAGGACCTGTGGAGGTCACAGAGCTGAGATCGCAGATCTTGGTTTGTGCTTACCTCTGTGTTCTGCAAGCAATGACGATGACTGTCAGCTACGATGCTGAGTGATCGTGGTGAGAGTCTGTTGTGGTGCACAAAGCAGCAGCTGTGTTTCTTGTAAATGGCCTGGCTGGGGTGCCAGAGGCAGCCTGCTGCATAGCCCTATTCATGGAATTCCAGCCTGGTTTGGGTTGGAAGGGACCTTAAAGCTCCTCCAGCTCCAACCCCTGCCACAGGCAGGGACACCTTCCACTGCAGCAGCTGCTCCAAGCCCCTGTGTCCAACCTGGCCTTGAACACTGCCAGGGATGGGGCAGCCACAGCTTCTCTGGGCACCCTGTGCCAGCGCCTCAGCACCCTCCCAGGGAAGAGCTTCTGCCTAAGAGCTCATCTCAGTCTCCCCTGTTCTGGCAGCTTAAAGCCATTCCCCATGTCCTGTCCCTGCAGGCCCTTGTCCCAGGCCCCCCTCCAGGTTTCCTGCAGCCCCTTTAGGCACTGGAGCTGCTCTCAGGTCTCCCCTTCAGGAGCCTTCTCTTCTCCAGGCTGCCCCAGCCCAGCTCTCTCAGCCTGGCTCCAGATAAGAGCTGCTCCAGCCCTCACAGCATCTCCATGGCCTCCTCTGCACTCGCTCCAACAGCTCCACGTCCCTCTTGTGCTGCTGCCCCAGAGCTGGATCAGGGCTGCTGGGAGGGCCTCTCCAGGGCACAGCAGAGGGGCAGGATCCCCTCCCTGAGCTGCTGCTCACGCTCTGGGGGTGCAGCCCAGCACATGGGTGGGTTCTGGGCTCAAGCACCCACTGAAGCTGGGTCATGGGGAGCTTCTTGCCAATCAATGCTGCATGAGCACTTCTTGAGATTTAATCTGGGCAGGGATGTTCTGATGATACAGGCTTCCTCTGTAAAAGTCCCTGCAGTTTCTGTTGATAAGTGCTGTATGGAAGCTATGCTGTTATTAATACTGAACTATAAGATCTCTGCAGCACATGTGTAGTTTATAATTTAGCCTTTGGGAAAAACCCTTTTACAGGTGTCACTTGGTGCAGTATCCCAGGAAGGTGAGTTCCAAGCCAAAAAGGTTTGTCTTAGAAAGGGTACTTGCTTAGAAATCCAGAAATTTATAACCTGAACGACACTGCTGTGTCAGCAAGCCCAACTACTATGGGCCTGGCTTTGCCAGCTTTTCCTTCTGCCAGCTTGGGCGGTGATTTCTCATCCAGCCAAGTCAAATAAGAAAAGGAAGCAATAACGGGATATACTTTTATAAGATCAGTGGCTTTCTGCTTGCAAGTTGTGGAATCCTGGGATTTTCAAAGGGTATCTTAAGGAAAATAAGCCTATTAATAGGTTTAGTGATCCACCCCTCCACTGATGTGGTGATCTGTGGGGTTTTGGACACCTCAATGCATGCTGCTGCTGAGCTGAAGAATCCGGAGTTGTGGTTTGACACCAGGAATCAGAATGAAACCTGTGCACTGTTGAAATGAAACCTTAAAGAATGAAAATAGCATTCGTTATTAGAAATAAGGTTTTGAGCACTTCATTAGTTATTGCCACTCAAAAATATCTAGCAGTAGTGTAAATCATTAGGGGAAGAAACCCCACTTCTGCTAGTTTCAAAAGCTGCCTGTGTTTCTCCTACTTACAGTGTATGCAGTATAGATGTGTATGAGAACCAGAGCTTCTCAGCTGCACTCACTGCATGGAGCTAGCTGCTATAAAAAATAAAGCCCTCTGCCTATGAGGAGTTTCAGAAGTCATTTTGCATTCCTGGGAGCTGGCAGCTTTTCCACATGAGCTCCTCATACAGTCACCAGATATTCGCGTGGAACAACAATTCTCGCTTTGCAGTTGTACATAAAGTTGTTCAAGAAATAGCGCTGGCACTTGCTGCACAAAGTGATTCCAGAGCTTAATGAAACAAAAGGGATTCACCGGAATTCCAAGCAGCGCTCCAAACCGACATTGCCACGTCCAGAGCTGTTTCTTTCTCTGGACTCTTCTTAATAAGGTAGCAGAACATCAGCTTGGAACACAGGCGTTGGGGATTTGTTTTCAGCATATTATTAGTAGCATTTCAGTGAAGTGGAAACAAACCTGTGCTCTGCAAAGAAACTGGATCTTGGGGGAAGACATTCCAGGGAGAGCTCTGATATTACAGGCAGGAGCTGCTGTTGGAATAAAAAATGAGACGTTTAGTTTGGGAATAAGAATCAGAACCCGTAAATCTGAAGATATGACAGATGTACTGTGGTAAACACCTAAAGGTGGGTCATGTTTCAAGCATGAGACACGTATCTGGTGCTTGGAAGTGTGAACGTCATGATGTTTAGAATGCAGAAATAAGCCTTTGGGCTTGATTGTTCATAATGTGAGGGCTATTTGTGGCTAGAAAATTCAGCAACTGAATGTCTTAAGGTGCAACTAAATCAGTTTATTAGGCTGGAGAGCAGCTGAGATGGACCTTGTTTTATAAAGCTTCACGGGAATGAGTCAGTAGGAACTTTTTGTTCTTTTCCTATTTTCTACCATAGAATAATGTTGAGCCCCAAAGGACATCTCCAGGTTGATAATTAACCTGTGGGAGCTACAGTAAAACATGCTGTTCTTAGGGGGGGAATGTAAGTAGCTGTTTCACTTTGTTCTGTCTGTAGTGCATAAAGGCAGTGATATGCGGGCTTGGGAGTCTGGCCTTTATGAATTACATTTGGGATTGTTGCTTGCTCGGGTCATGGGTCCTGGTTTTAGTTCTGGAATGTCACTGAAAACAGAGCTGGCGAGGGGGGGATGGCAGAGGGAGAAGTACAATGATTGTACTTTGGTTAGAGACAGCAGTGATCAAATAATCAAATAGTAAATCCCAAATCTGTTTGGGATTCTTCATTCCAGGAACTCCAATGCAGTCATAACTAGAGTTTAGTTTAAACAAGACATGAAGGTGTTCCCCATTCTTTTGTTCTGAGTCTCTGGGGTTTGACATACCTCAGTGCCTGTGTGAGCAGATACCTAAGTTGTTATCCCTCATCCGGGAAGGGCACCAGGGCAGAGAGATTCCTGCCTAAATGGGGATTTACCTCTTTGTGTTTCCTCATTTCTGCTGTTACTGTCCCAAGGCAAGGATGGGATATCTTTAAGGGTGGGATATATTTTTGTCGTTGTCATTTAGTTTGTGTTGCAAAGACCCAGTGTAAGCAGCCCTGGTTGTGAATTTGGACCCCAAAATGCTGCCCTGATCCCCCGAAGAAGTGCTTACCAATTTGATTCATCACAGTTTGTTGCACAGATGGAAACCTGATGCAAATATTTTCTTCTATTTCTGTATTTTGGAAAGAATTTAGAGATAGATTCATAACCAAGCATCACGGTGTATATTTTTACACCTTTATTAACTGCCTCAGTTCAGTAGAGACTTATGGAAATAATCTTGCCTTTTCTCTCTTTTCCCCCCCTTTTTTTTCCTTTAGAATTGCCAAAATGCTTTGGAATGCTTAAACGCTTCAAAACCTGAAGTCTCTGAGGATACAAAATCATAAGAACCCAAGAAGCAGCAAGGAGGATTCAGTGCCAATGCAGCAACAAAAAAGACAGCCAGAGTTAGTGGAAGGAAATCTTCCTGTTTTTGTTTTTCCTACAGAACTTATATTTTATGCAGATGACCAGTCAACACACAAGCAGGTGTTGACTCTATATAACCCCTATGAGTTTGCCTTAAAATTCAAAGGTGGGTTTCTTAGGTTAAGTTCTATTTAAGGGTTAGTTGGTGATCTTGAACAGTCCAATTATAATTCATGTCACAGGTCATACTTGTGGCAAACCCAGACTCGTGTCTTTATGTGTATCTGTTGATGAAGATGGTGAGGTGTTAATTCCTGTGTTGTTACCACTCCTGTCCTTTCTGTTCCAGTTCTTTGTACAACTCCAAACAAATATGTGGTGGTTGATGCTACTGGTGCGGTGAAGCCTCAGTGCTGTGTTGATATGTAAGTAAAAGTTGGTTGGGTTTCTTTTGTAATGTACAGCATTGAATTATCTTGATGTCTTTTATTATTTAAGAGGGAGTGAATGACAGCATGCAGCATACATAGTATCAGCTAAGTTGGATATAGTATCCTAATCTCCCGTATTTTTGTGGCTGTCTCATCTTTGCCATTCTTTCACTCTAGGGCAGAGGTATTACAAAATAGGTCATGCTTCCTTGTGTAATTTGTCTTTAGGCATAAATAAATAGTAAATGCAGTATAGTTTGTACATCAGTGGTGAGTGTAAAATGAGCATCCTCTGAGCACTTTTTTGTTAGAAACAACAAAAGCAAGACTCCATGTGCAGGCAAGTATTTCTCACGCAGAGATCCCTCACACACGGGATTTCTGTGTGAGAAATGCTTGTTTGCAGATGGGCAAAATGAAAACGTGGAGTCCTGCTGAGCCATGTCTACTAAAGGTACTTTGGCCCACCTTTCACCCTGATGGCCTCTCTCATTCTCTGATCTCTCTCCCCTTTACTCGTTCCCCTTGTTAGGTCCTGGCTTAGTAGCAGTGAAAATGAGAAGTGACCACAAAAATGGATAGGGTCTGTAGGCTGCTACAGTTGAAAGTTGAGTCTATTTTAGACCAACTTCTTTGCATCTTCCATTTGCCACCTTCTTTCTGGGCTGATGTCCAGGTACAGCTGAAGAAAGTATGAAATACCTGAAAGAGCAGACTGGGCTTTCTGAATAGAAGTATGTGTAACACCTTCTGGGATCTCTGTCTGACAAATGGCCATGTGAGAAAATGCTACTAGTGAAGGATCTGTCTTTTGTCAGATAAATTATACAGGCCTTGGGGAATGGCTCTTTCCCTAAGTGTAATTTGGAAAATTCCAAGGATTCACCAAATAGAAGGGAAGTTTAAAGCGTGGACCTAAAGGTTTCAGTGGGCAGGGGCAACAGTCCTGCAGATGGAACAAAACCGGTCAGAAAATATCAGTGTATCAGTGAGCTGTTCCAGCCTTTAGCAGACATTTACACAAGCTTGAGGACGTTTGGTTAATCCTAAACAAATGTCTTTTATTAAAGAAAGGAAAATAAGACGTGCATGTTCCCAAGGGAAAACTGTTTCCAGCAGAACCCCCATCCCATTCCAGTGGTTGCTGTCTAAGGGCAGTGTTTACTGCTGGGCTATGAGCAGTACTATGCAAGTGTGGCCATTTGCCAGATAAACAGATATTCTACAGAGCTTCCAATTATGCAATGGGCTCTAAAAAGAAACAGGAGAATGTAGCTGTTTATAGGGGTCTACAGAAAAGATCTCTCTGCTTGGCAGGAGGTCCATGCTCTGAGAGCACAGCGTTACGTATGGGTTCTGTTTAGGTTGGTCCTAAGAGTAGAAACAAAAACTGAAAAGGAAGTGTTAAAGGGAGAAAGAAGAGTTGAATCTGTTGAGGGTCATATGAATTAGGATTGCCAAGGGGAAAAACCCCTTCTGTTTTAGTGAAGGCAGTTGCCCAGCCAACACTCAGCTCACCGAAAGCCTGTCATAAGCACTCTTTCGCCTCTAAAGAGACATAAAACTAAGGTACACTACTGCACCTTCTTGCTTGGAGGGTGACTTGTCTCTGCTGCCTTGTTGAATAGTCAATTTAAACTAGATACCACTTACAAGCACTGCTCTGTGTTCCTGACTGTGGGTATTTTGATATAGTTCATTTAAATGAAGAGCACAACACAAAAATCTTGTTTCTTGTGTATATTATCGCAAAGATAGGTTTCTTGAAGCAATTTAAGACTGCTGTATTACTAAGGGTGGAATCGTTTTTTAGCCCTCAGGTGGCAGCCTTCTTGAAGCCAAATTACCCATATATAGGTGTATTTCCAGATTAATTTTTGTTAGCTTAGAAATTGAGAATAGCCTTTCACAAAACCCAAGTTTTCCACTTTGGAAAAATAACTAAAATCTGTATTAACTCTGAGAGCTGATACAAGTTGGAACCTGAATATTACAGCTTTTTAATGCTAGAGATGCATTTTTACAATGAATCATAACTGTAGAGGGGAGGCAGCTGAGCAGGGCTCAGAGGTCTGTGTGTTTTTGAGCAGTGTTCCTTTAAACCTGTGCCTTTTGTGAGTTCCACATACATTTCTTTTCCCAATGGAATACCATAAAACTAGAAGGAATGCAACAGTTCCCACCCTGCTTTGCTGTTGAAGCCATCTTGGGCAATGTATTCAAAACAGTTGAGCAACAGAGTGATTTCTGGGCAGTGAGAAGGCTTACCAAGAAAATAACTGAGTCTCTATAACGCAGAGGGTATGTCTACACTGCAGTCTGAGCTGTGACTGCAGCTCGTGTAGCTACAGCTGGTGTAGCTATTGGTAGCTAGTGAAGTATCTGCATGATCATGCATTTCAGATCAGGCTATGAACTGTGCTCAGGGTAGCTAGGTGGATGAGCAAAGGTCTGACCGCACTGAGCTCTGCTATCAATACCCACATTGACTCACTGAAAGGTGAAGGATGTACATGGAGATATATGGCTGTCATTTCTACTGCACTGTTACATGCTCTTAGTGGGCTTCGATTCTCAAATCCCTTCACATCTTGCTGACTCTTATCTACAGAGGCAATGAGTCTGGCTTCTCAGAAAGTATAATTGTAAAGCTTTGAGCTTGGTTTCCTCAAAAAGCTGGACTTGGGCCATCACCTGCCCACATCTTTGGCAGCTCTGCTTTTCTTCTGCCTTGTCCAGTCCTCCTCCACCTTTTGAAATCACTGGCTAGCATCAAACAACTTTGGGGATGGAGGAGGCCTCATTCAGATCATTGGTGTTTCATGCACACTGGCAGCTGGGCCAGAGGTGGGCTTAAGGTAAAGAATTAACTGTTCCTTTTGGCCAGCCAATTGGAGCAGATGTTTTTGGGAACCAGAGCAAACATAAGGAGGGGAGAGAGAAGGCAAAATCGATTCTTCAAGCATATGGAGTAATGGAGGAGATAATGGGGATGTGGACTATTGCAATGCATCTGTGTAGGGTGGGAAGAGGGGAAGCACTGGGATATGTAGGATGTAATTCCACAAGAGAAGTGCTGCTTATGAGTTCCTCTGTTTGAAAATGTGCTTTTCCTCTGCAGCGTGATCCGTCACAGAGATGTGCGAGCTTCTTACTTTGGTGTGATAGATAAATTCCGTCTACAAGTGTCTGAGCAGAGCCAGAGGAAAGCATTAGGGAAAAAGGAGATTATTTCAACTCTGCTTCCATCTGCAAAGGAACAACAACAACAAAAGGAAGAGGAGGAGAAGAGAATAAAAGAACACCTGTCTGAAAGTGTCTTTTTTGAGCAGACTTTGTGTCAACCAGGTACGTGAAATACTTTGACCATCCTGTCTTTCGAAGCTGTTATGGACAGCTCCAGTGACTAGAAAGACTAAAGTTGGTTTTAACCCAATTCTCTTTAAATACCTGCAAGACTGCTGCCGTTATCACTGGGGGATGATAGTGCCCTAGAACCCAGATTGTCACTATTGTGCTTATGCTGTCTTGATTAAGACTCTTTGCTGCCCCGTGGTTGTGTGTTGCTTGGAGAGTGCCTCCATTCCTGTGGTGCACAAGTTCTGTGACAGCCAGAGGGAGTTTATCTGCAAAAGGATGGTAGCTATTTTTTCCCTTGGGCTCTCTCAGAACATATGCCCCTTCTGAGTTAGTTCCAAACCCTTAATCCTCTGTTTCCTGATGAGCAGGAAATACTGACAGAAACATCTTCTAAAGTGCTCCTTGTTCAGCACCGTCTCCTTTGTGTGTCTCACAAGTACAGAACAGCTCAGTTACCAGCTGGAAACTCTGCATGTTTCATACATGAGGAAGTGAATCAACAGCCTTGGGCAAAATCTGGACTTGAACAGTTAAATTCAAGTGACGGGGGAGATACTAAAAGTATCAAGTTGTTCCAGAACTGGATTTAAACTGATTCTTGACAGTCTCCCTCACTCGTCCTGATTTGTACTGGAATATTCTTGGCACTTGTTTGAGTTTTCATGACAAAGACAAAAATCAGTTCCTGAAAATAGGTGAACCTGCTTGAGATCGTTCCTCTTGTTAAAACCAAACTGATTCACCAGTTACACATAGGTTGTTGGCTGGTGAAACACCTTCTGATGAAACCGAAACCAAACAACAACAAGAGATAGGTATTAGTGGGGTAGATGGTTATAGCCTGCAAAGGTCTCTGGGCTCACAAGACAAAATGTGACCATGACAGTTGTTCTGGTACAGAGGGTTTGAACCATCCTGAACAATCTGATACTGGTCTCGATCCAAATGCTGTTTCTCTGTTTAAAACAGTTATTGACTTCATTCTACTGCTTGCTAACAGCAAAACAGCAAACAAAGCAACTGCAGGCTTTGCGTCTACCCTGCAACCTGGAAAGTACAGGTTTATGGAATTAAAACAGAGCACGTGTTGCTGGTCTCTGAGGATGGAAAACTTGGATAAAAACATTGGCTGGTTTCCAATGGGATGTAAGAATTTGGCTGGAGGTCTTCAACTAGCGTGTTAACAGCTCTTCTCAGAGATTACGCGGTGTGCCTCTGAGTAGGCTCCAGCTGTATGAAGGATGGTTCCTCTATAGTTTGTGTGTCCTTAATCTGGTGATGTTGTCAGAGTGCTTCATTCCCATAGGTTTTAAGATAAGATTTCAGTATTACAAATTTTTGGCATTTAAACTGGTTCAGGGAGGTGCAGCCCCTGAATCCTCTATAGAAGGAGTCTCATCATGCCCAAGAGCATGAGCTCCTGCTGTAGCCAGGCTTTGTTTGGGTGTGGAAGCTGTTACCTGCCTGTGCAGCTTTTTTAGGTGTTCTTTCCTCATTGATTACTAATCACTGAAGGAACATACCAAGGAATGGAGGCAGGATGCATGGCGAAATCTCAGGCCCTGCTGAAGCATCCAGCTTTCAGGAGTGTATATATATAGCTACTGGGCCTGGCAGGCTCTATTCCTGCAGAAGGGAGGGGTTTGGGAAATCATGTGAAAACAAGTTCCAGCATCAGAACAGGGAGCAGCAAAATGCGGAAGGTTCAGAAGGGTGGGTTTAAGAGTTGTTTTCCACCCCTCCAAACTCCAGAGGGAAAAGAAAATCCCAGGATGTTGCAGCTCCAATGCACCACAAATGCTCTTTACATAATATTTAACATGTGTTTTGGTCACATCTTCCTTCTGACTTAGATGTTCCTTCTTCATCTCTTTCAGAAAACAGAACTGCCTCGTCGGGACCTAGTTTACTAACAGTCTTCCTAGGAATAGTGTGTATTGCAGCACTAATGCTACCTACATTGGGGGACTTGGAATCCCTGGTGCCTCTCTACCTCCACTTAAGTGTGAATCAAAAGTTAGTAGCTGCTTATGTTTTAGGTAAGTATTTTGGCTTTTGTAAATGTTTTCTGACAGCTTCTGCCTTTGCCGGTGACTGATGGAATCCAAATCACCACCATTACCCTTTGGTTTGCATCTCTATTTAGATTTTAACTGGCAGCCAAAGTGATACCAGAGTACGTTAATTCTCATAAGCATTTTAGACCAGATTTTAGTTGATATTTATTAGATACAGGCCCCTACATGTTAGTTAACTTTCATCTGACAGGTGGGCAACTGTAGTGGTCTGCCAACAAACCAGAATGGAATGTGCCATTTCTTACTCTTACACTGAAACAGGGAGTTTCTCCGTTGCAGACCCTACATCTCCTTTGTTGTTCTGTTCCTCTCTCCAGCCTGGAGGAGCAGGTCTGAAAGGCTCCATTCACTCTGTAAGCAGTTGGAATATTGAACTGGCTGCTCTTTGCTGGGTAAAAAACTGGCTGGATGGCAGAGCCCAAGGAATGGTGGTGAATAGTGTCACTTCTGGTCACTAGTGGTGTCCCTCAGCACTCAATGTTGTTTAATATCTTCATTGATGATCTGAATGAGGGGATCGAGGGCACCCTCAGTAAGTTTGCAGATGACACTAAATTAAGTCAGAGAGTGGATCTGCTGTAGGGCAGGATGCTCTGCAGAGGTATCTGGACAGGCTGGATCCATGGGCTGTGGCCAGTGGTATGAGGTTTAACAGGACTAAGTACTGGGTCCTGCACCTGGGCCATAGCAACTCCATGCAGTGCTCCAGGCTTGGGGAGGAGCAGATGGAAAGTTCCTCATGGAAAAGGAGCTGGGGGTGCTGACTGATGGAGCTGAACATGAGCAGCTTGTGCCCAGGCAGCCAAGAAGCCCCCAGCATCCTGGCCTGTATCAGCACCACTGCAGCAGCAGGGCCAGGGCAGTGACACCTGGAATCCTATGTTCAATTCTGGGGCCCTCACTACAAGAGAGACATGGAGGTGCTGGAGTGGGGCCAGAGAAGGGAATGGAGGCCGAGGGACCTGGGGGGTTCAGTCTGGAGAAGAGAAGGCTCAGGGGGGACCAAGGGTGCTCAGGCATTGGAACAGGCTGCCCAGGGCAGGGCTGCAGTCACCGTCCCTGCAAGTGTTCTCACACTGGAGACTTACGGCCTCAGTGCCGTGGGTTAGGGCAGTGCTTGGCAGTGCTGGGGCAAAGGTTGGACTGGAGGAGCTGAAAGGGCTTTTCCATCCTGGTTGATTTTATGAGTTGTGTAGAAATAAGTTACTGTAAACCCTTCCCAGGAGAGCACCAGTAGCCACAGTCCTTCCTGGTTTGTACCTCTTAACTTAGCAAGTGTGGGGAAGTTACCCATTTCATTTGTGATGACTGTGATGTCTATACCTGTTTCAGATTGCAAGAACAGTGTCACTAAACTCAGTTCTCCTGCCCCACTACCTGGCACAAATGAGGAGTTACAGGAAAGGAGCTAGGCAGCTTCAGACTGATAGCTAGAGGTGAGGTAGTGGTGGGGAAAGACACAAGTTCATGGTGGTTCATGCAGACACTGAGTTCACTCGCTCAGTCCTGTTAGTCAGGCTGATGAAACAGTTGGAAACCTCACTTGTTGCCCTTTGCCTGAGTCACTGGTGGTGTGTTCTCAGACCCTGCACTAACTCCTGCTGTGTTTTTTATCTCTAGTTTTGAAAATTACTCCAGTTTCTGCTGGTGCCAACAACAATTTTAACCCATTTGACTCGATGTATTTGCAACAAGTGCAACCTGTTTGTAGATTCATTATAAAGTCCTACCAGGGTTTGACTCCTGTGGGAGCAGCACTTTTAGTGCTCATGAGTTTATGTGCAACTCTTCCTGTGTAGCAAGTTGAGTGCTCTTGGGAAGATGAAACCACTTTCTGTACACCAAAGCACAAGTGAATTGTGTGGCTTTAATTGAAAAGGGAGATTGATGCCCATCAGCTGGGAAGTATTTGCTTTACAGCAATGAGTTAAACCCTTTATGGCCTGAAAGTCCTTTACAGGTGGTATGGGCTGTCCTGTGGCACCTTCCATAAGCCTCTGTTACTGCTCTGGGATGGTTTAGGTAATCCAGGCCTACAGCAGTTGTGGCAGTACCAACTGTCCAAGCTAATGCAGACCTTAAGCAATAGATGAATTGTAATTCAACCCTTGAGTGAGTGCATCCCTTATGGAAGGCAGCGTTAGAGCTCTGCTTTGCCACACTTCCATCCTCAGACTTTACCAAGTCAGTGAGTTAAATCTCTGTGTGGTGGCAGGACTGTAAAATAGTCTCAGAAATGCTTCCCTCCATGGTAGAGGAGATGTGTAGGCTTCAGCTGAGCTCTGCAGTGAAAGGCTGTTCCATGAGCACCATCTGAGCCTGCAGGAAAGGAAGATTGCCCCAGAACTGATAAATTACCACTCGGCTGTTGTGTAAGGCTGGAATTCAAGGAGCCCTCATGTTTTCCATACACCTCGTCACCTTGTGCAAAATAAATCATGGCTAAGAACTTGCAGAGTTGGACTTTTTTCCTGTATCAGCACATAATTAAAGTGAACTCCCTGTGCCATGAGTAGGTTTATGAGCCCCACGTCTCCTGCTTTCAGCTGGGTTTAATTGGTTTTCTCTATCAGCACAGTTCTGTTTTGCTTTCCTCCCTGCTAAAGGTCACAACAAAGAGTCTGCAGGAAGCTCCCTGTGCAGACTCACAAGGAAGCTTCACATCTTTGCCTAAATCTGGTCTTTGATCAGCTCTGCACAGAGCAGAAACAATGCCCTGGAGCCTTCGGCTGAGTCAGCCTTGGAAGGACACTGCCCCCATGAAAACTGGGGCTTGTGTGCTGCTGGTAGACTTGCCACAGCCAAAAGCTCAGAGTGAGGGTTTTCCAGGGGTGAGCTCAGCCTTTGTTTGGATTATTTTGAGCTGCTTTGACACTTCGGTACCAGATGCACTACACTTGAGTGTCAGTCTTTGTAAGCAGCTTGTGACTCCATTAACACTTGGAGCAATCCTTCTTCTATTTCAGTGAAGTGTATATATAACTTGTGCATGTATTTATGCACTTTCACCTTCTTTTTCTGGGCTGTGTCAGGGTAAGCTGTCTCTTTTACATGTTTTATTCTATGAAATGAAAGCATTCAGTTGTGAATTCTTGTCTTTCAGGTCTCATCACCATGGTTATTTTGAGAACATGAGCAATGAGTTACTAGGATGTCAAACACCTTACTGTATATTCACATCATGAATGTGGACTGCCTTTTACTCCCATTTGGCTCATTAAGATGCTAGTTCAGTGATTTCAGATCCCTTCAGAAGTGTAATATATTTTAACTATGTATAATAAATGAAAGACTCAAAGCACTTTTGGGTGCTTCTGTATCAGACAGCTACGAAATGTTCAGTGATACCTGTGAAAATCACTTGGAAAACTTTTATATCTCCGCCTACTGTACAAAATCCTTATTAAAGCAACCTTTGTTATTTTTAGTCTATGTTCACATCAGTGTGTGCTCACTCGGAAAGCAAAACCCTGTCCTCTGTAAAACATCCCTTTGGTTTGTGGTTGTACGCGCTGGGGCTGGTGCCCAACACTTCTGTATCCCTTGCAGGATGCGAATCACGGCTGAGCATGGAAGCGAACGACAAATTCCAGCAGTGAAACTATGAAATAAACCATGCATTTTAGGTGAAGAATTCCTTCTCCACGTCCTTGCTTCAGCAGTGCCACACTGAGTGTGCGTTTTGTATCACAACTGTAAGACAATAAAGCCAAGTTCTGGCATCAGGTCCTCTCATTTCACAGGCTGCATGTGGCAGGTGACCCGAGTGGCATTAGCAGAAGCTGAACTCACACTGAAAACTTCACCATTTCTTCTCTTTCAGAGACCAAACTAAGTAGAGCAGCACAGGGATTCCTCCATCCCAGCCAAGCCAGAGGAGGGGTTTTGTATCAGAACCTCCCGCTCAAATCCCAGTTCTATATTCCATTTCTCTTGTTTCATACAAGATGCACTTGATGTCACTTGACATTTCAGGGGTGAGAAGTTTCTGCTGAAGGGCCTCTATTGCTGTGTTTGATTCAGACAGCCAAATCTTTGTTCCTCAGTGTGTAGAACATGCTCTGATCTGTATAAATGACCTTTTGGAAATTAAACTCCCCCGCATGTTATGGGCCACGTTCCTGCTTGTGCATGCAAGGCTAAAGAAACCCTGCAGATAAGTGTCGCTATAAACCCCCCCCCCCCAAGAACAAAAGGAGAAAGGTTGAATGGAAGTTGTTCAGCACTGTATGTTTTTTCTTATATACGATACAAATAAGTCTTTAAAGGGCAATAAAATGTAACTTCAGTTTGATTCGCAGGAGCACTGAGATTGTGTCATCTGTGAGGGTCAGAGGATGAGGAAAAGTCAAACATTAACATTGGTTACAAAGCAAAGTTCCTGAGTGGTTTGTGGAGGCCGTGTTCCAGTGCCTGTGCTGGAGCCACCAACCAGTGACACTGATTTGGGGCACAGGGGCCCCTGTGAGCTCTGATCTCCAGAGCTTTGCTGTCACTCTTTAATACCTACGCTGCTCATTCTGATTTTCATGGGGTGGTTGGACCTGCTGCTGCCTGAGCAGGGCAAAGAGTGGAGCACAAGATAGGAGGACAAAGCTGCTGTGTGGTCCCTCAGCCTTGCTCTGATGCAGCACGATACGTGTTTTATTGTGCCCAAACTGATGGAAGAAACCACAACCACAAACCCACCTTTTCCACACATATCCTGGAGTGCCAGGGTTGTGGTTTTCTTGCCAGGCTCTTGCAGAAGTACCAAAGAGAGAGAATTACACATGGAGGAACATTTTGAGTTGCTGTCGCCAAGTGTTGATGGCTGCAGCTAGTGCATGGACACAGCATGGGAATGGGACCACAGGACATCAACCATGACTGACACCTTCAAGGAATGCCGACTTAGAAAGAACACCTTGACCAAAGAAACCAGTAACAAAACATCACCAGCAACTAAAACATTGGAACATTTCTTCAAGGACAAGCAAGGAGCAATACAAGATAAAGATGAAACGCACAGTGTAACTGGGCACGTGCAGATAAACCTGGTGCTTGGGCAAAACAAGCATGACAGAGGTGAACTGTGACTTCTGCCCACTTCAGGGGGGTTACAGCATACTCTGTAAGCACAGATTTATGCCAGTGTTGGGAAATGGGACCCGAGGATGGGTTAAGTTCAGCACCATGAGGGGGAACGTACTGAGCCCTGCTACAGCATGGGCACAGGGAGGCACTCGTGTCCCATCACTAGGCAGGTACATGAGATTTATAAGCTATTTTTTGATACCTACGCATATATATGTATACACACACATGCATGCACACAGCCGTAGTACTTAGCAGGGTTGTGGAAAACACTGAATGCCTTTGGAAATAAGACCTGAGACAGTGACGGTGCCTTCTCCTAAAAACACCAGGAAAAACAGTTAAGCATCGGCGTCATTTCCCATTCCTGCCTCTTAAGCAAACAAAAACAGCCATTTCCTTGCCATGGAGAAGTGCTCTCAGCAGACAGTGAGGAGGGTTTTAAGATCATCCAGCAGAAACAATCATCCTGTTTACCCAGCACTTGCTGGGGCACTGGGATCAAACAAGGAATGAGCGGCGCTCCCAGCTGCTGGAGGCTCAGGGACATGAGCTCCTCTGGGTATGTGGGATCAGAAAACACTTTAACTTCCCTATGGTCTCTAAAGGAGGGGTCATGGAATGCTTCAAACCAGACCTGACCAAACTCTTTCGGAGCTGCAGGGGCCTTGGAGAATCCACTCGTTTCACCAGGGATGGGAGCTGGAGGAGTGCTGGAGCTTGGGGAGCTGGTGGACCAGCCTCATGTGGAGAGCATCCGGGAACAGATCTAGTCCCTGCCGAGGGAAACACTGCTGCTGGTGGCTCAGCACCCACCCCAGGAGGATAACCCAGTGTGGAGTCAATGACAGCCACTGGTGCTCCCAAACAGCCCAAGAGGGGCTCTGAGGAGCCCATCATAGAAACGTGCCTTCAACACAGGAGAAATCCTTCCCTGAACCAAGCAGCTCCGAGCTCTCAAAGCTGTTCATATGTTACTTCATTTCATGTTCACACACAGGAAAGATCTGATAACCAAGAGGCCTAAACTGCAAAGAGGTTTGCCAATAAATCACCGTAGTTTAGTCCTCATTTGCCAATGCATATTCCAAATCCCTCCCTTCCCTTTAACAGCTTCCCTTAGAAATGCCAAGGTACATAACCCCTTTCACTTATCAGGAGTATGGATCTCACACATCCAAACTTAGGCCCACTGGGAATCATCCCACAGAAGGAACTTCCCTGAGCCACTAAACCAGCCCCAGGAGTACTTTGTTTACAGCAAAGAAAGTTCTCAGAATGAGAGATCTGTCATAGGTAATGGAATGGTTTGGAGTGAAGGGATCTTAAAGCTCCTCCAGCTCCAACCCCTGCCATGGGCAGGGACACCTTCCACTGCAGCAGCTGCTCCAAGCCCCTGTGTCCAACCTGGCCTTGAACACTGCCAGGGATGGGGCAGCCACAGCTTCTCTGGGCAACCGTTAAAGGAGGGTGCAGTAGCTGTTGCCAGCAGCACGTAACTCCTTCAATGCTGCTCCAAATAAGCTAGTGAAGGCTGGGAAACCACTGCTGCTCATTCTAGCAAGAGCCACTTAAGGATAACGGACATGTAAATGAAAGGAGTCCTAAAGAACCTGCACACCCTCAAAAAACAAGTACAGGAGGAATGAACACTCACACTGTAACACCTACAGCCAGGTAAGGGGATGCACTCACTTCCTTTGGTCTATTTTTGTCTTTTATAGGAGCTCTCTGCTGTTGCTAACTAGCTGTTCACTTTGGGTAATGAACTGTAGCCAATGCACATCAGCTCCTGAAAATCTGCGAAGCTCTGTAACCACACTGACAACACAACCTGCAATTACACACAGGGAAAGTAGCACAGCAATGCAGCAGCACCAAAGTCATGGCTCATGTCCTCACTGCGAGGAAAGGGCTAGTAAGGAGACCCACCTGAGTAACAGGCTCTCCCTAACACCTCTGCCATGGAGCATCAGTTCAGATACATGTAACTGCTGTCATCCTAAACCTGGCAGACCAAGAGGTAAGAATAAGGAGCAAAGATGACTGATCAAATGCCTGTCAAAGACATGGAATGAAAGAGCAAGAGAGTCTGTAACAGAACTTAAAGCCATGGTTACAGTTTAAAAGGAAAGGAACTAACAATACACCTAACAAAGTCAGAGCATTCTCCTCTAGGGAGATACTCAAGGTAGGAACACCAAGGCGTTAGACAAGCATAACCCCATCACAAGAAAAAACTCTGCAGTAAGGCTCTGGAATCCTGTGTTCCATCAACAGCACCAACCCATTAGTGCTTTTCCCTCAGGAATCTGCCAGGAATCTCCAAACCCAACCCCAAGTGCTGCAGTGAATGCACTTAACAGTGAAAGCATCTTGATGTATTTCTGGCAGCAGTTCCTTGCAGCGATGTGAGTGCCACACTGTCTGATGCAAGCTGGCTCCAAGACCCCACAGTGCTCTATTTCTGTGCCACAAAACCCAGTGCATGGCACACACGTCTTGGGTTTGATTTCTCTGTGGCAGAAAGGGAAAAAGTAAGCAAGAAACCCATGTTTCCAAAGGCAGTGCCTGCAGCAGGAGCTGCTCCCACTGGAGCAGCTCTTCCTACTCAACACCCAGCAAAGTTCTACACATTTACATGCTGTTAATCATGGAAGGAAGCCTTGAATTTAACAAACATTTTCCAAGGCTCCTATGGAGCAAGAAGAAACTAAAACCTGCAGAGGAATTTCATGCTTTATAAATGCCAGATTTATCTGAGGAATCTCCCTGGGATTGGAGATCCCAGTCCCTTGAGAGGCAGAGGGGAACCAGCACGAAGGCATTTAGAGACGTATTTGGTTCTGGTTTAAATGCACTCATCTCCTCCCCCCTTCTGAGATGCCTGTTCCTGAGCCAGCGTCTGAAAGTCAAACAAGGTTATTCTCCTCCACTTGCTTATTTTTTCCCCTCCTCTCTCATGCTTCTATCAGCAGACCCCAAAGGGGAAGGAAGGAATCCCTCCCTTCTGGCACGTCTTTAGATGTAGGGCAGCTGTCTGCTTGGAGAGAGGAAGGGCATCTCCTGAGCAAGACCCAGGCTGGCTGTTGCCAGGTCTCAAGGAAGACATCAGAAGAGGAAGCTCGTACCAAGCACACAGAAATGGGGAAACTCCACTGTCATAGGTACAACAGAGGAACACTCACCCATCCAAGACAGACCCTTTGGAAACAGGCATCACATTTGCTTTGAGGTGACAATTCTGACATCCAGTTCCTGTGAAGGGCTCTTGCAAGCCACAGAATCCCAGCCTGGTTTGGGTTGAAGGGACCTTAAAGCTCCTCCAGCTCCAACCCCTGCCATGGGCAGGGACACCTTCCACTGCAGCAGCTGCTCCAAGCCCCTGTGTCCAACCTGGCCTTGAACACTGCCAGGGATGGGGCAGCCACAGCTTCTCTGGGCACCCTGTGCCAGCACCTCAGCACCCTCACAGGGAAGAGCTTCTGCCTAAGATCTTCCTGTCATTAAGGTTTTAACTATTGTACTGGAGCTCTAAGCATCCAATTACATTGACAAATATTTAAGGTGGTGCTTCCAGGAGAAGAGGGATCAACTTCAACTCCATCTTCCACTTGGTGATGATGGTGAAAGGCTGCTTGAAACAGGCTCTGAAGAGCTCACACGTTTTAATTAGGACTCCTGAAGCTCCCTATTTTAAGTAAATGAGTTATGACTCCAACATATGCAAGAGCACAACAGTGTTAAGTGAACACTTCTTGTGCTAAGGAATGCAAAAGCTGTTCTGGAGCAGAGAGCTCGCAGCAGTACAGATCCTGCCTGCCTTTAGTCACTTCACTGGCAAACATCTCACCACGGTGGGGCTGGACTCACACATACAGCACTGATGCTAGAACCCCAATAGACATTCAGAGATCAAACCATCTCAGGCTCCCCACTACAAGACTTTGGAGCCCTGTTTCATTTGCATGGGCTGGTGATCACTTACACTCAAGCATTCAGATCTCACTGACCACACACAAGACCCCAGCAAGTTAATCTGGCTGCTGCACAGGCTCCTTTTCCCTGGCATTTGTACCTCTCTTCCAGCGTCAAGTATTTATCCCTCTGCTAAGGGCAGCAAGCACTGGATCTCTCATTCCATAAATACTGTCCCACTGAGCACTGGCACCGTTATCCATGTTCCCTCAGCAGCCACGTCACTCTGGAGAAGGTGGAAGGAAGAAAAACACCTATCAGTTGTCAAGGAAGACACAACTGGCCCAAGACCTGATTTCACTGCCAACAAATCCCACAGGATAGTTTTCAACCAGAGCAATGAAATGCTGATCACAAGCAGGGCTTTGGAAGGGTGCCATGGCAGAGGAGCAGCACAATCCCAGAGAAACAGCTCTATGCCCCCAAAGAGCTGCAGGGCAAACAAGTTTATATATCATATATATTTACACATTTTTATATATATGTGTATGCATATACACATCATACTGCTTCCAGTAAGGCCTCAAACAAGGAAGCTGCC
Source organism: Melopsittacus undulatus (assembly GCF_012275295.1). Lineage (NCBI taxonomy): Eukaryota > Metazoa > Chordata > Aves > Psittaciformes > Psittaculidae > Melopsittacus > Melopsittacus undulatus. The sequence goes on along the minus strand of NC_047532.1, from coordinate 75,917,492 downwards.
CATTTCTTCTCGGGGGAAGACAAAGGCCTGACACTTGTACTACAAAGTCAGATCAGTCAAGGAATGTCATGTACAATAGTCCTGTAACAACAACACTTAATCAAGCACAGCTTCAATATTTGTTATTCATGAGTTAACAGTAATATAGAAGCAATACTAACAGCTGAGTTACTGCGTGAGTACAGGGTTGATGATGCACATTGTGTCACACACCAGTTCCTTCAAGCCAGATACAGATTATACAGGATAATTTGGTTCCAAAATGTAGTATTTCATCTCATTGGAAAAATCCTGAATGTGCCTCCTGATTCCAGGGCACAAACCTGCAACTTCTTGATGACAGTGGACAAGAAATGGAAACCTCATAGCAGCTTTCCAGTATCTGAAGATGCTGGGGAGGGACTCTTCATTAGGGACTGTAGTGATAAGACAAGGGGTAACGGGTTGAAACTTAAACAGGGTAAGTTCAGGTTGGATACAAGGAAGAAATTCTTTACTGTTAGGGTGGTGAGGCACTGGAATGGGTTACCCAGGGAAGCTGTGAATGCTCCATCCCTGGCAGTGTTAAGGCTGGGTTGAAGAGAGCCTTGGCTGACATGGTTTAGTGTGAGGTGTCCCTATCTATAGCAAGGGGTTGGAACTGGATGAACTTGAGGTCCTTTCCAACCCAAACCATTCTATGATTCTATGCCTTTTCCACAAGTTCAAAGTGATTTGTTTTCCAAAAGCAGGGAGAGGAACAACTGCAGATACACCCAGACTGCAGATACATCCAGAGGCGGACTCTGCTCTCTCCTCCAACAGCACCAATTGCCCCATTAAGGCAAACCACAAAGATCCCCCACTTCTTCTCCAGAGGCGAGAGCCTCTGTATTGTCCCCAGCCAACTGCAGGTTCTCACTTCCAAACTATTTCAGCACAACCTCCTCTAGGTATAAACCAGGGGCATGTTTAGGTTAGCTAGTGAAGCCTTTTGAGAATGTTGGGGTTGATTTGATTTGGTTTTAGAGCTGCCACAGAACTTTAAGATCACAGAATCCCAGCCTGGTTTGGTTTGGAAGGGACCTTAAGGCTCATCCAGTTCCAGCTGGGGGGAAGTGGGTTACAACAGACATTCTAAATGAAAACTGAAAGCATTTAAACATTAAAACCAGATTCCAGTTGGCTCTAACAAAGTGCACAAACAGCAACACACATTTATTTTTCCATTTATTGGCACTTATTTGAAAAATAGCATAAATAGTCAACAGAAGAGAGAGGAGTTGACCCCCATGGAACTATCAAACCCTCCATTGGTGCATCTTTAGAAGACGAAGAGACACCAGGAGGTTCATTCTTCTGCAAGATGTTTAAACCCCCATCTTGCCCTCACCACAGAAGAGTGAACACACAGCAACTCTTTGGCACATACCTGAAACTGCAAAACCAAACTGTGCTGTATTAGAGAGAGCCAACAGACACGAAACACAAGCTTGTTCATCTGCCACAGGGATGAAGGGCAATTGGGTTTTGAAAGGGAGCTGCAATCAGGAAGTTGACTAATAGAATAATTTAAGAGGAATGAAATGAGAAGTAAACCATGTCATCTCTTACTTGAACTGAGTCAAACTATTAAATACATTCTATATTCTCTCTACATTAAGGACATACGTTCACTAGTCGCTGGCCCTCAGGTCACCACGTCTTTGCACTCCAAGTTGTCCATTTCTACTCCTGATGGCTGCTGTCAGTCAAAGCTTCATCAATCTTTCACAGCTGAGTTCAGGCTTTTCTCCTACTTGAGGAAGCCTCCACGCTTTTCTCACCTTATTACACAGACCAAAGATTTAGTGTTTAAAAAGAAACCATTTTGCTTCATTATTAACCTCTCTGGAGGGAAGGCTTGAAACCTCACAGTACAGATGCACACACCTGTGCAAACAGGGACCCAGCTGGGGAAGTTCAACTGGGTAACAGGAGTCAACAACCAAAAGGAGGTTGCCACTGGAAAACCTGAAACCAGCTGCTGTGGTGAGGTTTGCAGGTTCTTCTCCTGTTTGGGGAATTCCCAAGTTGAGATCAAGATGTCTCAAGCCTCAAGTCAAGACTTTTCCAATATAGCACAAGAATCCCAAAACCTCTTCCAATCAGCATCTGAAATTTTCAACAGCAGAAATAACTCAATGCCATTGTTCGAGGGAAGTGACAGCAGGAGATGAAACACAGATTAAACATGTCTGATTGCCTCAGCCTGTATAAAGGCATTCAAGATTCCTCTCTGTATTTGTCCAACAAAAGCCATGTATGGGAACAAACACTGCCTGTTAAAATAACGCGCTTCTGAAGCACTCATTACTAAAACCTCAGGATTTAATGTTTTGTTCCAAACATTATTATTATTATATTTCCTTATTAAAAGACCTTTAATAGAGCATCTACCACTCTAATAAGTCATCTACATGGGGAAGAAAATGAAAATACAAACCCCCAGAATGTTCCCCACCTAATCTGAATTTAGCCACAAGAGCAGTCATGATCATGAATAAAATCCATCATTATCAATTTAAGTTGGCAATTCACCAACTTGTTCTTTTGACATCTATTAGAACACAGAATTGATTAACAGCCAATCATCATAGAACACAAGAATCAGTTCCCCCTCCCAGTATTCCCTATCTCATATGACGAACAAAAAGGATAAATATCTAACACTCCTGGAATAAAAACAACTCAGTAAAAGCTGCTTTGCTGGTTTCAGACTGAGGACAAGTGTGAAAGTTACCTGCTACTACACAAGCACCATGTTATATTAGTGAGGATGCTGCCTGGCAGCTGCTGGAAAGCCTAGAGTTCCACAAGCAGAATGTACGTAGAATACTTGTAACTTACTCCAACAAGACAATATCCATTGTAAATCAACAGCTTGCTCACTGATGTTAGCATCAAATATGTTTGCGATTCAAATGCTTACTCTATTTGTAGTAAATGTCATACAAATCACTAGAAATGCGAATTCCTCCTCAAGGAACTATTCTGGAAGTTTTCTAGAAATCGTGACATTTCTGGAAGTTCCTATGAGGAACAGAATCAGTTACACACAACAGAAAGTCTTATTGATGTCCAGCCTGTTTCCTGGTGTCCATTAGCAGACTTCTGCTTCTCAATTGATGGGTAACTTAGCCGTGAGATCTACTGGTAAAAAAGGAGATCTGGAGTCAGAAAGTGAGACTGGAGAGTCTGTATTGGTGCCAACTTCAGCTGGTGAGTCACAGGAAGAGCCTGCACTGCTCCTGTTGTCATCGAGAGCATGTGACGACAGACTGGCAACAGAGGAACAGCAAGTTAGGAGAAATGAGGTACTCTGAGTTTCAAATACTAGCTTCCACTCATTATAAAGCTATTTTAGAGCATCTCTGAAGGAACAGTAAGCCCTATGATTTGAAATAAAGCTGCAACTACACGCTGCGCCATCACTTCCATACAGGCAGATAACATTCTGCCCACCTCCTTCATCTCATCCAGGAATGATGTACAGATTAGAAAGCATAAGGCTGAGGAATTCATCCCAAGCTTTACCCCATCTCCTACAGCATCCTGGCCTAACACATACCCAGAGGGGTCTGTCATGGGGAGAGCTGATGATAAACTGTACATACTTCAGTTGTACCATTCACTAAGTGTTGCACAGGATTTAGGATTACACCTGAAGTGATCTATCACCAGCAATAGCATCAAAGTGCTTTTTAAAATTACCATCTCCTAAACCAAGATGCAGCCATGACCCTGCACTGCTGTGCCTATTGGGAATAGGAGTGCAAGAAAAGGCATGTTTTTAAAGTACTTTTAAAACACTATGTTGTTGTTACCACTGCTATGGCTTAAAGGTTGTGCACAGCCATGTACATCAGCTGAGAGGCAAGGACAGAAGTGCTGTGAACCAGCCTGTGTGCATAGTTGTGTGGGCACACCCTATGTATTATGAACCTCTTGACTGAAATAGTAAATCAAAATCCCTTGCTATTTCAAGTTGTTATGATTTTTAACATAGTACTTTTATCTCCTCCCAGCAGGGAGGGGCAGAACCAGTTTTGCTATGTGACTAAGAGCAAGGAAAATAAAAGAGAAGGAAGAAAACCCCCAATCCACCCCCAGTGGGGGTGTGTTACATTCACATTTGATTGCGACTTGAAACTAGACTCAAGGAGTTGTCAGCCATGAGGTATCTTTTCCTAAGCGTACTGAACTCCCATTTCCATGAAGCACATTAACAGCCTGTCTAGAAGCTGTACATTGCAGTGAACAGTGCTGCCTGGTGACTGTGCTGCTTTCACTGCTGCAAACTGAGATGTTTGTACTTAAAAAAAACCCAAACCAAAACCAGCTTGAAGCACAGTCATTGCTGGATGAAGAGACACCTATAATGCTTCTGATGATATGGACACAATAAATAGTACAGCATTTACCATCCGCCAAGGTCTGCCTGATGTGAAACCTCAGGGCTAAGCATGTTGGTGGATCCTTGGAATAATCTTTTTGGATGATCTTCTATCTCCATTACACCTTTTAAGAAATAAGAAATGATAAAACATTACCAGTCATTGCAACTAAAACCTACTTTCAGCGAACAGCAAACAGAACAGAAGTTCAATCTTACACAAGAGAATGAGTGTTATTTTACATGTAAACCAGAAATTTTATGCTGAAATTTTAAAGACTGTTTCTTGGCAACATTTTAGTTCAAACTTTAATAAAATTTAGTGAGTTATGAACTGAGTTTAGATATCAGGTGTTTATTCTTCAGTAGTGAAGAACAATCTTTTTGTTCCAGTTTATTCAGCTATCAGTTCACCAACTGGATCCACCAAAGCAGAGAAGCTGACAATAAGGAAGCTTGTTTTCTTCTTGTAATCAATAGAAACAAGGTTCAGGATTATCACTAAACTTATGCATTGATTTTGACTTCCAAATACTCTAGGAGAAGGGAGGACAGATATATGCTTGAACAGGCTGTGAAAGATGACAGAACTCAGATAAAAGTCATCTAGGAGTCAGAGTGTTCTGTTACAAAGGTGAAGCATGAAGGTATAAAACCAGATGCAATAAAATAACCAAAAGTTAAACTTGAACAAAAACATAAGGAGATTGAGAAACATTTCCCAATAAAGCAGTAAAGGTGTTTATACAAGGTCTCTGCATCAACTTTTGGTTCTGAAGGGTGATTATTACATCTATAGTACCTGTGTGCTGTGTTATCCAGGACTTCCAAAATGTTTTACTTGGCAATTTACCAACAGTTGTATTTCTTGTTTTGTTAAGCAGGTTACATCCATTTCTTATCAGATTTATATGACTACAGAGGAGTCTGTTATGATCATTATGTTATCAGGTATATATATGATCATTATGTTGTCAGATATATAGAAGTCTGTTACGATCATTATGTTATCAGATCTATGACTATACAAATATAACGGAGAGCCATTAGAACAATTATTAGTCTTATGGAAGAGTAAAAACTAATTTAACAATCTGTTTTAGCTCTGTAACCAGTTCTATTTATTTGGTCCCCTGTAATACCTTCTATTTCTAGGCACTCTTTCAAGTATCAGGCAGCTGAACAGAATTATGAGGAAAGCTACATTCTATTTTCAATTGATAAAGTTCACAAGCTGGCCTATTACATCAGCCCAAACCAAATACTGTACCTTTTCTTTTTATTGACCCCAGAACACTTGGTCGAATGCAGTTAATGGGACTCTGGCTTCTCCTGCTAAAAGAAGGCATATGCTGTACTGATCACCATTAATAAAGGAAGCTTGAAAACACGCAAAGCATTAACAGATGCTTGGATAACAAACTACTAAGTGGAAAACACTGAGAAAACAGGCATTGTAACAGATTATACACTGCCATGGTCCCCCCCCCCCCCCCCGTTTTCATGAATAAAGGTGTATTTGTGATCAGAAATCAGTTGTGTCTATAAAAAGCCTTCTGTGATCAAGCTATGCTGGTTTTCTGTTATTGATATGATTTGGTACTGACCTTGAAAATCTCCGTGTTGGACTTGGGCTGGGACTTGGAGGTAACCCACTGCTGCTCACCAAGCTTTGCAAAGATGGTGAGAAACATTGCTGAGAGGAAAACAGCTTGTGTTATTTATGTATAAACACTGTATCACACCCATACAGTAACAACTGATCCTTACTGGGGGTAAGTAAGCAACCCATTATTGATGCAAGCACCCAGTCAACAGGGTTGGGTATAGCCAGATACTTCAGTACTGAGAACAAAAAAACCCTAAAATTGGAGATTTCATTTTCAGACAGAAAATGTGCAGGTTGACATGGATTTATTTCACTGTAGTTGGGTTAAATGGCTTTAACCTTCGGCCAGAGGGGAGACTGAGATGAGCTCCATTCCATGACTCTGAAAACATGCATGTACACTCCTTCCTCTTAATTCCAAGAGGAAGGCAAATAAATAAGGTTTACTAACCACATATTAACAGTTGAACACTCCACAGAATTTCACACCCACAAGATGTGCATCTGCTGGTTGATATTTTCTGGTTTAGGGCTTTAGGGACAGTTTTGTTTCTTTATTCTAGTTTCTTGTTTGCCACTGAGGCAGAAAGGAGCAGGTGGCTTTATCTTTTGCTACCAATTTGGTTGGATTTATTTAGCACTACTCAAGACAAACCCATTATTACCACATTTTGCTCACCTTCCCTATTCCTCTAGTAGGTGAAGGAGCTGGAGAAACTGGGACAAAGTCCACTTGCTTTGGTGATGAGGATTTCTCAAAATCATGGTCAGTCTGGAAACAACACACAGAATTAATCTTAGGAACGAGTTCTTTACCTTGAAAAGGTCTGATTGGTGTGGACCTGAGTACAATTCCAAAGTTATTCTCCATCATATTAATAATTTTTAAGTAGCCATTTATGAGCTTATGCTTAACAACAACAGAAAAGCCTTAAGGAACATTTGGTGATTATCAGAATATGGAAGAAAATTTGAACAGACAGACATCCATGCAACTTTCTTTGCATGGGTGCAAAGGAACCCACATGTATCCTCAAACAACTGATTATTCTATGCCTTGTTAGTGTGAAAAAGTGCTGATCAAAAGCAGCAATATACAAACACCTTAAGTGCAGGTGATGCTAATAAAGAAATCGTTGACATGAGAGTCTCTACTGTTCTGATACTAACAAAAGAAACAAAAATTGAAGCATGAATGCATTACCAGGCTCAAGCTCTCCTCCCATGAGTGGCTCATCTGCATTGCTACTTGCACTTCTCTGTAAAGAAGAAAAGAAATGTATTGTCCCAGGCCCATAGCAGACTTCATGAAACATTCCAGTTCACCTTGATGCTTACCTTTCACGTACTGTTTCTCTGTTCAGCAAATTCATTCCTTCTTCCTAAGAGATGAAAAATGAAAATAAACAAAAGCACTTTCCTACAGCAAATCAGCTCTGGTTTCATTTCACTCTGCTACACACCAAAATTAATCCAACTCAGTCAAGCAACAATAACCTCAAGCTCTCACCACATGAAAAAGAGTGAGGGGAAGAGGCTGGGTAAGAGATGTAGCAAGAGAGACCATCACATAAGAAATGCAGCAAGAGAGACCATCATATAAGAAATGCTTATAGGAGTTGGTTGTTTCTCAAGCAGTGTTTTTGTTTTCATTACTAGCCAAGAAGTAGTTACAAAACTGAACAATGAAGCAAACCTTCTGCTCATGCTGGTGTAACCTTATGCATGGTGTGGAAACTGGTGCAAATCATCCTCAAAAGCATGGCTATATTCTATCCTTATTCTATGGATGAGTAACTAACTAGACACTTGTCATTATTTCATTTGCAATACAGTGCATTTTACACAATGCATTTGGGATTTAGTGTTCTGGTCCTAAACCATCCAAAAAATAGCATTAAAATGGATCAGAGATGTAAAACCACATTAAACATTAACACCAAGTTAAAGTACAAACCTGACTATTGATCTCCTCTTAGGTAGACACCATTCCTTCAAACTAACTGAATGCTGCTCAGTCTGGTGAGTGAATGAGTAGAGATTCCCTAATTCAGTCCAAGAATAGAAGTTCAACAAAATACCTTCCCAATGTTACTAACAGTAACATGGTTCAACTGTGTGATTATTTGGTAAGATTTGAAAGAGATCAGAAGTAAATCACACAGGTTCCCATCTGTGCCAGGAAGTAGACAGGCTATGGAATTCCAACTTGGGAATTCAGTGATCCAACACAAATTAGGAAATGTCACTGTTGGCTTTTATAAATGTATGGAAAAAGTAGGAATATAGATACATTTTCAAAAGAATTGGATTATCAAACTTTAACTTCATGTGATATAGCACAGCTGCAGTAGTTCATTCTGTAATTCAATCCCTTGCTCACATCACACTTACATATTAATCCTAGGCTTTTTTATGCAGATAAAAACAACCCTACAAATGACCCAAATGCTTCAGTCTCTTTAAGACAGCAGATTATTTCCATAATGAAAGCAAACAGCTATTTTCTTCAGGATTACTATGCATTCACCTTCACTAGGTGAGATGGGAAACAAAGTGCCTTCCATTGCTTCAGAGATCAGACCCTGAAAATGCTGCCTGAAGCATTAAATTGTTTTCTTAACTTTTCACTCTGTAAAAATCAAGCCTATCCATTGAAAACCAGCAAGCTAAAAAATACATATGTATATAAATAAAACCAAGCATCTTCAAAGAAATCTTATAAACATCCTACTGTCAAAAAGTGGACATAGAAAATGGAGGAGCCGCAAGATTCTGAGCTTGTTGATTTGAAAACTTGAGTGGTTTGACTGTGGGCAGCAGTGCTATTTAAGCCTACTCAGATATCCGCCACCTCCCCAAGTGTTTGCGCTGGTACCCTTCCCCCTCTGCTCATGCTGTGATAGCACAAGTGCCATAATCTGGATAATTATACAGATGAAAAACAGACCAGCAAGAAGAGCCCAAACTTATTCTTTTAGCCTCCTTATCCAGTCCATTTTCTGGCTGAACAGAAGTCTTGTGTCAACGCAAGTTAAGGAACACTTTGCATTGGCTGTGACTCTATGCTGGCACCACTGCCAAAACCTTAGTGAAACTTTACCCTAAGGATTTACATGAAAGATTTCCTTTCCAAAATGTCCATTTTCAGACTCCTCTTTCTGCTCAAAACTTCTTCTCACTATAAGATTCATGAAATTTGGAGCTATGCAGACATGTTTTTATGTTTGAAACACCTTGAAGTGACATTGCAAACACTGTTTCAAAGTAAAATCGATTGTCACTTGAAGGACATTGCACATTAATGGCAAAAAACCCCAACCACCTATAAAAAATGCAAAATTAAATCAAACTGACTTAGAACATGTGCTTACCTGTTTTATTTGATGAAGACGGCTGCTGGGAATACGGATAGGTGATGATGGCACAAACTGCAAAACAAAGCCACATACAACTGAGACACACTTAGAAACTACAGGAGAAGGGAGGGAAAGGCACAGGAATGTCAGCACCCACTCCATAGGGCTGTCTCAGATCAAGAATAAAGAATTAAAACATTCATAGTATATATAAACTACATCAGTTACTTGCAAGAACATACTAGTTGGCATCAGCCTGGATTTCAGTTCTCTACAGAATAAAGCTGCTTTTCAGTAGCACTTTACCACACTTAATGTATATTGTTGCATAAACTTCTTCACTGAAGTGATGCAGAATATTTCAAGTGATCCAGAAGGCTCTCCAATAGATCATAGAACCCCAGCCTGGTTTGGATTGGAAGGGACCTTAAAGCTCCTCCAGCTCCAACCCCTGCCACGGGCAGGGACACCTTCCACTGCAGCAGCTGCTCCAAGCCCCTGTGTCCAACCTGGCCTTGAACACTGCCAGGGATGGGGCAGCCACAGCTTCTCTGGGCACCCTGTGCCAGTGCCTCAGCACACTCACAGGGAAGAGCTTCTTCCTTTAAAAAATCCAAAGCCAAAACACAATGTGCAGAAAGGCTTCTGGATTGTTGCCTGCCTACAAATGCCTACTTTGACAGCTGAAAGAATCAGCTATTAGAAGGCTAACAACAGTTAAATGTCTTCCTTATGGTTTCTCTGAACTTGCTTCAACCAATTCGGGTGAAGTCAGAGAGGATGTCACTAGAAATGGTCTTCTGATAATTTTGTCCATTTTTCATCAAGCTCTCACTGGAGTACTGTGATGTAAAACTGCAGGCTCAAAACCAAGCAATTAAAAGAGATTATTTTCTCAAAATATAGTTTCTTTTCATGTATTTCCCATCCCTCAAATGATCGCCCCTAAACTGACTTTTGTTATTAACCCATTCAGGGATCAAAGCTTCAAAGCTAAAGCTTTGACTAGAGGTTTAACCTCTCTATAAACTGGCAAGGTATCTTCTTAAAATGGATCCAGTGTGTTCAGCAAGTAAGGTTTGCATTATTACTAAGTGTTTCTGTGCTTTATGCAGTAGGAGGCTTCATCTGCTTCACAAAACATTGCCAGAGCTCTTCATCATGCTCAACCTGGAGAGCTTATGAACATTCAGTTAACCATTTACTGCACCATCTTCTCATCAGCACCATGGAGAACACAGATTCTGCTGCCTTAAACAACAGGTTATGGTAAGTTATCATAGGCTATTAGTGCTTCATATATCCAGAATCCTCCCTCTGAGCCAAATATCAAGATTTCACACCCTTCTCACAAAAGATACTAGCTTATCTAACTCACAAGAGGTTGTTTCTGCCAGAATGTACTCATCTTTATATATATACCACCAAAGTCATAATGTTATTATAATGTTATGATTTGATACTTCTGAAGTCCAGTTTAGGTCAGTTTTGCTATTATAATGGATAGGCTCCCTAAAAGCCTAATAAAAATTCCTCCAAGCTGTACCAGCCAATGTGGACCTTGAGGCGACCTTGATTCTCACAGAGAAAAAGGTTTGAACAGTAGTACATTCCTGCCTGTTCACTAGGGCACTCCACAGTAAAATGCATTTGTTCCACTCATTATGTTCTAATTTTATGAGTGTGATCCACATGTTTTAAGGTTTGACATTAACAAAATATATACAAAACCAGCGGCTTGCAGTATAAAATAGAAATTCTAAAAAGACAGTTTTCTTCTGTAGGATCTAATGCAGTAACTAAACCCACCAACTCTGAGGATTCTGCATCTTGTTCCCAACAAGTCATCACCTTTCTTTGCCAATGCTTAAAGCTTTCTTTTCTCTTGTTTACTTGATTTAATTACTGTGAAAAGAAACCTCAGTCCCTCTTAAAGCAGACTGAACTCTTTGGGGAAATGATGCTACTCAAATCTCCAGTGCTTTGAGAGCACAAAGCTTGATGAAAGCCATTACAAACTATTAGACTATGAAAGGAAAAAGACACCTTCCCCATTGCCCTTCTCCAGTATGTCAGATAAATCTTTTCCCCTGAAGGTAAAGTTTCAGAGGGACCACTGCCAAAGGGAATAGCCACCTGCCCTGGCACCTCTGCCCTTCCACTGCTGTTCCTCCAGTGCCCCCTGCCTTCTGCCAGCACAAGCATCTGTGGGGCCACAGAGTGAACCCTGACAGGGAGCTGACTGAGCTGTACAGAGAATAAACAAAGAAAATGCTGAAATAGCACCTAAACATCTAACCACGGGCGAAAATGCTTCGCTTAAACAACAAAACAAGATCCCCAACCATGCAAACAAAACAGAAACCACTGAAACATTTACTCACTAGGTGTCACTGACATTTTCTTGGATGGAAACAAACAGCAAGACACTGAGCCTAGTTGACCCTTCCTTGGCAATGACACGTAGTGATAGAAACCTGCAGGTTAAACCCCAGGCAAATGGCACAGCTGCCCCTGCAGTAATTATAAAAGTAGATATATAGATATATATGTATGTAGATATGATCCTCTGTGATGGTGGTGAGGCACTGGCACAGGTTGTCCAGAGAAGTGATAAACACTCCATCCCTGGCAGTGCTCAAGGGCAGGTTGGACAGAGCCTTGGGCAACATGGTCTAGTGTGAGGTGCCCCTGCCCATGGCAGAGGTTGGAACTGGATGATCTTAAGGTCCTTTCCAACCCAAACCAGTCTGTGATTATATGATTCTATCACTGTTGTTGATTACAACAGTCTATTCTGTCATTACTATATAAAAGAAAATTTAAGGTAAGAGTATCATCACCTGTTTTTTTTAACCATCAGAAATTATTAACACAGTGAATACTGAACAACAATACATCTACATAATCAGTTTTCCTTACAGACTACCTTTCTTATTCTTAGAACACCCATTTGCATTTCATAAACAAAGTTATGATCCGAATGAAATACAAGTGCCCAAGTTTACAAGGCCCAATGGTCTATAAGTAACATTTCACTATAGGTACAGTGCATTAATGTCAGAGTTAGAGCCTTGTTTCTGAAAACATGTGCTATTAGTTCCACAGACTACAACCTCATTCTCTCCTTTAACCCTGTTTGGACCTAATGCAATTGGTTTAATAGTTTCCTTACCAGACTGTGACGATTCATAACTGTGGTGCTGTTCCTGCGGGTCCGCAGAACGCTGGCCTGGAACACTTGTGAATTATCACTGTGAAAAGAAACACTTGTCAGATGCAAAAGCCATTTCCTTCCTAGCAAAAAGCACCTCTTAATCGAAACTCAGTTTCAAATGCTATGACAGCTCTCATTTCAAGACAGAGCACTCCAGAGACAGATATGGAAGGACTCCTGCAGGTTGTTGGCACAGAGTGAAAAGCAAATTGCTCTTTCCCCAGGTCCCAGCTACTTTAATTCATGATTCTAATTAATCATCCTCAGTCGTCAGAATAGCTCAAAACCTGTAAAGACTGATGATCTCTGTGGGAATTTCTGAAAAATGAAATGGCTGCAACTTGCATCATTCAACAGAATAAGTTTATAAATGGCATTTAACCAGTGGCTGAATAATTCAATGCTGCATAGAAAATAGGACCAAAAAAACCCAAAACAGTATCTTGATAAATCTTATCACTATGAACATTTAAAGTGCTAAATGCTTTTTGTAAATGAGGTTAAATTTAACCTACAATAAAAGCAGTTTTTAAAGCCTTAAGGCTTTTAACCACAGTCATTGCTTTTCTAACCAGGAAACAGCACGTAAGTTAAATAACACAGGATTGGTTATTTGATATAAAAGAAGCTCCTTTTAAGAGGGAGAGGAAAAAACCCTGCAAATATCCTTACTTTTACTCTCCCTTGCAACAGCTGGTCACATCACATACCTTTTACAGAAAACACTCACAGTTCCCAGTAAAAATCAATCTTATTTGTCATGAAAAAAGAGTCAAAAGTTCTGTGAAATGTAACTTCCATGACCTAAAACATTCCACTTCAAAATGTTCTTTGGCTCTACAGTAACTCACTCTCCAAGCTCCTTACTAAACCTGTTACTGAAGAAGTCAAAACAGGAACAGCTTTTGCTGCTCTGCCTCAAGAGTTTTTGTTTCAGTTTACCCAGGGAAGCCATTCTGGGAAAAAAACCCGAAGTTTCTTGCCAAGAGCTGCGATCTTGCAAAAACAATATTCTGCTGGAAAATTCCTAACAAGCAAAACACTGCAACCACCTCAAATCGGCTCCATTTGTATACGCACCTAACGTATGGCGTATGCACAGTGTTAACGGAAGAGCTCAGGCTTTGTTTGCAGCATGGTTATAGGATATCTTTTTAAGGAGGCAAGGATCTCACAGTTTGTAACTTACAAAAGGATGAGATTATAAAAGCATCTCATCTCAGTCACATAACCAGTTTACCTGCTCAGCAATCTGCCTGAGGAATGACTGCCATTCCCATTACCTGTGTACAGCATCAAAACAAACTGAGAGTTGTTCCTTTACAATTATCACTACATACAGTGAATATTGAAAGAATCACCATGTTTACTTAGCATTAAATTATGGCTACATAAACAATAATATTCCTCTGAACAGTAATGGACTGTCAATGATTTTGGTACAAAATGATTTATGAGGTTGGCTCAGCACTTGATACCTTGTTTGTTACAGAGACATGAAGTTTAAGAGGGTTTGTGGGGAGGAAGTACCCATGTATTACGCTGTTTTACAAAGTTTACTGTCAATAAGCTCTCCCAAGCTGCAGACATGCTACTAAGAACAGCATGTGAACCACCTCGAAGTAGCCATGCCATGTAGAAGCAGGCATTTCCCAACTGCATAACAACCCAGAGGAGACAAGAAATAGTGCGTTGCGTTATCAACTTACCCAAACACAAAGCTGTACATAAGGCCATACACACCTGAGAGCTTTCCCCAGCTCTGCCCTGTCAGCTAGAGGCAAACATCCAAACCCCTCACAAATGCCACGGGCCAGAGGCCTACGGAAATACCCAAGCAAACTTACCTACATGCGCCTCTCCCAGTATTACACAGTAACAAAATGAGTATCATCCAGACAAACTCCATGCCAACTGAAGTAACGTTTTACATTAAATGTAAAACTTGTGCATCCTCCAATATCCTAAATTCACCCAACTGTTCCGAAAGGATTTACTGTTTATAGTCACATACGGTACAGCGATTTGGGCGGGTTTTAGGTCAGACCTGAACCCTTAAATCAGAGCAATTGCTACTTTATAGCAACGGCCACAGCCTTGACCCTGCACACTGCGTGCTCCTCACCTACACTGCACACCGCAAACCTACACATACACACACACAGCCTGACCGCCGGCTGCGGGGCCGGGCCGGGCCGCGCTCACCTGAGCCCGTGGATGAGCGGGGCGCTGTTGGATCTCCTCAGGCCGCCCCCGTCGCTCGGGGCCGCGGCGCTCCCCGGCGGCAGCTCCAGGTCCAGCTCCATTTTCTCCTGAGCCATCGCGGCGGCGGCCGCACCTCCGGCTCCGGCTGCTCCCGCTCCGCCGCGATGCCCATTCACTGCCGGCGGCCGCAGCGGCTCCTCATGCCGCCGCTGCCCCCGGCCCCTACAGGCCTCGCGGGCGGCGCCGCAGGCACAGGCCGGGGGCGCGCCGAGCCCGGCGAGGGGGGCGGCCCCAGCAGCGCCCCATGCCGGGGGAGGCCCGGAGGGAGGCCCGGGGAACGGCGCCTTCCCCCACCCGCCGCTGCTGCTGCCGCCGCCACACGAACGCGCTCCCGCTGCTGACTCCGGTGCGGCCGCCTCAGGCCTCGGAGCGCCTCAAGCCCACTGCCGCCGCCGCTCTGTGCGCCTGCGCCACAGGCATCCCTCGGCAGGGCGCATGCGGGGAGCGCTCTCGGTTCACCGGGGCTCGGTGCCGCCGGTGCCGCAGCTGGTTGGGCCCGGTGCGGTGTGTGCTCGGGGCGGCCTCCGCGCTGCTGTGTCCGCCGAGCCCTTCAGGCCAGGACAGCCACAACCACTGGTAGACGTGAGGCGGGATGGAGAGGAGCGGCCTCGCCGCTGAGGTGACCCGGCTCCTCCAGGCACACTGCCCGGTCCTGGGGCCGCGGCTCTCCAGTCCCGGGACAAGTACAGCAGCGGTGAGAAAGCTTAAAGGTGCCTTTGTCCCCTCCCCGGGGCTGCCCGACCCGGCTGCGGCCTGTGGGAGACCCCAGTCCCCCCGCCATGGAGCCCTGTTCCGAGGCACAGGTAGTACCTGCTGCACCCCTGTTTTGCTCTGCTATAGCAGCTTTTGTCAACCCAATCTAAACTTGTGTGTACAGAACAGTTCTGCCCTTGTGCACTCACTGGCTAATGTGTCAGTGTCGATATTGTCGCCATGTACTCATCCATCTAACTAGTTAAACCATTTTATCTAGGCTGTAGACAGATACTTACCCTGAGAAATAAATGTTCTAGGTGTACAAAGCATGTTCATTAGTGCTTTCTTGCAAAGTGCTACAATGCTGACCTTCAAATAAAACCAGCATCTGAGTTTGTACCTAACCATTGTCGCTTCTCAGAAATGCAGCTGATGGTTCTTCAGGCATCAGCGTATACTCCAGGGGAGACTTTCAGGCAGCCTTTAATAGCCACAAAAGAAAGGTGGATTGTAGGTAGCTAGAACATGTTCACAGGTCACATGCTGGTAGCATTTTGTAGTGTCACATGGCTGTGGTTACTGTAGCCAGGGTACTGATGGTACCAAGTATCACCACATCATTGCCCACACCACAACTTCATGCCCACCACATGGCACTGTACCCACTTCTCTCATTCTCCCAGTCTCCATTTTCCCACTTGGAATCTCCATCCTTCACCAGTATCCTCCCAAAGCTCTGTTTAATGTACTCTGTCCTTACTTAATCCCTCTCACTGTGCTCATTTGCCCTGTTTCTCCAGCTCAGCAATTTGTGATTTCCTCCTTTCCATCTTTCACCTCATTCTGTTCCACAGCACAACTCTCCCACAGCCACATCCCCTTTTCCCTGCCTCATTACCCTTTGAGGGTCACCTTGACAGTCCCCACATCTCTTATATTCCTGTTAAGGTTACTTGGCTGTGGGAAAACCCAGTCAGACAGTGGCCTGATGTGTTGGAAAATTGGAGCACGTGAAGCAGATGTTTTTGAGCTCTCAGCCACATTTGGGGGATTGTTGAGTTTTCCCTTTAAGGGTATCCTGGTACACAACACTTACAGAATCATAGAATCACAGAATGGTTTGGGTTGGAAAGGACCTCAAGTTCATCCAGTTCCAACCCCCCTGCCATGGGCAGGGACACCTCACACTAAACCATGGCACCCAAGGCTTCATCCAACCTGGCCTTGAACACTGCCAAGGATGGAGCATTCACAACCTCCCTGGGCAACCCGTTCCAGTGCCTCACCACCCTTACAGTAAAGAATTTCTTCCTTATATCCAAACCTCCCCTGTTTAAGTTTGAACTCATTACCCCTTCTCCTATCACTACACTCCCTAACAAAGAGTCGCTCCCCAGCATCCTTATAGGCCCTCTAAATTTGAAGCTTTTTGCTGTCTGTAGTGGCAAGAACATAACAAAATAACTCCACAATAATAAGTAGCAAAACCGACATAGTTTGGCAATGTAGTCACATTTGGCAGGTGGTTTTTGTGTTAGCAGAGCAAACATATGTGTGAATGGATTTGCATTCAGAGCTGGGTGTTTGTTCTCTTGAATGCTGTCACTGGAATTGCCCTTTGGGCACTCACCAGCCACTGGGAGAGCTGTTCCAGGCTGCAGAATGCTCCTGCTGAAGCACTTCACCAGGAGAACGGTACAGCATTCAAAGCATGGTGGTGTGTTTAGTGAGTGGTGGCAGAGAGAGGTGACAGACTTTGCTTGTGCAGGAGATCCTAATTTTCCAGTGAATCAGGTTGATCATCATTGTTGGAAATTAAGCAAAAAAAGGGTTTAGGTATTTACTTTCTTGATCTTTGCAGGAGATGGCAACTCTGCAGCATCTCACAGGAAGGTGTCATTACTGACCATGATGTATTATAGTGTGAGCAGTGGGAAAGGGAGCTTTTCCCTTCTACTTTCATAAAACCCAAGGAATTTTGTCTCAATTTTTTCCAATATAATATTGAAAACTCCTGAAAATATTTTAAATGTAATCTTGTGGGTCAGAAGGGACCTCAAAGCTCCTCCAGCTCCAACCCCTGCCACAGGCAGGGACACCTTCCACTGGAGCAGCTTGCTCCAAGCCCCTGTGTCCAACCTGGCCTTGAACACTGCCAGGGATGGGGCAGCCACAGCTTCTCTGGGCACCCTGTGCCAGCGCCTCAGCACCCTCACAGGGAAGAGCTTCTTTCTGGTATTCCTTAATATTCCAAGAGAATAGTTAATCCAGCCACTTAAGAAAGTTGAAATGATTAAAAATCCTCACTTTTCTATTGTAACTATTCTTGTACCTAGTGCTCTGGGAAAAGAATTACTGTTTCCCAGGAGAAAATGGAAACTTTTATGAATTCAGTGCTGGTAGAGACCCTGAAGATCATCTGTGTGTAAGAGACAGACATATATTGTAATTGTTATTACAGAAAAATACTAGAAAATAAGATTCTGGAAGCACAATATTTTGCTGCTTGGAATGGAATTGTAAATGTCATTCCGAGCCCCACATGCAGCCAAGAGCTAGAATTTTGGGTCTTACAATGAACTTTATGCCGGATTTCTAAGAGCAGCATGGGGGCTCATATTACTGATTAAACCCACAGCACGTTCTTCAGCGGCACAGCAGAACGCTGGGGAACGCTGTGAGACTGCAGCTGAGGAGCGAGAACCTAACCCTGAGCAGGTCTCAAAGTGTTTTCACCGCTGCTCTACCGGGGCTGAGCCCGGAACAGACCCAGGTAAGACCGGACCAGTCTTATGGCCCCCTGGGCCTCACTGGAGCCCGCGGCCCCTGCACTGTCGGTCTCCGAGCACCTCCTCTACCGTTTCAAACGGGCGCCCCGCCCGCTCAGCCGTTCCGCGCGTGCTCTGCCGCTCTCGGGAGCGCGCACGCAGCCGGCTCTGGCGGGATGGCGCCCTGTAGGGCATGCGCAGTGCCGCGGTGCGGCCGCTGGAGGCATGCGCTATGTAAGGCGGGGAGCCCTGCCTCCGCCTGGCTTTCCGCGCATGCGCGCTGGGCGGCGGCGGGCGCGTGGAGGGGAGTGCGGCCCAAGGCGCTCCGAGGCCTGAGGCGGCCGCACCGGAGCCAGCAGCGGGAGCGCGTTCGTGTGGCGGCGGCAGCAGCAGCGGCGGGTGGGGGAAGGCGCCGTTCCCCGGGCCTCCCTCCGGGCCTCCCCCGGCATGGGGCGCTGCTGGGGCCGCCCCCCTCGCCGGGCTCGGCGCGCCCCCGGCCTGTGCCTGCGGCGCCGCCCGCGAGGCCTGTAGGGGCCGGGGGCAGCGGCGGCATGAGGAGCCGCTGCGGCCGCCGGCAGTGAATGGGCATCGCGGCGGAGCGGGAGCAGCCGGAGCCGGAGGTGCGGCCGCCGCCGCGATGGCTCAGGAGAAAATGGAGCTGGACCTGGAGCTGCCGCCGGGGAGCGCCGCGGCCCCGAGCGACGGGGGCGGCCTGAGGAGATCCAACAGCGCCCCGCTCATCCACGGGCTCAGGTGAGCGCGGCCCGGCCCGGCCCCGCAGCCCCGGAGAGCCTTGTCCCTCGGGGCCCAGCCGTGAAGTGATGCAGGCCGACCCGCAAGCAGTTGGGCCCTTGCTCTCCGGTGCTCGGCGCAGGCTGGTGCCCGGTGGGGGCCTCACGTCCCCGGTTTCGGATCGGGGTGGTGGGTGGCTGCGGAAGGGCAGCAGCGGATCCCCGCGGGCTGCCGGGGAAGGTGGCTACTGCGCTGCCGTCAGTGAAAGCGGAGCTTCTGCCGACGTGAAATGGGTGTTTTTGGACGCTGGGCAGCTGTAAGTGAAACACCCCTTAGGAAGCTACTCACAAAAGCTTATGTTCCATCCCCAGTGACAACTCGCAGGTTTTTCAGCCTTACGTGCTGCGAACTCGCAGGAACAGCACAACAGTTACGAGCCGTCACAGCATGGTGAGGAATCTTAAGCATGTTTTGTTTACACTTAACAAGAAGTAATTGAACTGCAGAAATGATGTTAAACTTGATTTGTATTTGCACTGTGCATCCCAGCAACCTTTCAGGCTGCAGAATATGCGGGTTTTTCTAGCTGTGACTGCAACCTGCTGTCATAATGCTGGTGTATTTGTTACCTGTAGGTCCCCAAGGAGACAACAGCAGCTGAAGCTGTGTGTGCTTTAGCTTAAAGTTAACTTGGACCTGACTGTGGGTTGGAAGAGAAAACTGTTGTCACAGTTAAAAGTCTTTTAATTTGTTGTAAAATTGAAATGGGGGTTAAGTCTTCATTGACCTGCTTGTTTGACATTGGAAAGGGTGAACACTACATGTCAGAAAATGATTTAAAGAAGAATAATTTGCTGGGTGATGTTCTGCTGTTTCTTACTGAAGTCTAACAGTAACAGCCCTGCTGTTTAACCTGTCAAAGATGGTGCGTTTCCTTTTGTTCCATCATATCGACTCCGGGATCTATATGCTCTTTTCCACTGAACATTTTTTTTCTCATCTTGAGGCTAGTGAAGATAAAGTCCTATAGGCTTTGAGAAAAGCAATACTTAAAATCCTTAAATAGGATTCTCTTTTGTGTCTTGTTATGGGATTTCTGAGAAATAAGAGTAACAATTTGGCACTCGAATCAGAAGGTGTTGCAGAGAACAAATGGACATCCTCAATGGGGACTGTTGGCCCATTTGTATGTGATGGTGGCCAAAGTTCAGAGGAATGAGATGTGTAAAATTGGAGAATTGCAACAGTCAAGTTTTAGGGAGTGTTGTTCAAACCTGAGCGGAAACACTGGGATTTCTCCCTTATAATAGCCAGCTCCTTGCATAAGTTAATACAGGAGTTTGTCATCTTGTTCTGTACAGCTGGGAATTATATAATGTTCATAAGTTCACTTAAAAAAATCTCTGAGTTGTCTCATGGTAGTTTGTGTATTTGAGATGCTGAGCAGTGTCTGCATGCAAGCCTGAGCTCTGTGCCACTTGCTGATAGAATGAATTTGTAAGTTGTAAAACAAGTTTTCTCTCTTGAAGGTCAGTATTTTCTTTTTGCAACATGATTTGAGTCATCCACATGTAGTACAGCTCATTTTTAATTCACTAAGAATGCAGGTGGTGGTGAATAGGATGTATGCAAGGTGCTGAGATGTGATTTAATCACTGTGGCTGTCCCTTTTTTATTTCCTCAGTTGTTGTCATCATCTCCTATTCGTATTCCTAGTAGCCGACTTCATCAGATCAGAAGGGTGAGTGTAGGTTTTATCTGTGTATTTAGTAGCAGAATGAAAAACATTATATAATAATTAAGTACTTAATGGGAGTTTCTTTCCTGTTGAGTTCTTCAAGCACTAGCGAAAACCCAGTCTTTTTTAAGATTCAGTTCCAACAAGGAAGCATCCTTGCTTTTTGCTACCTTATGTTTAAGCTACCTTTCGGTTTTGATGTATTGTTTCATTTAAGAAAAACTGAGCTGGGCTGGTAGCTCTCTTTTCTTTCTGGAGTGGTCCTGCTGTTTGCATTTCAGTTCTAATGGCAAGTTATTGAATCATGAGTGCTATTCCAACTACCTGTGACAAAGCAAATATTATGGGGAAACTGAGGATGTTTTATCTCCTGCAGGAGGAGGGAGTGGATTTAATGAACCGAGAAACAGCGCATGAAAGGTGGGTGTTATTCAAACAAGATGATAAAATAGCCAGAGTTATCCTCTTTGTAGCTACTGATGGGGTTTTTTGTATTCTAGGGAAGTGCAGACAGCAATGCAGATAAGCCAGTCATGGGAGGAAAGCTTGAGCCTGGTAATCTTTTTATAGATGTTTCCTATTCTACTATTACACTCAACTGAAGAATTTAAGGAAAAGAGAGACATTAACTGTGAAAGTAACTGGAGAAGTTCATCTGCTTTAGCTTTTGTGCATTTGGCCCAATGACTTCCCACTAGAAGGTTGTGCCTTGGATTCTAAGGTGGTGTGCTGTGACAGTGTTAAGTCTGAAACCTTGTGTTTACAGAGCGACAATGACTTGGACAAGTCTGAGAAATCTTCCTCCCCAAAGAGAATAGACTTCATTCCAGTTTCGCCTGCACCTTCACCTACAAGAGGAATAGGAAAGGTAGGAAAAGTGAAATACCAAACTGAGAGAACACTTCAGAGTTTTAGCCCAAGGTGAACTGTGAGGACTTGTGTAACTTCACAAACTGATAGTTTTTAAGAAACCAAACAACAACAAAACAAACCCACAGCCTAAACCCACATTTTACTTGTTTCTAAGAATCAGATCTTTACCATCTCAGAGCTAGCAGAGTCCCAGTACTGCCACACTAGGAGTGTCCCAGTACTGCCACACTGAATGTTTGCAGTTGCTGTCTGTGTGATGTTGGGATAGGTCAGGGTTCTGGTTCTAGGGAAGCTGGAAGAGGTCGTTATAGCAATCAGATTTGGATATGATCTTCAGCTGCATAAATAGGAGCTGCTGGGGAAGAAGTGCCAACATTGGAATATATCATATGTGTAGAGTAAGACTGTAGGCAAAGACTAGAAGCTGCAGATCTGTGTGGTGAGGAGGATGAGAGTGTATCTGTCAGTTATGGAAAGGAAGGCATAAATCACTGGGAAGGAGAACTCCAGTGCGCAGAGCTTGCGCTGATGGGAGATGCTGGAGAAAGGGAATACATGTATATTAAATAAATGCTTTTTCCAGTGAGGACTGGAAAACTGAAAGGCAGCACAGAGAAACTGGGAACTGTGTTTATAGATGGGCTGATTGACCCTGTTTTCAGAATCACCCTTTTGTGATTCTGCTTTTGTACTGCTACATTTTATTACATGCCTCAGCTACTATTGTTGATGGTGTATGCCTGGAGCATCATATTAGTGCTGAGTAAATGTGTTCCTAGTGTAACCCTGATGCTGACAGCTGCTCCTGTACCTTTGGAATCACGACTGTGAAGCAGTAGTAGATAACTTGCCAGAAAACCATTTTTGTGCTTATCTCTGGGCATTCATGGGCTAAGCTCAAATGAGCTGCAGAACCACAGAGCTCTGTTCCATCTGGAATACTGTGTTAAGTTTTCAGATCAGATGTATTTTGAGTCAACTCAGCCTGTTTGTTTAACAAGTCTCTTGAAAGAAGCAAGTCCTGAGGACTGTACTGCTGCTTCTAAATGTAAGAGAACAGAAACAACTCTCTTATTTAGAAAACAGCTTCTATTTCCATTTCAGATTTCCCATGGGTTTGAATTTTAGGTTAATCTCAGCGGGCTTGCTTTAGGCAGTCTGTTTTTGCAAGTTAACGTTTTAATGCCTCTAAGGTTGTGTATGATCATCTCTGCTTTACGCTGTTACCAGCTTTTCTTTAACTGGAGATGTTTTGTTTGGAGGGTGGGATGAAACAACTGAATATTTCAAAGAGAATTCTGAAGTACCTTCATGTGGTGTTCTCTGCAGCAATGTTTTTCACCATCATTGCAAATGTTTGTGAGCAGTAATGGGCTACCTCCAAGTCCTATTCCCAGTCCAACAAGGCGATTCACCAAGTAAGTAATATCTACAAGGAACAGGTATACATTGGCTTAAATTCCAAGGCTGGCATGAAGATTAGCTAAAGCTGATATTAAGGCACTCAAAGTGATTTTAGTTTTGAAATAGCTGAAGTATTGCCACGTAAAAATGCTCTGAAAGTTCAGCCTTTACCACGTTTATGTGGGTGCTCCTATAGAAGCCTGTGTCAACTTCAACCTAGACTCGGTAACTGGTGGGGACATTCCTGGCTACTTCAAATGAACTTTAACTTTTCCAGCATATCAATTTTGTATATTAAATGCAGTTTAGAAATGGGCATGATTAACATGAGGATGTGAGGCACTATGGGAAGGAGAAAGCCCTGGAAAATGTACTGCAATTTTGTCTGGCAGATAATCTGCTTTAATAGCAGGCACTTTGTTATCTATGTATTTAGACTCCCTAAGCATTCCAGTTGTGCAGGAATAGCTTTAAAGAACATTTCATGGTGCTGTAGTTGTGTTGATTTGATGCTAGGTGTGGTGGAATAGGCCTGACTGAGTGTTGGTATTCTCTCTATAGCAGGAGGAGTCAAAGTCCTATTAACTGTATCAGGCCCAGTGTTCTTGGCCCCATTAAAAGAAAAGGTATGTGTATTTAAAGTATTAGATGTTTTATCTGGACCCTATGGGGATGTAGTTTTGCAGCTGGATGCATTTCTTTTTTTCCATGGGTTTTTTGTTCTGCAAATACAATGCACTTTTATCCATGGTGAACTGGAATTTGCCAGTTGTAACTTAAAAATACAGTGGAAAATAGGTAGTCTAAACCAGAAGAATGAAAACCTCTAAAAGCAACAATTACTTAAAAGAGGCAAACTTTGTACACATTTAATGCAATGTTATGAATATTCTTAAGCCCTGACATTCCTAAGAGTACCACTGTACAGTGCACACCCTCCAGTTCATCTTAGGAATGTTGCTTATCATGCACTATCTGCTAAATTTAGTACTGAATGTTTGTTTTCACTCTGAAAGTTCAGAAGGTGAGTGTTTAGAGAAGTGGAATAGATCAGCGCTTTCCTCCTGGAGGGGGAAAACTGCATTCTTTCCTGGAAGTATTCCATGTTAAGGATATTTAAATTACAGCCCAGAACAAGTCTCCATAGCAGAACTGGGAGATTGAGATGTTTACAAGTGTGCCTCTAGCCATGCTTGTTCTTTCTGCATTTTAACTTGGGCATTCTTAACTGCATAAAAAGCATCTCCCTGTATTTTACAAGACTTGGCCTTCAAGAAAAGGTGCTGGTTAGTGTTATTTTAGGGCTGCTTGTTCTATCAGATACAGAATGTTGTCTAATATACATTGAGTTGACAGGGGAGAGGGGCAAGTTTTCCCATGGATGCCAATTCTTTCTTGGCTGTTATTTTCTATGAATTTTAGAGGCATTAAATATTGAACAAAAATTTACCAGACTGGGTAGGGAATAAGTATTTATATTGCATTGCTTCACTTTTGGTGTTTTATGATAGGCTTTATCCAGGTTGTATTGTATTAAAAGCAGGTAAAGGACAGGCTTTTTTCACCTATCCATATGCTCCTGTGGAGTGTCTTTTATGAAGTGAAGATAGGAGTTTGCCTTTTTTACTTGAAATATCAAGGACTTTTCAATGTTACTTAGATTTAAAACATCCAACCCATTTCAATGACCCTAATTTGTTTTCCTAAATACAGAATCTTGTTATTTCTGAATTTTAGCAGTAGCTTTACACTTCATACTCTATAGATGTGACACGGTAACAAAGCGACACTGTGACACATGGGAGGAGAAAGCAATGTATTGAAGAATATTTGTAGAGGGAATAAATGCTGGTATACTGTGCAGTGTGTTGGAGCAGATTTGTCTTTGTGAAATTTGAAGTTACTTAAGTTGGTGGTTTGGTTATATTATAAATGGGGGGTGTTTTGCCCATTCAGCTTGATCTTTCCCTTTGAAGAAGGGAATGTACCTCCATGAGCTAAACAAAGTTTAGGGGGCTTATCAGTCTATAAACCAAGTGGTAGTATAATTCTCTTGCATAACATATATTAATACATACTTTGGTTTGCTATACTGCTTAACTTCCGTCAGCTTTTCAAACTGATACCACAGCTGTTGTGAAGTGTAGGTAAAAAGCCAGAACATTTCTTCCCATTTCGTATGTGTTAGTTGCCAAACTAAAAATGAAAATGTGCTATAGCTGGAAGGGTTTTTTTTTAAGCTTCTTGTTGGTTTAGTGTGAGGTTTCCCTGCCCATGGCAGGGGGGTTGGAACTAGATGATCTTAAGGTCCTTTCCAACCTTAACTATTTTATGATTCTAAATTGATATTTCCAAATGTGTCTATTGTACGGGAGCTCTTCACAAACCTGCTCATTCTCAGGGCAGATTAAACTAAACATTATATGAATTCTCCTCATCATGTTTAATCTTTCAATATCAGTAGATGATTACAGGTACAAAGATAGCCTAATCCACGATGAGTAAATGGAAATGCATACACATGTCATTTTTTCTATTCAGCTTTTCTGTAGCAGTGTACATATGCATCAGAATTTGTTGTCTGCAGGAGCGTGAAACTGAGCCAAGCTGCCATTCCTGCTTTCATAATCACTAAGAACTTTAATCTCCCTATTTTGGCTTATGTCAGTCTCTTCATCTCAACTGCTTACTTAAAATTAAGTCACAGTAATTAGTTTGCTTTAGATTATTTTGCCTGATTATAGTCCAGGTAGCAAGTGCCTAGTTTTATGTTGTTGAGATTGTTGTAGCTCCTCAAAGGATGGACTGGATGGTTATACAACAGCATCAAATGAATGTCTTATCCAAGTGCTCGGCCTGCTGAATGAGAGGATTTGGGTTTCAATAGCTTTGCACTGTCATGGAACAATCCTGTCTTTTACCATAAGCAAATGTTAAATAGACAGACATTCCAGAGGCTCAAGTGAGTTTGATTATTTGCACTGTTTTCCTTAGGTGAAATGGAAACTGAAAGTCAGCCAAAGAGACTTTTTCAAGGAACAACCAACATGCTTTCTCCAGATGTTACACATCTGACCGATCTCAGTTCATGGTAAACTGTTTCATGTGCCCTGAAATGCCAAAATGGGGAGTGTGCATGGATCACAAATGTTCTTGTTTGTTTTCCAGGAAAATATACTCTGCATATAGTTTGTGTATGCATGTTACTGGGAACTGCTCCTGTGGTAGTGTGACAGTGTTCCTGCTCCTTTGATCAGATCTTCCTGAGCAGACTGTAACCTAGATTTTGTGTATCAAAGCCTTTATACTGAATCTGATTGTTACAAATCCCTGTTGGTTCATGAGCAAAGTTCTTTTTTGAGGATGCTTCATTATTTCATTGTGTTGTAGGTGGTGCTCATATAGTATCTGTGGTATTTTGTCTGCATACACAGAAGATGTGTGTGTGAATAGTTACTGCGCTTACATAGTTCATGTTTTTATTCATGGTTTTTAGTGGTGCAGTCTTGTTTATCAGGATTCATTAAAAGCTGATTTCTCTTTTGTGTCAGAAGTCAGAAAATAAGCACTGTAAAATACCAACTCTATTACTACAATTTCAGTTTACCTACAGACTCGAAACTGCTTAGAGAGATTTTATTTCATGTTGCTTCCAGCATAAATGGTAAAAGCATCCATTTACACCCTCTAGAATCTTGTATCAAGACTTCAAAATCCAAATATGAGCATTCCTTACAAGGGCAAAACAGATTTCAAAATGTTGCTCTGAGCAGTTCAGCATTAAAGAACATAGTAACTAAGCAATGATATTGTTGCTGCATTGCTGATTAGGTTATTGCTATTCCTTTCTATACTCTTTTAAGGTTTTATTCTCATTTGTTGTCATATCCTTTCTGTGAGTGATTCAAATGAGAGTGATGATTTATTCTGCATGTTAAAAAGAAAAAAGAAATTCTGCTCCTCATTCCCATAAGGAGCATGAATATATCTGTAACATGCTACAGAAAACAAGGAGTCTTCAGGGCTGCCAGTCTTGCAGTAAAGACTGAGTGGTAGTATAGGTCTCCTACACCTCTACAAGGCGACAGTGCATTGGCTTTGTACCCACAGTCATTGTGCTAAAGAATTTTTTCCTTCTTCCCCAGCCTGTCTTCAGATATTCTTGATGGGAGCAGCAGCAGTGTTGGCTCGTCCTCTGACTCGCTGACTAAAGGCAGCATAACCACAGAGTCTCCAGTGACATGCTCCAACTCATGCTCTTCGTTCATTCTGATGGATGATCTTTCACCTAAGTGACTTAATCTGTGTCTGGTTGTGCTGTTTCCTCACTGTACACTCGTACAGAGAAATGAACTCTCATTCTTGAACCATTAACACGAGGATTACTGAAAGAAAACTATTCTTGTTCCTTAATCCTTGGTGACTTTCCAGTGATTTTGATTTTTTTTCCATTTAATGGACGTTGTAGACCATATTAATGTCTGTTTTTGCAAATTTGTGTTTTTTTAAACAAGATGTCTGCTCAGATTATACTAACGTTTTGCTTTCAGGAACTTGCATACACAATTTGATTCCAAGAATAGGTATCTGCCTAGTAGTGTTGCAATTTGTAGGAGAATTACTTCTATTATTATTGTGGTCACTATGTCTAAGGAAAGAATTTGATTTGGAGGGATTTGAAAATGCTGATTTATTCTCTGGCACTTCTACCATTGAGTAAAAATATTCTCCTTGGTGTTTTTATCTTTAGTCACTAGCTAAAAATTCTTTTATGGAAGGAAGGAAAATCTTTTCTTAGTGCTGCTAGTCGTTTTTCTTACAGTGGGTGTGGAAATCTCCCTCTCTGACATTAAAAACCCACAACAAAATGATTGGCACTTTTGCCACCAATGAAGAAATAACAGTACTCTACAAACATGATTAAAATAGCTGCATAGTTCTCTCCCCAGATCCTTTACCCTGCAGATTTTATGAAATAAGGTCAATATTCAGCAAGGTTTGGCCAAGGAAAATGACCCCATGCCTCGATCTAAGACGTACAGTGCAGTTAACAAAGTTATTTAAACTACTGTGTAGGAGAACCATATTTGGCACCGCCGATGTCTCCCGTGGCATTGAGGTCATAGGTATTTTTGTGCCTTAGGGGGCATTGTTATAAAATGATGGAATGTAAAACCAGAGGGGTGGGTGGGGAAAGCCCTTTTATGTACAGCTTCTTATAGGGTGCTCACCACAACCTGTCCTGGAGGCTGCTTTCCTTAGGAATGCTCGCTGAATGCTGTGGGCAGCCCAAGAGAGCAGCCAAGGTGATGCCCTCTGCAGCTGCATTTACACCTTTGTTCGTCATGAGCAGGGCAAACAGCTGAGCAAAGATTCCATTTCTAAGGAAAGACTTAAAAGTTTGGATTGAACACGAGCTCTGCGTATTGCTTGGCTTATGTTTGAGCTCTGAGCAGGCTTGCTACAGTACCTTGGTCAGGCTGAGGTAAGACAAGAGATATTTTACTTTTTAAAGACTTTAACGGGGCAAAATAAATCCGTTTGTAATCTACTGTGTTATGCTATTTATTATTTATAACTATGTAAAAAGTCTGTGGTGATGAATTATAGTATTTTTTTATGATTGAATAAGTTTTTTATGTTCAGTAATTGCTGGCTGGTTTGTATTTAATACGCAACGCTGTCTGCCAGAATCATAAGCTTCCGGTTCTGAATGTTTGTAACATAAATGCTTTTGTTATCTAAAAGTACAACTTCTGATCTTTCTGAAAGAAAATAGCACTGAATTTCAAGGAAGATGATGTGCTTGAAAAGGGAGCACAAGCTCTGGCAATACTGTCTGGCTAAAAAAAGGGAGGGGGACAACCATAGTTATTTGTGTTCTGAAGAAGCCATTAAGTTCCCAGGAGACATGTACATACCAGGTTATTTTTCCAAGTGTTCCCATTCGATTGTAAGCAATCCCATTGTGGGCCAACAGTGGCACTTTTATTTGTATTCTCCTTTTTCACCTGTGGAGCATTAGTTCCCCACCTTGAATAAATGTGCATATTGTAAAACACTGTCCGTTGGTGCCATTTTTAAAGGAGCTCTGCAGGAGTGAATGTTCAGTTTATTTGTATATGCCCAGTGCTATTTCTTGACCTTTTTTGATGTCTTAAATGGCTTAAATATTTTTCTGTCCATGCTTGTATCCTCTCTGGTGCTAGCAGAAGGCTGCATTGACATCTACAGGACATTGGTAAATGGCGTCTGTGATAAAATTCAACCTGGTGCCTGTGCCCCAGTTTCATCATAGGATGCTTTTAATGGGACTGTGGTGTAGAAATCTGAACAGGGGGTGGCAGAAGGGGGAAGGCTATTGCATGCTTTCCTACAAGTGAGAAGAGCACAGCAGTTGCTTATTTTTGGCTGACTTACCTGTACAATGGATGTATTCCAGATTTGTTTGTTAGTGGAGAGTCTTCTGCCTTTGTAAACATTAGAATGTAAGCTTCATAAAGCAAATGCACATATACTCTTGTTACAGCCGTTTTTGGAGTGTTCTGGCTATTCCCCACTCTTCTGAAGTCATTGCTCTTTTATAAACTATGTATGTAACGCAGACGCAGGCTGTCTCTTGTTTTGGAATGAATAGCATGGTGCAGTGCAGTAGGAACCACCTTGGACCACGTTCTCTTTCACGTTCGTAGCTGTAAGACAATGTGTTACTTTAAAACTGGGTTTTCTAATACTTTAATAGCTGACATCTGCACTTAACTGCACGTGTTGCTGCTGTGGACAGAACCCATCTTTGTGGCAGTGTGAAGGCTGGTACAGCACACTGGCTAAAACTGACTAGAAGGTGCACTTCGGGGCTTGGTAACTGGCTTGTATGTAATGAATTAGGTAGGAGTGTGGGGAAGCAGGCCAGCTGGGGCTGGTAGTCAGCTTTAGTCTATAACTGTTGACACATTTCACTGTTTTTTATGGCCTCACCAGATTTCCTTATGCTGAATTGCTATATGAGTGTCTGAGTTCCTCTCTTGCATCCTTGTTTTAAATAAGAAACCATTAGTGCAGATCTATTGCTGAGAATCACCAGTGATGACTTACCTTTAATGTCACTGTTGACAGGCAAGTTTGAAATACCAGTGTAATTCCAGCAGCATTTTAGATGGACTTTTTAATGTGTTCATGAGCACAGCATTGTGCTGTTGGTCTTTGACTAGCACTGCCTTTAGATCCAATCTGAACCATGCTGAATCCTCATTTCATGGGCTTAAAATGCTGGAAGGGTTTTACCAATGCTTTAGAGAAATGTGTGTGTCAGCTGTGGAACTCTGTGTTTTGATAATATCAAGTGTTCTGAATCAGGAAATGGATTGCAGTATGCATGTTTCATTCTCCTTCATTGAATTTCAAATTGGGGATCACGGGCCCAAAAGCCTGTATTTAAGGGGCTGTTTCTCTGACTGTATGTGATTAAATACTTTCTTCTACAATGAAAGTAATTAAACTGTCAGTGGGTGAGGATGTAAAGCTGAGTCCTGCAGACTTTATTGGAAAACTCCTTGAAATACATGAGGAAAGCTATTGCTGGGGTTTGGGGTTTTTCAGTAATGATAAAAATAGAGCACTCATGCTAAACCCATTTGAAATGTAAGGCTTCAGCTTGGCATGTTTCTCCAGCCAGACCCACATTGGGGGCTGTATGAAGAGGTTAACCTGAGCAGGCTTAGGAGGATGTGGACCTTGTCTTCTGGTGCACCCAATACAATAGACTTGGGAAAACATGTTTGCAAATATGTTCTTATCTGTAGGCCCTCCTTATATATTTGTGGCAACAAAGGCAAGAACTTGGTTTTCCCTGCAGGAATTTCATCTGCCTGTAATCTTTCTGGTAAGATCATAATAAACCAACTTTGCACTAACATGGATTCAAATATTTCATGAAGTCATAAGATTGTTTCATTTGCTTTTGTGGAGTAAAGGCCAAGGAATGTTTTTGGAGTCGTACAAACTACTTCTTGTATTCCAAGGCTGTTACAGGAATGGCAGCTGTCCATAGTAAGTGGGAAGGGATTTTGCCCACCATTCACTACTTCAGTCTCTCTTGGGATCTTAAATGATCCTCAGCCAAGTCAGTGGTTGACGTAAGTTGGGTCACTGGAGGTGCCAGTCAAGAGGATGTAGGAACAAGCTCATTTAACTATAAATGAGCCTTTTACCCCTGAACTCAGACCTAGCTGATCCAACTCATTTTCAGATGAAAAAGGCACTTTTCAAGCAACAGAGGCTTTCAGAACAGTCTGGGGTGTTCAAGCCAATAGGAGAAGACTCCCTGTTGGCAAGCTTAGCACTGTTCTGCTCAATCCAGCCCCAAAAGAGCAAGTTATGCTTGCCAGTCAAAATGGGAGTTGCAGTTGTCCTGGGTTTAGCCATCAGTTGGAGAGGGCAGGGAGCTGGAGGAGGGCTGGTTATCAAGGACCTTTGCTATCAGGCTAAACTCAGATGTTGTCTTAGGGCAAGAATGTTTTCTGGGGGAGTAAATGAGCTGGTTTCAGCATGGTAAGTGTGGGTTTGTGGATGGGGAGTCTTCATGTAAGTGGGTTGTGGTGGCTGCTGGCCTGGCGCTGCCATTCCCATAAATACAAATGCACCCAACTTCCACTTTCAACTGTGTGTGTACCTCAAGGCTATCCTTTTATTAGTGTACTGGGCACTTAAGGAAGTCTCTTGTTTCAATCCAAACCATTATACATTAAAGCTGCTTTTTATTACTTGCTTTTAGATCTTAAAGCCTTTTGATATGGGGTCTACTGGGCCTTGGGTTTGAGTTTTGCCTGTGATTAGCATACCAGGGCCAATGTTTTCCTTTTAAACCTGGAGCAGTTTGTTTTGTGCTGCTTTCATGATAAAGCTGGGAAATGCGAAGCAGGTAGGTCCTTGCTGTTAACAAAGAACGCACGTTAGCTTTGGTGAGCATGAAAGATTGGGGGTTTAGAAGAAATAACACCTGAAAACACAGAACACAGAAATAACCTATTTTTAGTGAGCCAATGCAGCTGGTTTCATACCAGACTCCTTATTTTTAACTGCAGGCAATAATCTTTTGCATATATCATCAGTAATACAACACAATGCAATATGCTTTCACCCCCAAACACTTCTCCTTGCTATAAAGTAAGAACTTGCCACTGAAAGGCCACAAGATCTGTTCATCTCCCACATGGTTACAGCCCTATGTGATTCAGCAGGGCCCTTTGGGACACCAGGCTGTGGAGCAGCTCCTTTCTGCCCCAAAAGCATCGCCTTGCACAGTACAGTGATTCCAACACCTTTAGTCCCTGTTAGCTTATTTCTGAGGACCATGAGGTCTTTACCTTTTGTACAAACACAATATATTGCTGTAGGTTGACTGTGGTAATATTCCTGGTGGATTTGTGCAGGTCTCTTGTTGAGGGGTATAGCAGAGTTTGGGATATGGGGTTATTTTCCAGATAAGGCCATGTCTTGTCTGGAAGATCTCTGTTTCGTGTTAATTCTGTGAGACATTTGGCTATTGTTTGAGCAGGAGCAACTCCTGTTGAACACCGATGAATCCTGCAGGCAATGACCTGTGCTTGTTTGTTCAGAGCTTGACTGGTTTAACCCTTGCAGCACCTAAAGGAACCTGTATCCTGCTGCAGCCCCCACCATGCTGGAGCTTCCACCAAAGAGAAGTAAGCTGGCAGAAGTGCCAAGCTGTGGTTTGTAGGGGGGGAGTTCATAATGCACACCATGGGAACCCCATTGTGCTTGAACAACAAGATTTTCCTTGCCCCCAGATGATTTGTGACTTATGTTTGTCATGAAAGGTGTAATGGTTTATCAATGCAATGTTCAGTGTGAAATGTCAGGATCTGTAACGTGCAGGTAGGAAGCGTGTGGCATCGAAAACTATGGGCCATAGTAGAATAAAGGATGTTGCTAAAGTTAGCTGGTCCAGAATGGACATGTAGGATATGGCCTCTGCCAAAGCAAACCTTTGCTCTACACACCTTTAAAACTGAGGGAGAAACTCAGCTCCTGCCACAAAGAGCAGCTCAGCCTCAAACCTGGAGAAGTGTCAACACTTCCCCATTTATAGAATCAGGGAATGGTTTGGGTTGGAAAGGACCTTAAGATCACCCAGTTCCAACCCCCTGCCATGGGCAGGGGCACCTCACACTAAACCAGACCACCCAAGGCTCTGTCCAACCTGGCTTTAAACACTGTCAGGGATGACCAGAACCCCCCCAAGAATGTGGAAGGAAAATAGATGTGACAATGGGAGCTAGAATCAAACTGCCTCTATGGCTGTGATGTGTGAGTATTGGTTTGGAAAGCAGTACAGAGAACCAAGTAGGGATGGGACAAATGTGCTTTAAATAAGAGTTGAGGATGGGCCATGCATTGGATGTGTAGCATCTTGATCATGTGCAACAGACTGTGAAAGAAACAGCTTTGTGTGGGAGAAGTGACATCAAAGCCTCAAAGAACCAGTATTGTAATAGGAAACATTTGCCTTTTGAGGATTGTTATTGCTGCTGGTCACTTCTCTTTTATTTATTCCTTATTCTTTCCTCCTCCTGTAGTAATACCCAGCAGCATGAGCAATATGAGGCAGCTTGGGTAGGCTGGGCCAGATGGGCAGCAAGGAGGGGTACAGACTTCCCTCCTGCCTCCTTTACAGTCAGTTGCATGAGCCTTGAAGGTTCTGGTTGCATTTGTTGGCCAACCAAAGCAGGGCTGGATGCTCAAGCAGAATAGTTACTGAACAGGGTTGCCAGCTTCCATCAGACATGTGCTGGACAGCAGTGGGCAAAACTCATGGAGGGAAAGGAAACATGAGAAGGGAACTGAGGGTGTAGGAGTGGGACAAAGATGCCCAAAGATCTGCAGGGGCAGTGAGGGTCATGAGGGACCTGGTGGCACAGAGTGCCATAGGGGAGGAGCAGGGGGAGGAATGTCACCCAGCAGGGATGAGGTGGTGTGGGATGGCGGGAGGCTGGTGTTGGCTGTGTCCAGCTCTGGGGCAGCAGCACAAGAGGGATGTGGAGCTGTTGGAGTGAGTGCAGAGGAGGCCATGGAGCTGCTGCGAGGGCTGGAGCAGCTCTGCTCTGGAGCCAGGCTGAGAGAGCTGGGCTGGGGCAGCTGGAGAAGGCTTCTGAAGGGGAGACCTGAGAGCAGCTCCAGTGCCTAAAGGGGCTGCAGGAAAGCTGGAGAGGGGCTTGGGACAAGGGCCTGTAGGGACAGAACAATGGGAATGGCTTTAAGCTGCTAGAACAGGGGAGACTGAGATGAGCTCTTAGGCAGAAGCTCTTCCCTGGGAGGGTGCTGAGGCGCTGGCACAGGGTGCCCAGAGAAGCTGTGGCTGCCCCATCCCTGGCAGTGTTCAAGGCCAGGTTGGACACAGGGGCTTGGAGCAGCTGCTGAAGTGGAAGGTGTCCGTGCCCGTGGCAGGGGTTGGAGATGTAGGAGCTTTGAGGTCCTTTCCAACACAAACCAGTTGGGAGAGCACCAGCCTTGCTTTGCAGCAGCAAGAAGAAACACAAAGCACTTAGTACTGGTGGTGGGCAGCAGTGCCAGCACACGCAATGCCCATTGAGCTGGGTTGGATACTTGGAATAAGCTGTGCGAAGTTCCCGGGATGGGATGACCACGGGATGGCGTATCGTGGCTTGCAAAGCACGGAGCAGTGTTTGATGAGCACTGGGGATCCTGCTGGAGCGTCTAAATCGGGCTCATCCTGCGCCTTCTCCAGCTTTCTCCTCACTCACAGTGTAACCTCTTCCTTTCCCAGTAAATGCCAACTTCCCAGGTTGAGGTTTGCACTTCACTGTACCGATAACCTGAAAACTGATACAGAAGAGGCAGATGCTCTTTGGTTGTAACACAGCCATGTGCTAAAGGAGGCTTAGATCAGATTTGCTGCCGACCTGAAATGAACAAACAGTCCCTGTCACAGCAAGAGAGCTTTTCTAGGAGTACTTTGCACAGTGCCTGTTTCCCCAGCCCTTTTGTAGCCTGCTGGGCACATTTCAGTTGGTTTCAGTGGATTGCAGTGTATAAGTTGGGAATTTTCCCGTCAGACCACAGGCAGGAAGCACCTTTCTGTTATTTCTCTGCTTGGGCACACACAGAACCTGGATCTTGGTGAATGTGCAGCGGTTTCAGCTTTGTAACCTGCAGTGCACAGAGAACATTTGCCTGCATGGAGCGAGCATCCCTCCAGGCAACAGTGCTCCGGTGCCGGTGCCATGTCCAGGTGAGCACTGCCTGGAACGTGGCTTGATGTCTGCTGCTGCTGCTGGCATAGACTGTGTTATTTGCTTAAAGAGGGTCAATTTAGCTCTACCCTCTACCTATAGGTCTGTTTAGATCCTTAAGCTGAAGAGAGGAGACTGAGGTGAGCTCTTAGGCAGAAGTTTTTCCCTGTGAGGGCACCCAGAGAAGCTGTGGCTGCCCCATCCCTGGCAGTGTTCAAGGCCAGGTTGGACATAGGGGCTTGGAGCAGCTGCTGCAGTGGAAGGTGTCCCTGCCCATGGCAAGGGTTGGAGCTGGCAGAGCTTTGAGGTCCCTTCTAACACAAATTCTATGATTCTATGTGAAGAGAAGCAAGCATCACCCTTGGTCTGTGTGCTGGGTCCAGCCGCTGCCCTTCTAGCAATGTGGTCTAACCCAGCTTAGCAAGGAGGTGGGAGAAGACAAGTGAGCCTGCTCTTCTTTTGGATCTCATCCATGGCAAGCACTGTGCTGGGCTGAGTGCCACCAGCACCACTATTGCTGGGGATTCTGGTTTGGCGTCTGGAGCAGTGGTTGGCCCCGTTACGCCTGCGCCGCACGTAGCCTTTCCTTGCGCTGGGAGCCATTTCTCTGCTCTTTCATAGTTTGCCTTCTCCTTCGCACGTCTGCAGCAGGAAGTGCAGATTCAGCAGGCATTGTGTGCCTCAGCAGCCTGCCAGCTGCCTCGCTGAAGCTAATTCACCATTCCAGTCACTGCTGATAAGTTTGCAAACAATGTGCAGTGATTTCGGCGCTAGATAGCAGCTGAGCCGAGCTCCTCCACTTCCAGCCCTGTCTGCTGAATGGAGATGGGCATTTGCCTTTGTAAAGCTCAGGGGTGAAACCTGCTCTGAAGGGTGGGTGCTGCTGCAATGTGTTGTGGGTTTCTGATCTGTGCAGGGATAACTTTGAGTCTCATCAGTGTTATTAGAACTGGGTTTGGAGGCACAGAGAGGTTCTCTGGTGACTGTTGGTTCAATAGGAGCTAGGACTTGAACCCAGGGCATGACTTGGCGGATTAGTTATTTGATCGCTGGATAATTCTGTTCCCCCCTTTATAACCCTCTGGAATAGCCTGGGAATAGCTCCAGTGACAACCACAGCAACGCTTTCTCTGGGGTTAACTTAATGTGGCAGCCACTGAAAGGGTGCCCTGAGGAACTGCCCAGAGGAAGCGGCTGCACTCTGCTCACCAGCCGGGCAGGAAACAGCAGGTCAGGGTTAGAAGGAACTTACTTAAAAGCGAATGGGTGAGTGGTGCAGCAGGCACTGAGAGAAAGCATGGTTCAACAGGCAGGAGAGGGGTTCTCCATCTCAGCCCTTGCTCCACTTGCTCTCTGTTGGCTCACATCTGTTTCACCAGGGATGCACAGGAGATGGTTCTATCAAATACAGGTCTGCAGGTGAGAGGTGCCCTTGTGAGCTGTGCACAGCTCTGCCTAGGGCTGGTACAACACACACATGATTCAATGTTCATGTGCCTTTATGAAGTCCTTGACTCTGCAGTCCCTTTGTCTCTCAGCTTGGCAGATAGTGCTTTCTTCAGCCGTGTGTGAGGCCAGTGTCCCTCCAGCCTTACAACTGCAGGATGGGTTTCATACAGTCACAGAATGTTTGGGTTGGAAGGGTCCTCAAAGATCATCTCATTCCAACCCTGCCAAGGGCACCATTCTGTGCAAACACTGGTACAAGGCTGGGGCAGAAGGAGGAATCCATCCTGCTCCTGCCACGAGACAGCAAGGTTTTATTTATAGGTGGACTTGGGGACGCTCACCTTGATGCACTTTCCAAAGGGCATGAGGCCACAGCATGGGCAGACTGAGGTTTTGAAGTGTATCTGTCCCTGTGCCATACACTGGGGTTTTGGGGTGTTTGGTTTTGCTTCTCCTTTGGCATTGGAATTGAAAATTCAAGCTGGAGCAATGTGAAAGCAATTGGGCCTAATCCATTCCTGTTGTTACTCCTTTTATTTTCACTGGAGTTACTCCAAGGCTCGGTTCAGCAGATGATGAACAACTTGTTCTCCAAAGTTGGAACTAAGAGGGGAAGGTTTTAGGGATGCTCACGCAACTCTGAGTCTACTTCTTGAGCAGCTGAAGCTCCCAAAGAGGGACAATGTATGGTGAGTCCAGGTTATTGAACTTAGTACAACATTCTAGCAATAAGCCCTCTAGTCGTAATAAGACATTATTATTCATTAGAACAATTACTTGAATGAAACCCAACTGCTGGCTCACTCAGATTGGATGGAAAAATCCTAGCTGTTGATCCCAATTTCCAGTTAGCTGATCAGATATTAACCAGAGCAACCAACGAATGGTTTTGAGTCTGGTAATCCTCTTCCCACTTCCCTTTCCCCTCTCTTTTCTGGACCCAGCTCCACTAGGGTTGCCACTCATGGAATGTTGCCTGCTCTTCATGCATTGAGCATCTCAGCTGCAGCTCAGAGAACTGTGAAGAGGTTACAAGCCCTAGGTCTGTTTTGGCTAGATAGAAAAAGGAGTGTGCTATAAGCTATGGAGAAGGTGCACATTAGCCACTGAGGATGATGTGGTGTGGTTTAGGGGGGGATTAATTGCAGGAGAGGGGATATTTCTGTTAAGAACTAAGATGCAACTTCATAGAACGAACCATTCCTCACTGCTGGTTGATGCCTCCTGTATTCCTGTGAGCTGCCGGAGGGGTCATGGCAGACAAAGATCCCTATGGTAAAATTAAGCTTTTCTTTCTTGGAGAAAGGACCATTACTCTCTCTGGCTCACATCATTTACTTTCTAAACAACCCAGATCACAAAGGGCTCCAGGAGGGATGCAGTGCTTGCAAAGGAAAGGCCTGGATGCTTTTCTCCATAGAAGAGAGTCCTGTGAAAGTTGTGCTTCCTGCTCTTGCCCGGAGAAGAGGATTTATAACAGATGCTCCTGCAGCCTTCACCTTGTGCGGTTCAGAGGGTGGAGGGTTCACCAAGCTTGGGAGAACAGAGCGGCTTCTTCTCAACAGTGTGAGTCCTGCCTGACTAACGGGGCACCTCTCTGTTTCAGAGCCCAGCTGATGCTGAGACAGGAGATCCCAGCCTGCTTTGGGTTGAAGGGACCTCAAAGCTCCTCCAGCTCCAACCCCTGCCACAGGCAGGGACACCTTCCACTGCAGCAGCTGCTCCAAGCCCCTGTGTCCAACCTGGCCTTGAACACTGCCAGGGATGGGGCAGCCACAGCTTCTCTGGGCACCCTGTGCCAGCGCCTCAGCACCCTCCCAGGGAAGAGCTTCTGCCTAAGAGCTCATCTCAGTCTCCCCTGTTCTGGCAGCTTAAAGCCATTCCCCTTGGCCTGTCCCTACAGGCCCTTGTCCCGTA
This sequence comes from Melopsittacus undulatus, assembly GCF_012275295.1. Taxonomy (NCBI): domain Eukaryota; kingdom Metazoa; phylum Chordata; class Aves; order Psittaciformes; family Psittaculidae; genus Melopsittacus; species Melopsittacus undulatus. Next base: position 75,878,779 of record NC_047532.1, on the reverse strand, counting down.
GAGATCAGAAATCCCCTTCTTTTATGAGCTCTGACACGCTGGGACCTGTTCCCTCTGCAGCTCTGCTCAGGCAGTTTTCAGTGCCGCAATCACAGTTGTGTTCTCCAGCAGCTGTGTAGTCAATAAGCAGGAAGGAAGAACACTTCACTTTTAAACCCAAGCCAACTTCCAATCTTACTTGCCTTGACTGACTTCTCTCCACCACAGAATGTGCACCGCTAACAAGCTGGTAGTGTCATGGTCAGTGAGAGGCTGCTCTGCTCTTACTTTGGCCCCTGTATGGGTTTTTGCTTTCATTTGGCTCTAGGAGTTGGGGCATCTCATCTTTCACTTTGAAACCCTCTGTTCCTTCTAGCTATGGAGCCACCTGGGAATCGAGCATCCTAAGAGGTCAGAAACTAGAAGAATTAAGGAAAAAAGCCATCAAAAACTGTATTGTCTTAATTCCTGGGGGAGGCAGATTATAAGCGATGCTCTTGGAGCCTGTGGTTAGGTGTTCAGCCCTTTTATTCTGCAAGCTATTGCTTACTATTATTTGTTTTGCCCTATGAAGTATTTGCCTAAGGACTTTCTTCTATTCCCAGGTTAGCAGTAATGCCTGTGGAGAAAGACTAACTGCTGCTTAACAACCCGACTCCCATTTGGATGGAGGACATGGATAAGCTGCCTAGCATGGAAAGCTGATGGGGGTGTTTTGAATGACTTACTCCTCGAGTGACACCATCCCATGCTGCACACGTTTGATTCCCGAGGCAGGGAAGTTTGGGGTCTGGGTTCAGCTGAGTAGGGGTGTTTGTGCCTCCCCTTGAACAGAACCATGGCTCAGCCTTGGCCATCAAGGCACTGGATTTCTTCACTGATGCTCTCCTTGAGCCGCAGGAATGCTCCTGTCCCAGAGGGGCTGTGCCCGTGGGATTGGGGTTGTTCGTATCCAAGAGGCTGCTGGAAAAGACAGTGCCAAGAGATTCATCTCTGAGCCAGGCACTGGCAAATGCTGTGCTTTGTCCTTTTCTTTTCCCCTTTTTTCTCCTTTTTCCTTGTTTTCCCCCCTTTTCCCTTGCTTTTCCCCCTTTTCCCTTGCTTTTCCCCCTTTTCCCTTGCTTTCCCCCCTTTTCCCTTGTTTGTACCCCTTTTGCCTTGTTTTCCCCTTATTTTTCCCCCTTTTCCCTAATTTTCCCCCTTTTCCCCTTGCTTTTCCCCTTTCCCCTTACTTTTCTCCTTTCCCCTTGCTTTTCCCTTTTTCCCTTGTTTTCCCCCTTTTCCCTTGTTTTCCCCCTTGTTTTTCCCCTTTTCCCCTTGTTTTCCCCTCTTTTTCCCTTGTTTTCCCCCTTTTCCCTTGTTTTCCCCCTTGTTTTTCCCCTTTTCCCCTTGTTTTCCCCTCTTTTTCCCTTGTTTTCCCCCTTTATTCCTTTCTCTTGACCTTTGCTGAGATGCACAGTCACACTTCAGGACCTTCCAGGGCCATTTCTCTAATCTCCCCAGCAGGATTAATGCTGCTGGAAACCATGAGGGCTTGGACCAGCTATCAACTTTATCAGGAAAGCTTCTTTCCGGCCAAGCTTTGCTAAGCGGGAATCTTGGGTTGGAGCTGCTCGTCTCATGTTTCACAGATGGCCTCAATGAATGATTTACTAGGAGAGTAAAAGATTAACCAGATTCCTCCAGCGGCATCTTGAGTCGCATAAAGCACTGGGTTTTACTGGGGCCTAGGCAAGCCCTCCCTCTTTACCCTCGTTAGCCTGTTTTACAGTGACTAATTGCCCTGCGCTCCCTTCCCTGGGAATGGGGATTCTCCTGGTGAGGAACCCACGCTCCTCGCACGAGCAGCTTTGGAACAGCCACGGCAGCGAAGGCTTCTCCATGCAGTCAGGTACCCAAAGAGCCCCAGACGCTGTGTCTCTGGCTGTGCTTTATTGGGGAGGTTACTGTGCTTTGGGGAGGGAGATGGCAAAGGGAATGCCTGAAATATGCAATGAGGTGTTCCCATAAAATTATCAAAAGCTTTGCAGAATCCTCCTATGGAGAAGAGCCATCGCTGGAGAGGTCACACAAATGGTGCTTTGGGTAGAGCAAACCCTCTTGCTTAATGCTTTAGGGCTCAGCTGAGCTCTTCAGGAGGAAGGAGATTATCCCGTGTTTGACTGTTATAGAGTCAAGCACAGGACTCTTTCTGACTCCATGGCAATTCCTACAGAGCCTGGCTGTTTTAAAGGACTGCATTTAGAAATCTTAATTGGAAAAGGGGGTTTAAATGGACCTACCTTTCCCTTTGGAGTGAGACTTATTAAAGAGCCGGTGGTCTCCACAAGATCAGCAGATCTTTGCGTTTAATCATTTGCATGACTTCCATCATGCTTTCCCTCTTTGTTCATTAAATAGAACCCCATAATAGTCACAAGATCACTATAGGGCTGGCAGTGATGGGTTGCTCATCATTATTGATAGATGAAGTACAGGTGCTATGAAGTGGAAAGCAATGGCCACATGGGCTGATCTCATGTAAATGGTCTTTGGTTTACAGCAGTCAGAGATAAGAGCCCTGAGGCTCACTGGAGGCATCAACCCCTAGTAGAACAGTTTAGATCTGTGGGGTTTAGCCCAGAGGCTGAGGAAGGAGGGTTCTGTGCCTTCCTTTGCTGTGATCTCCTCACACAGGCTAAAAGCTACCTAGGGAACAGGGATGAGAAGAAACAGCCCTGACAGTCTTGTCCTCAAGGCACCAGAAGAAATCAGAGCTGCTCAGTCTGCCCCGGAAGCATAGGGGTAATAAAACTGGCTTCTGTTCTGACTTTTGCATTGCTGTTTATACACATAAATTGGTGCTGAACCTACTCCCTGGCAATCCCTTTTGGACGAGTCTATGGCATAAAGAAGGCAGAAGCAGCCCCTGGAGCCCCCTTGATAAAAGCTCCCCTGCCACAGCTCTTCAGGCCTAAAGTTTTGCCACAGGCTATAGCAGGGGGAGTTATACAAAGCACAGGAATGCAGAATCCTGTCCTCAGTGAAAGGAGAAATGAAACAAGTGTGCATTTCCAGCATAGAACATAACCAACCATCATCTGTGGCTGGTATAGATGAGCTGTGCATTGGCGTCTGCTCTCGCTACCATTTTTCAAGTGTATCAGTTAGCAGAATGGCTGCTGCAGCATTTATTTGGAGGTGGCTATGTCCTCCTCACAATGCAAGTGACTTGTAGACACACAATATTATGACTAAACATCACTTTCAAAGCAAATGTGAGCCTTTGATGCTTAAAAAGGAACGAAAGGCAATATTTGCCAAGCCAGTGTTTGGGAGAGCAGCACCAAATCTGGGAGGATTACTCACCATGGCAATCTTTGAGGCTATTAAGTCACTCACGCAGGTTTTATACATAGGCTGTCAGAGCAGGGGATCCCTGGGGTTGTGATCTCCCATCGGTGACCATCCATGGTCTTGGAGCCCTGCAAGACCTTAGCAAAGCCTGTGCCCCCCTATTCTCACTGCCAAGCAGATGGGGCTATAGATAAGGGTTTGAAAAGGCACAATCAAAAGATGCTGCTATTAACGGGGTCAGTCCAGAGTCGTGAGGCATAAAAGTGAATTTCCCTGATTTTTTAATATCGCCCTCATTATTTTTAGCTGTACAATCTTCTTGCCAGATGCATTGAACCGATGCCTGGGATCCTGACCCTGAAAAGGCATCAGGCTGTGATTCCAGCCTTTTGCTTGAGCATCCCACCACTTTTGGAAGCCTGTGTTGGCAAGGGTGGGACAGCTGTGCAGTGCACTGCTATAAAACACTCCTCTTGCACTGTTGTCTTGCTTTTCATTCTATCCTTCCTGGAAACTGTTATTGCCAATGCAACAGCAGCTCTGCTCCCACAGAAAGGGCTCTTCCCTGTATGCCTGCCCTCATCCATGCACAGGGATCAAAGATGCCCTTTTCCAAAACCCAAACAGGAATCAGAACAAGGAATGAGCCTAAAAAAGGAATTAAATGGATAATGAGTTTAAGAGATTACTCGAAATGCTCATTTCCCACTGATATTCCTTGCACTTTGTCAGGATCCCATCTGAGCGTGTCCCAGAGTGTGGCAGCCCCGGCTCACACCCAGCACAGGGATGATTGCTCAGTGGTAAGGGTAAGTAAGAAAGGAAACAGCTGTGATCCCTTTCTGAAGCATTTGCTCTTATTCATCCCCTTAGATGTATCCCAATGTAAATAACCTTTCATATCACTTTACAAAGCGATTGCTGAGTGGGCTGGAGGAGAAGGTATTCTGTAATGTAATAACTTCTGTCTTTTCTCTTTATTTTCCTGCTTGGTCATCGAAAGGAAATCTGGCTGGTTGTTAATTCGAAAGCATTTGGAGTGGTGATGGCATAATAGATATGAAAGTTCACAGGACTCTGGCAGCTCCTAACATATGAGGCTTTCGGATGAAGAAATGAAAGCTGCCTGTGAAGGATTCCCATTTGTCATGAAAACCCCACAGTACCAGGGGACAGCTGTTTGCCTGGGATCTGTATCTCAGATGTAAGGAACCAGAACAGACATGAGCTCTGTTGTACAAAGACCATAACCCCAGGGACAGGTAAATCATCCTTTGTAAGGAAAAAGCATCATACAGAATTAACTTTTTCTATAAAAGATGCTTTTCAGGTTTTGTTTGCTCTTCTACATAATCAAAACCATGGCTTGAAATGTGTAAGTTGTGGTCTTTTATATTCTTGTTCTCTACTAACTACTTCTGGAGGTGGATTTGGCATTGCTGCAAGCATGGCTGCAGACTTGGTGGGGTCTCTGTTGGCAAAGAGCTCTCCTGGTGTTAGACAAGAGCACTTTTGCAGGTGGCTAAAGTTTCCTGGGAGATACTGAGTCCAGAGTCTTCACCCCCCTCAAGTCACTCTGTGCTTTACCTTGTTCCCCATGTCACAAGTCAAGAAACCTGGAGAGGGGCTTGGGACAAGGGCCTGTAGGGACAGGCCAAGGGGAATGGCTTTAAGCTGCCAGAACAGGGGAGACTGAGATGAGCTCTTAGGCAGAAGCTCTTCCCTGTGAGGGTGCTGAGGTGCTGGCACAGGGTGCCCAGAGAAGCTGTGGCTGCCCCATCCCTGGCAGTGTTCAAGGCCAGGTTGGACACAGGGGCTTGGAGCAGCTGCTGCAGTGGAAGGTGTCCCTGCCTGTGGCAGGGGTTGGAGCTGGAGGAGCTTTGAGGTCACTTCCAACCCAAACCATTCCATGATTCCGTGAAGCTTCACCAGCTGTGATGCAAAGAGAACACAAATTTCATGCAAAGGCCAAACCTCCAGGAAAATCTTCCCTGTTTTTCTTGGCACGCTTTTGTTTTCCGCATAGCATCTTCACCTTGGCTTAACCACAGCATTGGGCTGAAGTGTGACTTGATTGCTCCGGAGGCCATCAGGTAGAGGTCTTTAACGCAGCAGAGGTGCTGCCATGAAGTTCAGGGTGGAGAAATAACCCTCCTGAGCTCCCCACGAGCATCCCATGGGTATATTTATAGTGATGACTCTTTAGTTCATTCTGTGTCACTGAGCTTCCCACTGTGCCATACTGTGCTGGCGCATCACCCAGGCAAAGCATGGCTGCATGGGAGACTTTACTTAGTATGAATTTCCTTAACTTTGTAAGGTCAAAGATTTCCTCTCATCCTTCCCTCTCCCCTATCCTTTTTAGGTATTGCTTCAAATGCGTATGATGACAAACCTTGTCAATAAGGGACATCAAATACATGCAAATAAAAAGGCAAAATCAACCCAATTTGGTGCATGCAGGCATAGGTGATACTCAAGGAAGCTTTCAAAGCTTTGTTTCTTTGCCATAGTTCTATCTCCAGACACCAATTTAGCTGTACTAGCAATGCATTTAAGTGGGTTCCTCTGTTAAGCAATATATTCCCTATGGAGCAGTTCTGGAGCAGCCACAGGCTGAGGTCTCTGGGTCAGGATCACTGCATCTCCCACCAGCACATCCCCCTGGAGCTGCTGCTCCAGGCAAGGGGGGGTCTAGGTTTCAAAGTGCTTTGGTGATGCAGAGGCTGAGGTGAGCTCAGCTGCTCCCTGCTGGGCACAGCATTGTCCCTGGTCCCATCTCAGCTGAACACAAAGCCAAGCCCACTGCAAGGAGCTGCGCTGTGCTGCTGCAGGCTCCATGTGTTCAAACACAGACACCTGATTTTCTGTAAGCCCTTCCTTTTCCTCCATCATCAGACATGAAATCATGGAAGTGCATCCATGGTTGCACAGGGCAGGAGGACACCAGGGCTGAGGGAAGACAAGCTTGACTTTGTTGCTGCTAAAACCAGGGGTTATTTTTCAATGTAAAACTTATTGTCTCGGGCAGCCTTCATCTCACCAGTGCACAGTTTCAGAATGCTTTAAATTAAGTCTGGAGGCTAAAAGTGTGTTAGTCATTGCCCATACATCTTAGGGGAAGCAGGGCTCTCTAAAGTTATTGTTAGCATTAGGCATCTGGTTCGTGTTTATGATGATTTATTCAATGGTGGGAGACAGGTAAGGAGCCATCATGGAAGACAAACTAGAAAAGTTTGGGTTTTTCAAAGCTCTGAAGCCATTGCTAAATCAAAGTTGTCTGACTTCAAAAGGAGCTCATAACTTGATTAGATTCTTTAAACAATGTCCGTTGCTCACAGAGTTGGCAGATATTATTAGAGGCAGAGTTGGTAGCGCAGCCTGCTCTGGAGGTTGCTCGTGCCTTCAGAGTGCAAGGTCCTTATGTCCTGCCTCTGCCTTTTGCTTTTCCTTCTTTTTTTTAGGGAACATTTTAACCCAGCACTTCAACTGCCTGCAAAGACCAGGGCCCAGAAGAACACATTGTTCTGTCAGGGTTAGAACAATGCAGGAAATCCTTTCCTTGGAAAGACGCAGTGCTTCCATGCTTTGAAACAGGGACTTGATATCCAGCGGGGAAGATAGGCTTTGTGCTACAGGCGGGTGCATTGCCGTTGCCATAAGGATCTGACCACAGCTGTTTTGGTTCTATGAGCCTTGGAAAAGCCTGGTTTGTGGATGTGCAGGAGGGTTTGCAAGAGCTTTGCTGAGACTGGAGAAGAGTCTTTGCTTGTGTCTCCTGGTGCTGGGCACTCACTGGGCTGAACTGAAGCAGGAGCTGGTGGGACGGGGCAGGGTGGGAATAGGATGCTGAGCATAGAACCACAGAATCAGCTGGGATGGAAAACCCCTTTAAGCTCATCCAGTCCAACCATTCCCAGCCCTGCCAAGGCCACCCCTACCCCATGGCACTGAGGCCTCATCTCCACGCTGTGTGAACACTTGCAGGGACGGTGACTGCAGCCCTGCCCTGGGCAGCCTGTTCCAATGCCTGAGCATCCTCTGGGCAAGGAATTGTTCCTCAGCTCCATCTAAACCTGCCCTGGTGCAGCTTGAGGCCGTTTCCTCTTGTCCCATCCCTTGTTCCTTGGGAGCAGAGCCCAGCCCCTCCTGGCTCCATCCTCCTGTCAGGCACTTGTAGGGAGCCATCAGGTCCCCCCTGAGCCTTCTCTTCTCCAGACTGAACCCCCCAGGTCCCTCAGCCGTTGCCCATCACACTTGGGCTGTAAGGCCATGGCCATGAAATGACTTGGATATGGGGGCAAAACACTGCTCATGGGGAACTTCCCAGGGCTCTGCTATAAACTCAGCCCTGAGTAGTGTCACTGCTGAGGCAGCCACAGTGATGTGCCGTCCCCATGGAGGCAGCTTGCTGCTGACCAGCATCTTCCAGACCTGTAGCTGCACCACAATGGGCACCAATGACCCACGTTTTGCACTGGTCCCATTCAGCTGGGACGAGCCCTGCATTCACCAACCAGCCTGTTGCTCTTTGCCTTGGCCAAAGCACCTTGGAACAGATTTCCTGGGGTTGGCGAAGAGCACAGAGCTGGACATAGCGCATCCTTACCAGCTCCCAGTGATGTGTGCACCATGTCACATGGATGGCATGAGGACCAAACCAATGCTTGGCCTGGGAACTTTGTGGAGCTGCTGGAAGGGAGCCAGCATCCCACTTCTGCTCAGGTTGGAAAACCATCCCGGTGCTGGATCCATCCAACCCAGCTATAGAGCGGGGTTGCTTGGCCAGATGACAGGCCTGGCTCTGCCTCCAAAGTGGACTGGTGCCAAGGGGGAGTTTTAATTTCCAGATGCTTTTAAAGTAAAAATGAAGGCTCTGCTGTAAACTGGCTCCGAGCGGCTGCCTCCCCTGCAGCCAAAGAGCTGGCTGATAGCGGCTGGGGCAATAAAACCCTTTACTGCAGTCTGGTGCATCGGCAGTGCTGGGGTGGGCAGCCTGTGGTCCCTGCCCAGCCTGCTCACCCCGATGCTCTCCAAGGGCACAGCGTCTCCAGGTGAAAACCTTGATGCACTTTTGGATTTCATTTGTTGTTCTTTTGCAGGGGGGAAGTTCTCTGGGAGAAGGTTGTTGGCAAGAGCAAAATGGGAAGTATTGGAGGGAATATTGTCCTGAACGTGCTGCTGGGAGCCAGGCGAGGCTGGTGACAGGGATGCTGCAGGACCCCTCCCGCTGCACCTTGCTTCAGACCCAGCCACAGACATATTTCTAAGCCAGCCCTGGGTGACTCCTGCATTCAGCTCCAACCTGGCCGCTGCCCATCACCATGAGACTGGTGAGTTAATGTCCAGGGTCCATAGGGATGCAGTTCCCAGGACAGCCACTCAGCTCTGCTCCAGGACCCTGGAGCTGGGGACAGTCCTCTGTGGTGCCCTGTAACCATGTTATCCTGGCACACCAGGCATTCAGGCATCCCCAGCCTGCACAGGGTGTTTCACATCATCTCAGACCTCCAGAGCAGCTGGAGGTGAACACAGCCCACAACCTACACTATGGCTGTAGGAGCATATGGAAGATGGCTCCTGTGTCCCTGCTGATCCTGGTCAGGAAGGGCCATGGTGGGTTGGGGCATGCCTGAGGCTGAGTTTGCGGGCAGATAACCTGCCTGCTGGCTTCCTGCCTGCAGGTTATTCCTTCCAAAGCGAAGGCAATGGCTTCATCAGCAGAGATCTTGATGAATTCCTTACCACTGCAGGCATGACTGCCTTCCCTGGCTGGCTGGGTTTCACTGTGCTGGGATTCACCCCATTCCTGGCATACAGATGGGCAGCAGAGCCAGAGATGCTGGTGTTTAGGGAGCTCAGGGTGCCATGGGGACAACATGGGGCTGGAGTCTGTATGCAAGCCCAGGATCTACTCCCAGGCAGGTGATCCTGGAAGAAGAGGCAGTTTGGGCTGTTCCCACAGCCTGTGGCTTGCTGCAGCAGGCAGGGAGTGAGGATGGGCTTGTCATGGGTCACAACAAGGCTGTTTCGGCAGGGATGGCCATAAGGAAACAGAGCAAGCCTGGACCTGCTCTGCTGCTACCAGCAGAAATGCCTGTGATGGGGACCTTAAAGCAGCTCCAGTGCCTAAAGGGGCTCCAGGAAACCTGGAAAGGGCTTTGGACAAGGGCTATAGGGACAGGACAAGGGAAATTTCAGACTGTGATGGGTCAAATCAGGCACTCCTGGAGAGGTGGTTTGGGAGAGAAGCAGCACTCCTCTGAATGCAGCAGCATCACTTTGGCTTTACAGCTGAACTGGGCTCATGCTTGAGACACTCCAGCATCAAAGCTCTGCCTGTTCTCCTCACAGGCTGATGGACACCACCATGCACCCAGGTTTCTGCTCATGCATCCAGCCCTGACCATGCTGTGATTACATGGTTCTATGTGCAGGGCAGGGCTGTGGGTGCAGGCTGTGCCCAGGGACATGTGCGATGCTCAACTGGTCCATGCAGTCCTGTTTGTTCACCCTCTGCAGGAGCTGGCTCCTGTGCCCTGCCCTTTATTCTGCTTCTCCTCCACGCTGCGGGGGGACATGGAACAAACAACAGGGAACAAAGCTTCCCAGGAACCGCACGCTTCCTCCCACAGCAGCAGGGCTGGGGTTAGAGTGCTGGACCGGGATGGGTGAGCATTTCTCCAGCTGGTGTCCTGGTTCAAACCACAACAACACAAAACGATTTGTGGCTTATCCCACTTGGATTTCCAGCAGTCTGGGGGAGGTGTTGGTGCAAGGACCAGAGCACTCGTGGTTTTGCACCTTGGTGTTTCAAGGATGGCTCAGGAAGTGCCATTGAAGCGTTTGGACTCCAGGTCTTACAAACTGGAGGGGACCTCGCGTAGGGAGAGGCTCATTCCCATTGCTCCTCCAAACAAATCCTTGCCGGGATGTGTTTGCAGAGCGGGCTGCATGTAAATGATCCATAAATAAGCTTAACACCAGCGAGCAGGTGGAACGGGGCAGGGCTCAGGAAATTATGCAAAGAGAGCAGACAAAGAGCCGGGCTGCCAGGGCGCTTTGTGTAGGGGAGCCCGGCTCACTCGCTGCAGTCACAACGAGTTAGGGCAGGGCACAATGGGGGAGCAATCTCAGATCTGATTAAACTGTTTGACAGCATTCATATGTTAAATGATTCTATGCTGCTATCTGCTGCTGCAGTACTGCGTATCTCAGGAGAATCGCCAATGGATCTGCTGAGGGCAGAGTGTAATGTAACAGGAGATGTAATTAATAACCAAACAAAAAGGGGGAAAAAGGGGGAATTTGTTGTGGTTTTCACCCAATGACCACGCGGGTCAGAACACAGATGCGTTTGGTGGCATTTGAGAGTCTAATCTGGATGCAAATATTTCAGGCAGGATCTTTTCTTCCATCTCCAGAACTTCAGATGTGAGAGCTGTGCAGCATCCCCTGCACCAGCAGATGCCTGCAGAGGCAGGTCAGGGCTGTTCAAAGGCATTCCCAGGGTAAGGATTATTTTGCCTTTATGTTTGCTGCCCATTCAAATCTTTTGTGAGATGCCACAAGAAATTGAATGGCATTTGAAGCAGGAGTGAGGATTAGGAACCCCTGTGTCAGCCACACAATGTCCATGTGGAGGACCCGTGGAGGATGCTATGAGGCAGCAGAGGTGCACACCCTGCAACACCTTCACTGCAGGAGGGGACCACAGGAACCTTGCACCCCCTAATTCTGCCTTCAATCCCTGCTTCTGCCGAAGAGCTCATCTCAGTCTCCCCTGTTCTGGCAGGTTAGAGCCATTCCCCTTGGCCTGTCCCTACAGGCCCTTGTCCCAAGCCCCTCTCCAGGTTTCCTGCAGCCCCTTCAGGCACTGGAGCTGCTCTCAGGTCTCCCCTTCAGGAGCCTTCTCTTGTCCAGGCTGCCCCAGCCCAGCTCTCTCAGCCTGGCTCCAGAGCAGAGCTGCTCCAGCCCTCACAGCAGCTCCATGGCACTGCAGAGCAATTTCCACACTGAAATCTCTGAACCTCCCTTCTCAAGCAGTGAGGCTTCCAGGTGCCGTGCTTCACATGCCAGGGGGATTCCTTCAAGGCAAAACCCAACAGAGGCTTCTCCACCCGTGGTATTTCCCACCAGGTCCCCAGGTTTGCTGTTGCTGTCCTTCAATGATCTCTTCAGCCAGACCCCCAGAAGCTGGCTCCGTAACATGCCCCATACCTTCAATGCTCATTCCTTCTGCTCACAAGGTTTTACAGCCCAATGCTGCTCCCTCCAGGGGCTGGACACCCCTCTGTGCCCCCCAACCCTCCAAGCACCCCTCTTTGCCCATGGGCTTCAAGGCTAGAGCAGGCAGCCAGGATCAAGCCTAGCACAGCAGTGCTGGTGCCTGCCCGAGCCAGGGCCTATCAACACATCTTGGCACAGGGAGTGATGCATTGTACCAAAAATAGGGCTTCCACCATTGTGCTGTTACACAAACACGGTCTGTGAGTAAATCAAACTCTCTGGGATTTTCCAAGCCGCCTGCCTGGGATTTCTCAGGATCTTTTCACTCCAGCTGCTGAGATTGCTACTGGGCACACCAAGACCCCAAAACCCTGGCAAAGGGGGACCTGGAGGGGGTCTCCCAGCTTGCTCATCTGCCCCAATGGGCAGAGACGATGCTGTGTGCTCCATCGGACAAGGAAACTCCATCTCCTCCTGGTCTCCTGGCATCCCCATGGCTCTGCATCACCCTTCCAGTGCTGCACCTCCTGGGATGCCTGGCAGGCAGAGAAAACTCAGCCTGTCTGCTGAGCAAAGGGCCCAAAAGGAGGAAAAATAAACACAGGAAAAGCCACAACATGAAGAATGTTGCTGGATGCTCAAACGATGCCAAGGTCCTGAAAAGCTGCTGGTGTCTGCAGAAATGCTTCAGAAATGGCATAAATTCTCCATGAAGTGAAATATTAGCAAGCAAGACAGCGTCACAGATAGTATTTGTCTCTGACACTGGTAACAGCACTGCTGATGGGGTGACCTCCAGCCACAAGGCTCTCAGGCTCTCAAATGGCAGGGCCAGACCCGATGAGGAGACAGGGAGCCAAGGCATGAGTGCATGCCACAGCTGTTCCCAAAAAGCTGGACTCAGGCAGGAACTGCCCCTAGATGCTGGTCTGGGACCCCATCCTGTCCTATCCCCATCCCAACCCACTCCAACCCATCCCCCTCGATCCCGTTTTTCATCTCGTATCTTGTATTTCATCATCCTGCCCAATGTCAACCCTTCCTGGCCATGGTGGAGAACAATCCACCATGCTGGAGACATCCTGCTCCCATTCCAGATGCTGCACCAGTGCCACAGGAAGGACCCACAGCAGCTTTAGTCTGCAGGGAAAGCCTGGGCTTGACCCAAAGTGCTGCAGCTCCTGTTGATGTGCATCAAACCCTTCTGGTTTCCAGTACAGAAAAGAGCCTCTCCATGGTCTTTTTCTGTGTAGGGAATGAATGGGAGTTTGGGCAAGCTGGGAAGGACTCTTGTTCCCAGTGATTGTAGGGGACAAATGATGCCTTAAAATACTGCAAAAACTATTTAAAGTCTTACTGATAAAAGGCAAGAAGCTGGGAAAAGAGACTGGATGGGGCTATTTTTAGAAGCGGTGGCATCTGGACAGCATGAGAATTGCTTTGTATGGATTTAGTGCAGCTGATCTGGGCACAGGGTTTGCTGACGAAGCACAGCCACCAGCACCAACCCATCACCCAATGCAGCAGGAACCCCATGCTCAGGGACCCCCAGAACCATGACCCAAGGCTCCCACCCAGCCCCAGCACTCGGGGAGGCTCTGGCTGAGGCTGTGCTGTTGTGATGCTCACAGCGGGGATGGCTCCTGTGTCCCTCGGTTAGGCTGAGCAGTGCCTGTGCTGGCAGCTCTGCTCCAGGTGGGCGCGGAGGGGAGGCTGTGCAGGGCTTGAGGCCAGCAAGTATCTGGACAGCTGCTGGTGAAGGCACTCAGAGCCCAGACCCACAGTCTCATATGTTTCAACACCAGTGATTACTCACCCAAACCCCTCAGGATGGATGTGTTATTCCTGACTTGCTACTCTTCAGTCTTCTGTTTAAATGCCCCCAGACCAGGCATGGGAAGAGCCGCCCATGTCAGGGCTCATTGTCAGTGTGGGCACAAAGCACTGTCCATACCTTTGGTGAGCGCCTTGGCACACAAAGGAAACCCAGCTCTGCCCAGAAACCCTTCTCTTCCCCCTGAGGAGATTCATTTGCTATGACTATTACCTCTGTCTCCACCAGCAATCACTGTAATGGAATATTTATTCCCTATCTTCTTCTGTTTACCCTGCAGGATTGTGTCCTGCAGTCAGCAGCCCACAGAGCCTGAACAGAGAATGAAGGGCAGCAGATGCCTATCATGGTGCCTCGAGTCACCTGCCCAGACCCCACCAGAGGATGCCTTGAAGCGTCTGGATCTGCTGCCTGCCCTCATTTCACATCCCAGTGGATGCTCAGTGTGCAGGGAAGAGCTGTGCCACCCGCCTGCCTCGCGCCGCTCACAGTGGCAGAGCTTAGTCATGTCCAAAGAGCACATCTGGGCTTGGAGTGGAGGGAGCATCAACCCAGCCAGAACGTTAGGCTAAAAATAGAGCAGTGTCCGGGTGGAAGCACGCTGTGGTTAGCTGGGGGGATTGCACCATGAGAAAGCCTGCCCTGAGCAGGGTCCCTTTGCTCCCGTTATTGTCCACTTGCCCCCTCTCCCTCTGGGAGACATCCTGGGGATTCACCAGCAAACGAACGGCTTTCCCCAGGATAACAATGGCTTCTGCAATCAATCTTCATGAAATGTGGTTTGGTAGCTCTGCACGAATCGAGCCCTGAATAAAGGAGGGAATAAATGGGGATTTGGCCACCTCGGGGCCACCACAGGAGCAGGGAGCCAGGGATGGGTGGCCCCAGGGAGCTGCAGTGTTGGCTCTGTGGATGGTGCAGAGGGAAGACAATCAGGAAAAGACAAGTTTAGGGAAGTACTGACTAAAGGAGCTCATCCCAGGGCACTTTGTTTGAGCAAAGAGTCAGGCGCCTGTGGGTTCTTGTTGGGAGCCTCTGTAACTTACCCTGGTTTGCCTGGAATGATTTTGGTTTTCATGGAGCTCCTTCCTGAGCCACAAAGGCTGAATTCTGGATTAACCAGAGTTTGCTGCTGCAGTTGCTTATGTTGAATTATGGCATTCAGGCTTATGGCTGAAATCTGCACCAGACCTTGCCCATGTGGCTCCTCCATAGAGAGAACCCCTCTCCTCTGGCTTATCACTCTCCTAATGGAAAAGCATAGAATCAACCAGGCTGGAAAAGCCCTTTAAGCTCATCCACTCCAACCGTTCCCATCCCTGCCAAGGCCACCCCTAACCCATGGCACTGAGGCCTCGTCTCCACACTGTGTGAACACTTGCAGGGACGGTGATTGCAGCCCTGCCCTGGGCAGCCTGTTCCAATGCCTGAGCACCCTCTGGGCAAGGAATTGTTCCTCAGCTCCATCTAAACCTGCCCTGGTGCAGCTTGAGGCCGTTTCCTCTTGTCCCATCCCTTGTTCCTTGGGAGCAGAGTGCCCCATCAGTGCCTACTGTGGAATCGGCCCTATTGCTCTCTCCCAACACCCCAAGCAGCATCCCTGGAGCTTACCAAGGCTCATGCCATGGAACATGAAGGAGGTACATGAAGACTTCCCACCTTTCCAGCACTTTGGAAGCCTTGGGAATCTTACCCAGTTTGAAGGAGGGGGTTCAGTGCCCTACTGAAGGCTGAGCACTCACCCAGCAGTTTGAGCATGGGCTGGCTGGGACACTGCTGTTCCCTAGGGATGGTGCCGCTGTCACTGCATGTTATTGCTGGTGGAAAAAGAGGTTTGTGGCTTGCTCAAGGCAAATAAATCCTTGACCCTTTACAGGACCTGTGCAGCAGTGGCGCCGGTGACTCCTTGTGAGAGCGGGTGGGTGGGAAAGCAGCCGACGCCGACGTTCCTGCTCCGTGTGAGCCGAGCACGGCCCCTCGGGAGATGCCTGATAATGCTCAGCCACTCCTCCGCTCGCAGCCCCTGCAGAAACACCGGCTGCAAGCACGGAATCAAGAGTCTCCCACTCATTACTTGAACAGGACACGGCTTTCACAGCCAAGAGGCCTCGAGTTGCTCGGGGGGAAACGTGTGCTTATCTCTTCTTTGTGTGATTTATGTCTTGAGATGAATGCATCGCATTGGCCGGCTCCCAAACTCGCTGCAAAGTCTGGGTTTTCGTGGGACTGTCCCGAACCACGCAAAGTTTCACTGCTTCTGTCTGCTGAAACTGAGAGGAGGGGTTTTATCTCGGTCATAAAGCTGAAGCTGGGGGGTTTGCAGATATAAGGCAGGCAGCGCTGTTTTGATCTGCAAGCAAATGATAGCCTTCTCCGAGTTCAAGGAGGGTTATTAAATCAGCCCTGTGGAGATAGAGCAAACAAAACCAGACTGAGCAGAGAGGGGGAATGTTCCTATTCATATAAGAAGGCACGAAAGCAAAGCAGGGGAGGCGAGTTAATGATCAGCTCATCCGGGGTGTTTACTTTCACATGCCACCGGGGTAAACAGAGCCATGACATCCCTCCAGCCTGCTCTTGTTCCTAAATATACACTAACGTTTACAGCTGAGCCAGATGGATTCCCCTGGGTCCAGGCTGGAGAAGCCAGAGGGGTCTCATCTCGCACCCCTGCATGGGACGAGCCCTGCTTCTAGGGCTCTGCTGCTGCAAATCCACCTTCCAGCTCTGTGTTGGCATCTGCCTGTGCCAGGAAGGCATGAGCGCATCTCCCATTGCAGCCCCTTGCAGATGCCCCATTGGAGATGCTTCAGCAATGTCTTTCCCACCCAATCCTTGTGGATATTTGAAGTTGTCTCTTTGCATTGCTGGGTTCAAAGCAGCAGTAGGTCCCAAAGCCCTGTTGGTGCTGTACAACAGCCTGAGCATATACAGAAACCAACAGGTTCATCTTCATGTCAGCCAACCTACCATGATGACAGTCAGAGCAAGGAGTGGTGTTAATGACTGCAATTCACAGTCATCCTCCAAAGAAATCACAGTTCACCTAAAAATAATTTCTTCAATGCCTTATGTATACATATATATATAAGCTCCTATAAATGCTATAAGGTTTATATGAATGTTACCATTCAGTGAGATCCAGTGGAGGAAGCAGAACAGCCCACAACACTGGGTGATCAGTTCATTGCAGCTGATGACTTAGTGCAGCTTTCTGTCCCCAGCTCATCTGTCACCACAGACAAGCCTTAGTGATCACCCATGTTTTCCAGCTCCTGCCTAACCCGTGCTGCTGCCCTGGTCTGCAGGCAGCACAAGAGGCACAGCGTGCTGTGAGTGAGCTGTGACCCTCCACAAGGACACGCCACGCAGGGCTTGTCTGCACGCCAGTTTGCATCGGCTCAAAGGCACTGAAGCAACTTCCTGCACAGGCACGATCAGGGAGGTTTAGAGCAGGCTTTTTTGTAGCTTACTGCAAACCCACTCCTAAACAATTTCAATGGGGTATATTCTAGCTCAGAGTAAGACATACTGGTGCTTATATGGGGCTTTTTTCCATCTTAAATGATACAGCTGTAGTTTAATCAGTGCAATTCATTTCCATGTGTGTCTATAGATCCATATGGTGTGCAAAAAGATGTATTGAATCTAAACTACGTTTCTAAGAATCACAGAACCCCAGCCTGGTTTGGGCTGGAAGGGGCCTTCAAGCTCCTCCAGCTCCAACCCCTGCCACAGGCAGGGACACCTTCCACTGCAGCAGCTGCTCCAAGCCCCTGTGTCCAACCTGGCCTTGAACACTGCCAGGGATGGGGCAGCCACAGCTTCTCTGGGCACCCTGTGCCAGCCATTGAACAGTCACTGATGTTTGACGTTTTTCTCTTCCATTGACACATTGGTCCGGAGGAGGCGAGAGCTCAGGGTGTTCTGGTGCTATGAATGACCAGTGTAAAGAGTAGGGACTATTCCTCCTTGTTTTCATGACTAGGACCATAACCCCATAATGATGGAAAGTTATAATAATAATGAATAAACTGGTTTACACAGGAATATGTATTTGCAGCAAGTTTTTGTTCCCCCCACGTGCAGGCCTGACAAACACATCTCCCCATTTGCATTGCCCCCAAGGGGGACTCGCTGAGCCCTTAATAACAAAGTTTGTTTCTGAGGGGGAAGTAATTCTGAGTTGCTTGATGTTCCCAGACTATAGAAAGCAAATAGTGCCCCTGTTGGCACGGATGCTGGCTCTTGTCATCACACTGCTGGTGTTTCCAGGCTCATATCGAGACTATCACAGGGTAAATACCGGAAAAAATGTAATCACTAATTATTATGCAATGAAAACAAAAAACGCCAAACTTTGCACAGAACCTTATTCACAGCAAATTATACAACCAGCTGCAATCAAGGTCATTTCCGAAAGCATTCTCTATTGAAATCCACAACAATATTCAGGCCCCGCTCATTGCCCAACAGTGAGGAAGCCACAATTGCTCTGGTGTGTCTGCATGCCCGGGGGTGGTGGGTGCGAGGATGCACCCACCAGAGCCCTCGTGCCTGCTGAGGGAACAGCACAGGCTGCACATCTCAGCCTTGGTACCTGGAATGTCAGACCCAAGCGTGACTCACACAGTTCCAACCTTGGCATTAATTCAGTCCCTTTCCTCCGTGGCAGCTCCAGGGGGATGCTCCCTGTGCTCGGTGGTTTGTGTTTTAAGCTGAGAAGGTGCTTGGATCTTTCCGGACACTCTTCATGAACCTCAGCGCTGGGGTTTGGAGGTGGGCATTGGTGCCAGGGCAAGCTGGAGCTGGAGCTCGGCTGGTCTCTGGGAGAGCTGTCTGCAAGCACTGGGAAATGGCTGGCAAAGGGTCAGGAGCAGGACAGGGGGATGCTGTGAAACCCATTGCTCGGCACGTGGAGAGCTGCAAGAGATGGTTTTGTAGTTAAGGCTCAGGTCAAGGCCCCCAGAGGCTGAAGCTCAGCCACTGTGAACCTCTGAACACAGCTCTGCACTTCCCATCTGCACAATGGGACAATCACCCTCCCTCGGCACAGCTGGGACACGGACCCACTGCCCCACTATGTAAAGCAGCCAAAACTGTGCAAAACGCTGGCTATGCTTCTCTAAGTACACGCTGGAGCTTTGCTAGACAAGACCAAGCAGTTCTCCCCCCAGCAGCACCAGAAGTAACTGTGCAAACTCCCCAGTGTGATTTAATTCCTTCTCTGGAGTGACTAACACCTCTAGTACTCCCATCTGACCTCTGCAGACATCCTGCCATGCAACTGTGCTCAACTCTGCGGCGAGAACGATAACCCGGCCTAAAATTAAACCATCCAGCATGGTTTTAATAGTAGCACAGGCGAGGAGAGAATTCCGCCCGGCTGGAATTCACCTCTGCTTGAAAGAGCAAGCAAAGCCAGCCCTCAGCACCACACTACTGGTGACGTGCTGGAAATTGTCTTTTCCCTTTGTGAGCCCCTGTTTCAATCGCCTGGCCCAGGAAGAGCCTGTTTGGTGCAAGGATCTTGGCTGCTGCTGCCAAGCACAGGGAGGTCCCATCACGGGCATCACTTTGCAGATGCAGACAGAGACTCACTCAATGAAGACGGGCAGCTCCGGACATGAAACACGAGAGCAGATCCCCCCTCCCTGTGAATAACCTGGTGCAAACTGGAGCCTTGTGGTATCTTTGGCTCTGGGAGCAAAAACGTTGCAGGAAGAAAGGCAGAGCCAAGCTGCAGCGGGGATATCACTGGGTCCTCTGGGTGCAATTGGGTGGCTGCTCTGGTTTCATTCTAATACAGTTTTCCATCAAAACCAACCCCCTGGACTTTGCCACGGTGTCTTTTACACAATGAATTCCAAATCTGAGTCGGGTTTGGAGGTGCTGAAAGCTTCTTTGCATAGCCAGAGGGCAGCCGGCACTTGGGGGTGCAGAACGTACCTGCTGCCTCTTCCCCTGCCCCCAGCCGGATTGGGGTTTGCTCACCCCAGCAGTGTATGGAGGAGAACAGCTTGGTTTAGGGGACAGGAAAATCCGAACTGAACTGAGAGCTGGTGAGCCTCAAACATCTCTCTGTGCCGATGCCTCACGTTGCGTGTCTGCACGGGCTGTGCGCTGAGCACAGCACCCGTTATCTGCACTGTCTCTCACCAGATAACAGGGCTCGGGGGCTGCTGGCGGCCAGCACAAGTGATGGAGGCTGCTGCAGGTCCCGCGGGCTGGCGCTGGGGAGCCCGCAGCTTGGGGATGGATCAGCGGGGGTCTCGCCCATAGGGCAGAGGTGCCGTAGTGCCCACACTGGACCAGTGCACCCCAGAGCACCCCAGAGCACCCCAGTGCACCCCAGCACGGCCGCAGCCCCGGTCCCCCCAGCTCCCAGGTGGGATTTCCGCACTCTTGTGCTCCCTCTGCTGGTCCTCAGCCCCATGCCGTCGGCACCGCATCTGCACCGCACCGGCTCCGCACAGCACCGGCCCCAGCACTGCCAAGCGCTCGGGCCAGCAACACCCCAAAGCACGTCTCTGAGCAAGGCTACAACGCGTGGCGATGGTGAGGAGTACACGAGCTGCACTGGTACTGCAGGGATCACTGTTCTGAATTGTCACACATGGGAAGACTCCTGCGAGACCTTACAGCAGCTCCAGTGCCTAGAGGGGCTACAGGAAGCCTGGAGAGGGGCTTGGGACAGGCCAAGGGGAACGGCTTTAAGCTGCCAGAACAGGGGAGACTGAGATGAGCTCTTAGGCAGAAGCTCTTCCCTGTGAGGGTGCTGAGGCGCTGGCACAGGGTGCCCAGAGAAGCTGTGGCTGCCCCATCCCTGGCAGTGTTCAAGGCCAGGTTGGACACAGGGGCTTGGAGCAGCTGCTCCAGTGGAAGGTGTCCCTGCCCATGGCAGGGGTTGGAGCTGGGTGAGCTTTAGGGTCCCTTCCAACCCAATCCAGGCTGGGGTTCCATGATTTGGAATTCCATGTTTTACAAACAACTTTTTGCACCAGCACCAGCACTGTCTGTGTAACCTGCACCAATACCACACCTCTTCAGAGGTGCCCCCCCTTGCTCTCCCATTGCACAGGTACATCATGCCACCAGCGGGAATGGGACAGCATCACGGAGCAAACGCTGCAGCTCAGCTCGGTGGCCACCATCCATCAACCTGCAGAGGGGGACAGGGAAGCACCAAGCCAGGCTCAGAGATCACAGAGCCAGATCTGGTTTGCAGGCTGCGCTCCACCATCGCCTGCGGTTCTCCCGTGTTTCTGCCTTGGCAATGTCTGCTAGCTCTATTGGAAAGCTGGTTGTTGTTTCAAGGCTGCTTTGTAGGAGTTATTGCCAACAAGGGATGGTGGTGGGGGTCTGCACAGTGCACAGTGTAAGTGACAGCTGCCAAGACACCTTCCCCAAGGCCCCTTTAAAGCCTGGTTATGGCTCAGGCTGCCTCATCTCAGCCAGACATCTCGGAGGGTGACCCTGAGCAGGAGGCTGCTGCTCTCCCACCTCAAAGCCCTGTGTTCCTGTCCCCATCCCTGTGCACACAACTGCTGCCTCACTCACTGCCATGGTTTGGTCACACTCCCGAAGTTCCTGGGATTGGAGAGGAGCTGCTGCTTAGGGAAGAAGGTGGAATACCTGCTCCAAGGGAGCTGAAAGCCTCGTTCTGCCCCAGGAACAGCCCAGCACAATGGGGAGCTTCAAGGCATGGGCGAAGGAAGAAAATGGAAACTGAACAACAGCAATAATGCTGTTATCCTTTCCTTCTCTCCAGCACTGCCACTGCACCCTGCGGAGCCACAGTGACCCACTGAGCATCACCAATGAAGGAGGCTGTGCCACGCGCACATTGCACCCCAGCTTTTCCACCACCACTATCCCAAATCTGGGTAGCTCCACACAGGGTCCAAGTCCATCCTTGTGCAGACTCAGCTTTCAGAGCTGCTTTCCAGAGCAAACAATAACTCCATAAACCAAGTGTGGGGTTCTCTGGATTCAACAGCTCAGCCCTGCAACAAAGGCTCTTCCTGAGCGCCATGGCTCCTTGCCCACCACATTCCCAGTGGGACAGCAGAGAGGAGGTGAGCGCTGGCTCCATTTTGGTTTGTGAACTACACTGCTGGAGCAAACAAAACCAGCCCAGAACCTTCAGTAGGCACCAATGCCTTTTGTTCATGCACCCCAGAGGTGACCAGCACCATGCACTGTGGCTTCTCCCAGCCCCAAGGCATCCACCTCACTATGGGGCACCCTGTTGAAGCCCCCTCAACATCAGCTGCAGGCCCTGGGTGATGCCCTCATGCAGGGCTCACTGTTGGTTTCTGAGCATCATGGACCTATTCCCATCTAACCATCACTACAAGTGGTGTCCTTTGCAGTGCAGGCAGGGGACAGCCACCCATCAGTGCGGGCACCCACCCATGATCCCAGAGCTCATAAATGGATCAAAGTCTTTCCATTGTTAGGAATAGCACTGCTACCTCTCAGGGATGTAACCTGTAGCACCAGGCCAGGCAGCCCTGGCACACGTGTGCTCAAAGAGAAACACCACCATACCCTGGGAGACACAAATAAACCCATCACCGTGGTTAATTCTGCAGCGAAATGAGTTTTCCAAATCTGCCCCAAACCAGATGTGGAAATACTGAGCTACCTCCGCACTCCTCCAGCCCCTGAACAAAGTGTTTCGAGGCAGATGAGAGGCAGAAGGAGGTGGGAACCGTGACCGGTTTCAGTGAAACTCACGGATTTCCCAATTCGTGGTATCATTTACTGACATCAGGAAACTAATTTGGGCTTCTTCTCCTGCCTCTTTACCAAAGCATTTTCCCCAGGAGGCTGAAATTTCGCTCTCTTTCAAACAGAATTGGATTTCTTTCCCGTGCCGAGTACAGAAACGTGGATCCCGCTCCCAGAAGCAAGATTCAGAAATCGTTATTTCCTTTTATTGGAATATTTTATTAGCTGGAGTCAGTGCAAAAGACTAAACGAAAAGGCAGGGGCTCCAACAGACCATCCCATCAGCACCTCTCCCACATCACATATCACACTGGAAAACAAAACGGTGTCCCCTTGCTTTCCACCTCGGCTTTGCCCTGTGGGTTCCACAGCCCTGCTCTTCTGTGGGTTCCCACGTGTCCCACCTCCTTGGCGCGCTCCCATGAAACCAAGCTGCTCAGAACCAGGATCTGTGTGTGTTTCCTTATCCCTCCATTAGAAGATATTAATGATTTCTCATGGTTTTCATCATCCCTGGCAGTATTCAAGGCCAGGTTGGACACAGGGGCTTGGAGCAGATGCTGCAGTGGAAGGTGTCCCTGCCTGTGACAGGGGTTGGAGCTGGAGGAGCTTATCTGGTCCCTTCAATCCAACCCATCTAGACAAATAACACTGGGTGAACTCAGACACTGTGCATGCTTTTCAAACCATGCTGCTCACAATGTGGGTGAAGAAGACTCTGCCCTACACAGCATTTAAACCTGGATGTGCATTCCTGCAGGCAGCTCTGCTCTGCCCCATCACACCCCATTGTGTCCCCCCACACCAGCACCATTGAAAACCAGACCCATACCCAGCAGGACTGGCTCTGGGGCTGGCACAGGGCCCAATCCCGCACCCCATCCCGAGGGCAACTCGGAATGCCTGCCTGCACCCTCTCCTTGCTGCCTGCACACCCTTCTCCCATTCCACACAATGTGTTTTCACACCCGTTTGACTTGACACCTGATGAAGGGGAAAATGAATGAGAGATGAGCAAGGAGAGCAAAGAGAAGCACTGACTTAGGAAAAGCACCAATTTAATGCATTCTGGGTGGTCTCCTGGCATCCTGCCTTTTGAGTTAGACTGGTTTTGCTGCTGCTTCCCTCTCCCACGTTATCTCCTCTTTGTGCCTTTCCCAACACGTTTGCTAGGGATTTCCTCAGAGGCTGGTCCTGGTGCCAGGGGCAAGGGGGGATGTCTCAAAGCTCCACTGGCTGCCCCTCACTTGGTGAAAGGAGTTTACCTGCATCTCCCAGAGCTGTGCTGCATCCATCCCTGCATGCAGAGCTCCTGTTGCCTGCAGCCATAGGCACAAGCCAGGACAGGTCACAGGTACAGAGAGACACAGAGGCACTGAAACCCCAGGAATGACTGCAGCCCTCAAGCGACAGATGCCCAGCCATGGTGTTAAGCATAGACATATATATACTACTTCTTTCTCTATGGACAGAACCATACAATGCCAGACTGGTTTGGTTTGGAAGGGACCTTAAAGCTCATCCAGTTCCAACCCCACTGCCACAGGCAGGGTGGAGGAGCACAATACAACAAATATTCAGCTGGAAATATCAGTTATCCTACTACACCACCATAACAAGAACTATCACAAATACCTGATTTGGGACTGGTTTGTGTTGCAGGTGTCCCTGTCTAATCTACAGCTCTTTATTAAATAACACATTACCCAATCATGACACCTTGCTTTGCCAGGAGAGCACAATACTCACACATCCAGAAAGCAGCATTAGTGACGAACTGCAGGGTTGGTAACACAAGTCAAGGGAAGTTTGAAACCTGCCAGCTTTGGGGCAGTAAGAGGAGCTTGTTCAGACATAGGAAAACCACCACAGCAGACACAGTTATCACACGGCGTGTGAAGAAACATTGATCTTCACAGTTGTTAACAGCTTTGCACTCAGAGGCCAGAGCGCTGCTGTAATAGATAATCTCTCAATGCTGTGTCAAATGCATGAGCACAGTGCTGCTATCAAGATGTCTGTGCTCATGGGTCAGCCCATCTGAAGGCAAAGCCAGAAGACACCTCCCCAGCTGACGTGCTGGTGGTTATTCTATGAAGAGCCATGCTTCTGCTTCTCACAGCAAGGAAAACCGAGTGCAAAGCATTCCAGGCCTTTTCAGAGTGCAGCTCCCCTCCTACCCCTCCAAGCTCTGCTTTTCATATCCTGCCTCTGTCCCCCAGCATGCTGCATCAAAAAGCCTCTGCAGCGGCTCCAGGTTGTGTCTCCTCTGCCCTCCTTTCCGTGCTTTCAGTGTTTGTTGCATCCACGGGGAAGGTTCACACTGCAGCCAAGCTCTCAGACCTGAGAGGGTTGGAAATATCCAGGGATTTGGGTCTGGACTGCACCAGGCTCTGCACAGGTCCAGGTCACAGCGAGGGTTTGCCTGGGACAGGCTGGAGGATCTCACTCTTCCCTGCCCTGCGTGCAGTTAGAACACTTCACAGGCAGTTTGAGCTGCACAACCAACTCAACCCCTCCCCGCACAGAAACAAATCTTTTGATACCCAAAACGTGTCAGGGAACACAGCAAATTCTGCAGCACAGATAACTGCAAAGACAAGGAAGAGCAGAGCCAGGAGCGGGTGCCTCTGCAGGAGGGCTCCATCCTCAAACAACATCACAGAACCCCAGCCTGGATTGGGTTGGAAGGGACCCTAAAGCTCCTCCAGCTCCAACCCCTGCCACGGGCAGGGACACCTTCCACTGCAGCAGCTGCTCCAAGCCCCTGTGTCCAACCTGGCCTTGAACACTGCCAGGGATGGGGCAGCCACAGCTTCTCTGGGCACCCTGTGCCAGCGCCTCAGCACCCTCACAGGGAACAGCTTCTGCCTAAGAGCTCAGCTCAGTCTCCCCTCGGGCAGGTTAAAGCCAACAAGATCCCCAAGATCCACAAAATACCCTTTAAAACTACTCGTTTGACAAAAATAATTGTTTTCCACAAAAATACCCCCTCTTTAGCAGGAAAACAAGGCTGATGGCAGGGAATGTCATGCTGCTGGTTTGACACCTCTTTGCTGTGGAGGGCCAGCGCTTCCTCTGAGCACAGCACAGTCCCATGGTACAGCTGCACATTGGCCCAGCAAAGGCCACGCTGCTCTTCGCAGCAGACAAGTGGCGATGAGATGCATTGCCTGGCAAACCAGCCCTCAGTGAGATACTGAACATGTCCCAGCTATGTGTGACAAATTGCAGTGACAAGGGTGCGCTGGCAGGGCTGGATGGTGGGTGATGAAATCCCTGTCACAGACAGTGCTACACTCGGGCACCCTTTGAGCCAAAAGAAGGCAAGGATGCTGCCAAACCCCCTCAGCATGGCCGCCACATCACTTGTCCACACTGCAGCGAGTGATGCTGCTGTGAACACCCACAATGCCCACAAAGCCAAGGCTGGGGCTGACACACCGCATGCAAACCTGGGGGTGGGGGGGAACACAGACTGCCAGGGCTGGTGCACAAGATCAGCTGAAGAGAGCCACAGAGGAACAAAGCACAAGCCCAACCCTACGGTGTGGTTGCAAGGGACCAAAATGCCATAGGAACCATCAATCACAGAATCCCAGATGGTTTGGGCTGGAAGGGACCTCAAAGCTCACCTAGCTCCAACCCCTGCCACAGGCAGGGACACCTTCCACTGCAGCAGCTGCTCCAAGCCCCTGTGTCCAACCTGGCCTTGAACACTGCCAGGGATGGGGCAGCCACAGCTTCTCTGGACACCCTGTGCCAGCGCCTCAGCACCCTCACAGGGAAGAGCTTCTGCTTTATATGCATCTTGGGGCTGTTCAGGTGCTCCTCCAGGAGCTCAGTAGCTGTGGAAAGTTTCCAGACCAGGCAGGATGCTCTTGCTGCAGCAGGAAAGCAATGGCAGCACGGGCAGCACAGCTCTTGAAACACAGGGGCTACTCTTGAAGAGACATCTCTCATCAGCCGTTTGTCCCTTCAGATGTCCCTTGTCCCATCAACAGCACTCTTGACAGGGCATGTAGCATGCAAGCTGTGTTTCCCTTATCCTACTTCCACTGTTTGACACCAAAGGTAAGACTGGTATTTGGGCAGGAATTGGTCTCTCCAAAGAGTTTCCCACCTTTGCCACATCACTTAAGGAGCAGCCACAGCTCATTCATGCTATAAGAAGCAGCAGCATTTCAGCAGGCCACATTTAGCAGGTATGGTGTGGGGATGCTGATGTTTTTAATGGGTTCTGTAGCTGACACCTCTGCAAAAGCATCACATGTTGGGTGTTTGACAAACCCCAACCTGGCCGGGGGTCTGTATCCTGCAGGAAAGGGAATGTCAGCAGGCACTGGTGCTGCCTGACACCTCATCTGGAGCAGAATGGTGATGGAGCAAGAGCTGGGGCTGCCAGGGAAGCAGCACCCAGGCAGTGGTACCTATGGGAGGGCAGCACAGGGCAAGCAGCAAATGGCTTCCCTGGGGAATGTGGGGCTTTGTGCTTTCTGCCCAAGTGATCCGTGGGGCACAACTCAGCTTGAAGGCAGCATCACGAAGCATCCATCGGCAAAAACACCCCAGCCAACACAACCCCTGGCCCTCCCCCTGGTTTCTGCAGCAGCATTCCTTCCTTGCTCTCGCTGTAGAGCCGGCATGCCGAGCCCTTTCTCCCCAAGAGTATTCTCCCTTTACAAAGCAAGACCATAAAGCAGTGACATAATCCAAGCTTGGCAAACACTTTGGCTGATGCGAAGCCAGTGCCTTTCGTGGTTCTCGCTGCAGCTTTGGAGCCCACGCTGTAGATGGTGCAACCGGCTGATTAAATGTGCAGGAGCCTCCCAAGATACCATTCCATGTGAAACACTGACATTTATGTTTGACATTCCAAGAAGTGTGGGGCTCTTTGGGTTTTTAATTACTTCTCGCAAGGGTGCGGGTCAGATGCAGACACACAGTGAAGTTCTCCATAGGATAGGTAAGATTCCTGGCCAGACTTCCTAACCCAGCTACCTTGCCGCAGTGCCTCCAAGCCAAATTAATTAGAGGCCACCCACAAGCAGAGGTGAGAGGTGTAGGGGAATCTCTTCACCCATTCATTCCCTGCTGAGGTCTCGGTGTAGGCGCTAAGGGTGAGTGGGAGGGCTCTGGTGCTGAAGAAATGACTCAATTCCTTCCAGTTTGGCACCAAAACGCAGGCAGCCACTGAGGCCGAGTAGTAAACAATGGTAGTAATGCGGAAAAAAGAAGAAGGAGAAGAAAACCAGCATATGAGATGCCTCAATGAAGAGGTGTGAGAGTTGGCAAAACGGGTCCTGTTTGAGTTTATGGGATGTACAGAGCCTTTTTATTAGGGATACTTTTTGCTATTAGTGTAATAAAAAAAAAAGCCAACAAAAAAAGGGACCAATTGTTTCTGCCATCTGAGAAAACTCCTGGTGGAACAGGCAGAAATCCAGGAATAATTAAGAAAATAATAGCGCACACCCAACAAGAGAAACATTATTTGTTTAAAGATGAAGTCCCTCCAGAATACTCGGCTGTGATTGCGTTGCTTTCAGAACGGGGGGGAAACCCTTGCTTAAATGAAAAGCAGCAGCCATCAGCTCATTTCTAAGATCTCGAGTGGAAAAAGCACAGGGCTACAATACCCGTCAGTGGTAAAGGCTTTTTCCGCTTGCACTGCTCTTATCAGCCTTGGCAAGTTGCAAAATAATAGGGTTTTGCCCTTACATGTTTCCATCAGAGGCACAGAAGCGCTTCACGAAGCAGAATTAATTGTGCTTCACCGCTCACCTGTGAGAACAGAGCAATTATTTAGCAACAGGGTTTGGGGTTTTTGTCGTGCTCTTTGGGGTGGGGGTAGAGATAAAAACAGCCACAGGAAGATGACGAATCCACTGAGACAGAGAGAGACTTCACAGCTCTGCCTATTCCCAACAATGGACACCGCAAACCTCCACATCTGGGTTCTCCCTTTGGAAGGGACTGCTTTGCCCAAGCACTGCTTCTCCCCAGGCCTTGGCTTGCCTGGCTTCCCAATGGCACAGTCATAGACTCCTAGAATCGCGGAATGGTTTGGGTTGGAAGGGACCCTAAAGCTCACCCAGCTCCAACCCCTGCCACAGGCAGGGACACCTTCCACTGCAGCAGCTGCTCCAAGCCCCTGTGTCCAACCTGGCCTTGAACACTGCCAGGGATGGGGCAGCCACAGCTTCTCTGGGCACCCTGTGCCAGCGCCTCAGCACCCTCACAGGGAACAGCTTTCTGCCTAAGAGCTCATCTCAGTCTCCCCTGTTCTGGCAGCTTA
The DNA here is from genome assembly GCF_012275295.1 of Melopsittacus undulatus. Lineage (NCBI taxonomy): Eukaryota > Metazoa > Chordata > Aves > Psittaciformes > Psittaculidae > Melopsittacus > Melopsittacus undulatus. The sequence continues at coordinate 75,850,367 of NC_047532.1, read as the reverse complement.
AAGCCATTCCCCTTGGCCTGTCCCTACAGGCCCTTGTCCCAAGCCCCTCTCCAGGTTTCCTGCAGCCCCTTTAGGCACTGGAGCTGCTCTCAGGTCTGCCCTTCAGGAGCCTTCTCTTGTCCAGGCTGCCCCAGCCCAGCTCTCTCAGCCTGGCTCCAGAGCAGAGCTGCTCCAGCCCTCGCAGCAGCTCCATGGCCTCCTCTGCACTCGCTCCAACAGCTCCACGTCCCTCTTGTGCTGCTGCCCCAGAGCTGGATCAGGGCTGCAGGGGAGGTCTCCCCAGAGCACAGTAGAGGGGCAGGATCCCCTCCCTGAGCTGCTGCTCATGGCCTGGGGGTGCAGCCCAGTACACTGGGCTGCAAGCACACATTGATGGGTCAAATCACGGTCCTCCCAAGCCCTGACTCATCAGATTAAAAGATGTTCAGCACACTGGGTCTCCAAAACATAACTCTTTTCCATGAGTGTGTCCTGGTGCCATCCCGCACCCAGGGTGTGTGTTGTGGGCTCCCAAATCCCACTTTCCACATGCCCGCATGACTTTCCAGGTTATAAAGCTGTGCCAGCTGCCTGTCGGAGCAAGGTGTGGAAGTGGAGCACGGTCAGGAAGTGGAGGCTGGAACTGGTGATTGAGAACTCAAGTTTCACAGTCACGGAGGAATAAATGACCCCAAACCAGGCACAAACCTGGCTCTGACCTCCCGTGCACGGTAAGAACCACGCACCCAGCAGCAAGACATCATCTTGTCCCTAAGGAGGGCTGAAGGAGCATCATCCCCCTCGGGGGGTTCGGGACCCGCGGAGGGAAGAGGCGGTGCAAGGAACCCGTTTGCCCAAGCGCGGAGTTGAGGCTCCCGCACACCTCCAGTGACTCACAGAGACTGATGGCCCCTTTACTGCGGGTGTTCCCCCGCACGCAGCTCCGGAGGAGCCGCTGCCGCCTCAGGTGCATCCCCGCCGGGCACCGCACACCGCTCCCCGGTCCTAGCGCTCCCCACGGCGCCGCTCCCCGCCTCGACGTGCCCGGCCCCGCCCCGCGCCCATCCCCGTCCCGCCCCGTCGGGCGGTGCGGGCTCCCCCCCCCCCCCCCCCGCTCCCAGCAGCCTTTGCAACCGCCTACAATGAAATTGCGAAGTTTTTTCGGTTTCGGCGCCATTTTCGAGTGGACTCGGAGGGAGGAGGGAGGAAGGGAGCGCGGGCAGGGCGGCGGGCACGGGGGGGGGCACGGCCGCCATCCGCCCGCCGCTTCCCGCTCCATCACCGCGGCCGGGACGGCTCGGCCCGGCCCGCCGGGAGGGCGGGGGGGGGGGGGGGGGATGCAGAGCGCGGTGCCTCCCCGCGGGGAAGACGGACGGGGCGGACGAGCAGCGGCACCGGATCGGGGGGGGCTGAAGGGAATGGGGTGGAAATAAGGGGAAAACCCCATAAAACAACTTTTAAGGGGGGGGGGGTCGGCGGCCGGTGACGCAGCGGCAGTGACAGCGGGAGCGGACGGGGCGGTGCCCCCCCCCCTCCCCCCGGACCGTTAGGGCGGGAGCGGGACGGTTCCCACGTGGATGCTGAGAGACCCCCCCGGGACGCCTTTTGCTTATGGGTTTGTCGTTAGTAATAATCGTTTTAATAGGATTTGGGGGAGCCGCCGCCGCCCCCCCCCCCCCCCCCCCCCCCCCCCCCGCAGGTGGGGTTCGGCGTTTTTACCCGTTTTAAGCCTTTTTCTACTCGTTTTTTACACGTTTCCTTCTTTTTTATTAGGGAAACCGGGAGCCCGGCTCCTGCTTCACCCCGGGGCTTCACTGTGCTGTTATAGGTAGCGTTATACCCGAAAAATAGTTTTATACATTAAAAAATAATAGTATAACTAAAAATAAAGCAAAAAATGGGTGAAATTGTTTAAAATACATTTAGAAAGGTACCAATTCGCACCCAGTTTCTGCTGTTTTTTCCTCTCCCCCCTCCCGTGCTGGTGACTTGCTTTGTACAGGAAATTTGAATATCCTGGCAAAGGCAACGTCCAAGTGCGGCTCTGGGAGGTTTTTCCCTTTCTTAATGTACCCTAAATACAACTTTTCTTCCCATCTCTGCATCAGGTTTATAAAGACAGTTTTTCCCTTGCATCCAGAGTGGGTTTTTCCAAGGTGAAACCGGGAATTTCTCCCTCCAACAATAAAACCCAGGGATAAGTTGTGCCCGGGCGCTGCAGGCGGGGGTAGGTGAGGGTCCTTCTGCCAAGTTTCATCATCTTCTGCAGTGGAGAAACCCAAAGAAGCCGCCGTCAGCAGCTGAGTTATCCCCCTTTGGGGGGAAGCTCTAGAAGGGAGCTGCTAATGCAATAACCACTGATGAAATGCAAGAGGGGACTTTGCTGCAGGCAGAGTGACCCGAATAGATTTCATGGAATAAGTGTAATTACTGTGTGCTTGTTATGGGTTGAATTATTGCTCATCTGACCAAAAAAAATATATATTCCTATTTTGTGGGGTTTTTTCCCCAAATCAACTTTGTAGGAATCGGGCTTGCAGATTTACCCCTTGTTGTTTAAAACTGGATGAGATGACAGTGCAAAAACCCAACTGGAAGTAACAAGGAGCATCCTACTTTTCCTCTCCTCAGCCGTGGTGAGAAAAAACTGTGGATCCCGGAGTTTCCCTGTGGATTGTACTGGTTTTCCTGGAGTACTGTAAGTTCAAGCCTTATCCCCAGGCCTGTTGAGCTGTCCCGTCGCGATAGCTCCGACAGCGCTGGCAGGAGCCGCTCCGGGGTTGAGTTTCAAAGGGATCCAAGTTAACGAATTGATGCCGTGCGTTGTTTGAATCCACCCTTTGGAGCTTCCATTTGGTTTCGGGGCTTCGGCCCCACCTCGGTGCACAGTGGTTTAACGGGTGGAAGGTGCGCTGGGTTGAGCTGGGATAGCACTGGAGCCGTGTGGGGTGCTGCTGCTCCCGCGCTGGTGAGGAAAGCACGGGTTTCATATAGCAATGTGAGCAATTACCCACTCTGCCATAGCTCTGACCAGCAAACAGGGAGAAAACCCGTTTTACACACTTCATACTGGCCAGGGTGAAGTCTAAAACTCAGTGAGGGTGGGATTTGGATGCTCCGAGGGGATGCAAGTGAACGTAACGTGGCTGCGCGCTGTTCCCACGTCCGCCTGCTCGTGCTCCGCGACAGTCACTTCTCTTCCCGCTGCCTTTCCTGTTGGAAGTGTCAGAGCTGGAAGCTTTGAGGGTCGTGGATGGAGCTTGGGGGCTGATCCCGGCCGTTGGCCACATCTGAATACGTGACTTTTGGGTCAGTTTCAGTGTTTCGACGGGGCAGGGGTGGACGTGGTGAGGTTTGCAGTCCCAGACATACACGATGGGTTCTGCTGGTGCCGCTCACCCCTTGATCATATCATGCACCGTAATTCTGTGTCCCTGATTTACAGCTGGGACCTTCAGCTGTAAGGGGCTGATGTATTTTTAGGCTTTTTTTTTTTTTTGCAACATAGGAAATGCTGTTTTGTTTGATTATTTTTTTATCCTTTCAAATGAGAACAATGACTGCGGGGTTTGCCCGAGTGTGTCTGCTGCGTGCAGACCGTCTGATAGCAGGGTTGTTTCTTGTGCTTTATGTATAGAGGAAATACTTCGTATTTACTTGTCTCTGGGCTTAAGTGAAAGCTCTGTATGCAAATCGGCCCTCTCGCTGGCTCCTGTCTTTATTTCCTTCCCTTTCCCATGGCGCTCTCTCCCACTTCTTTTTCCCCCTTTTCTTTCCATTTCTGATGCCAGTGGCAGTGAGGAGAGACCCAGTTTTAAGGGAGCCCTCTATTTCAGGGTGACTTTGGTTTAGTTCTTAGCACGCCTTTGGGCTTGGGGGTGGGAAAGGGGGGTTACTTAGTTGCCCAATATACTTTGGCAAGCAGAAGCCGCATTGTTTTGTGAGCTGCATTAATGGGTTTCTGCGTGTTCCAATTCCCCAGTTCTTTGGGGGATTTAATTAAACCTCTGTAGGTGGTTGGCTTGTGTGGATGACAGGTAGGAGTCTCGATTCCTAGAAATAGCTGGTGTTACACCACAGGCATGGAGCTGGTGGCAGCAGGAGAGCTGTTGCCATGCTTTTGCATCGAGGTGGAGCTTTTGAGGCAGCTCTCTTAATGTTTGGGGCTACCACCATGGCAGGACACCCCTGTTCATGGCTGGCCTGGTGGTCCCTGGGTGCTGCCTTCCCCTGGCTGAGCACCCATCAGTGCCACCATGAAGCCCCAAGCCCTGAGTAAGCCTCTCTGCATCTTATCTGCTTGTCCCAGGCATGGGTTATCACATCCATAAGATGTTTCTTTAAGACCAATAGGTTGTTCTACTGCTGCTGGTTTAACCCCTTCAGGGAGGGGAGGTGGGCTCGATTCTGTCTGTGCTTGTGCCTAGCAGCTTCCCATTCACCGCCAGAGCTGCCACTGGTTTTGGCTGGTGGGACCTGTGTTTTTCCTCCTCACTGGGCTATCATTTGGTAACCATTGTGCCTTGGGTTCCACTGCCCCAAGTCACACTCCTGGTGGCAGTGCTGCTGGTGGTCCCAGCTGCAGCAATGGGGAGAACAGGGAGAGGAGGGATGCAGATGCTCTGAAGTGCTGCTTTATAAGTGCTGCTTTGTAGTCTGCCCTCTCCAGAGGTGAAAACTTGATTATTTGGGGCTTTTTTCCCCCCCTAATTTTAAAACTACTTGTGCCCATCCAAGTCTTTGTGGTCTGCATGTGCCTTGGGAGGGGATGCTGCACCTCATAAACCCTTCTCTGTGTTGCTTTCTAGTGCTTGTTGAGATTGCCTTGTGTCCAGGGAGGGTCAGTGCAGGAGGAGCCGATGTGCCAGCATCCCCAGGTGAGTTGGGAAGGTAAGTTCACGTGTCCAACCTGCTCTGAAATGCAGGAGCATCCCTCTGGATAAATAAATACAGGTTCCAGTGAAACATTCCTGGGGCACTGCTGGGAACACCTCGGAGAGGCCGAGATGAACTCCAACCACTCTGTTCAGCCGCTGTCTTTCTGATTTCACATTGAGAATCCAAAGGGATTTGAAAGGAGCTGCAGTGTCAGATGGGATGATTCAAGGACAGAACTTTCTAGCACTGAAAATAATTACGCTCTCGTGTCCTAAGCACACATATAGGTATCTCAGGTACATGCTTACTGCCTGTCCCAGATTCCCACATGCCCAGTACTTGGTGTGAACGTTGGTTTTCCCTTTGCGCTAGAGAATAGGCTAGTGGAGGTGTATTGAGCCCTCACTTAGCAAAGTCCTGCTTGCTCCCGTCTCAAACTAGGATAAAGATAGGGTATTTTATGTATACATATAAAACCATCAATTAAAACATGAACCTCAAACACAGAATGGATTCCAGAGCTGAAACTGATTGTTCATGATTGCTTTCTTTTTGAGTCACTGGAGGAGATGAAAGCAATAACTGCCCAGGTACAGTCAATACTACAGTAATACCCATGGTAATTACAGGGGGGGTGTTTGGTTTCAGGTTTTAGGTTTAGGTTTAACTTTCTCTGGGTACTTGTTTGCTCTGTGGTTGGGTGCTGAGGAGTTGGACTGGGGGCTGTTGGTATTGAGGATGCTGAAGTGATGAAAAACCGCTGCGGGGGTTTGCAGGCAAACATTGGATTTAAGACCTGCAGTGCTTTGGGTCAGGGGAGCGTTTGGGATTCCTGTGTTGGAGTTTGCTGCAGAGGCAGGGATCGGGAGCAGGACCAACCCACAGCATGTTCAGTGCAAGGGGACAGCCCCAGCCTTTGAACCAGTGGCATCATCTCTGGCATTGTCCAGGGCTTCTGGTGATGCTGCTGCTGAAGAGAATGAATTGAAGGAAGTTATCCTGTAAAGGGGAAAGGAAGCACAGGAGGTGTCAGGCTGCCTGCATGGCTCCTGCACAGCCTCGCAGCCTGGCGTGCAAGCATCTCCGGTAGCCTCCACTCTGCCCCATGCTGGAGGTCACTGGTACAGGCAGAGGAGGTGATGGATTTCCGGGGTGTCTTTAATATCCAGTCATGTTGGGTTTATTCATTCAGACACTAAATGAGCATAATCTGGTCTTTTCTAAAAACCACAGGGTTTTATTTCTTGCATTTCTCAGAAAAAAGAGTATTTTCAGGCAAACTGAACAGGTTTGAACTGTTGGAACCTGGATTGATTTACCTGACATGTTAACGCTGGCACTTCTGGGAAAATCCTTGATGTTCAGCACCCCCTAAGAGGAAAGCATAAGGTAATGTTTCCCCATAGAGCATTTGGAAGGACCAGGCTCTTTCCAGCAGCAAAAGCAGCAGATCTGCTGGGTGGACCCACATATTAAGGATGCTTAAGGGGTGAGGGGAGGACAGTTAATTGCTGGCTTTGTTTCTGACACTGTTTGCCCTGTGTAACTGCTTGTTCTCTTCTAGTTACAGACTCTGTGATAGCACCCGTGAAGAAAAACCAAAGTCCTATGGTGGTAATGCATGCACGTTAAATGTCTTCATTGTAGAGTGTTCTTCAGTGCCTTATAGCATGGTTTCAAAATACATACACACACACATATATATATATATATAAAAATCCAAAATACCATTTGGAATGTCAACATTCAGTGGGCTTTGAGGAGATGTAGCAGCACATCATGGTTTGTAGGGACAAGGAGATACAGACCATTCTGGGCTGCCTCATTACCTCAAGGATAAGACAAGAAAGTGAGCTTCTGGTTATCATAGATGTGGGAGCTAACACATTCCCATGTATCTCTGTAGTTGAGTTGAACAGGTACGTGTAGATCAGCTCTTGGCGCTTGTGTCTGTGCACATCCTCTGCAGCTCCAAATACATTCCCTATGAGCTCGTGTGTCCGTGCGTCTCAGCGGGGCTGGCCTCGCAGGCAGGCAGGACATGAGGCTCCTTTTGTCCTCCAACACGGGCACAACCAACATTGGCACGAGCACGGTGCCTTCAGCTGGTGCCTCACCTCTTGCTTTCCCCAGCAAAGGATCAACCCAGGTACTCTTGCCCTGTGTTTTGGGGGGGGAAGGTGGGGTTTGGGGCCGTGGCGATGGACAGTTGTCAGCAGTGCTCTAGCAGCACGGAAATACTGGAGTTGGGGATTGCCTGTTGCTCTCCAGTATTGCATTGCTGCTTTAGTGAGGCTGGAAATCGGTCCCTGCCGCAGGAGCCGGGCTCTGCTGCTGCGCGGGGGCTCTCGGCTCCCACCCCAATAAATCACTGCGGAGGCAGCAACCACCGCGGGCTCCGTGTTGTTCCTGGGGAGAGGAGTGCATCCCGCACCCCTGTGCTGGTGGCTGCCCCATAGCCCAGCGGGGGGGGAGCTTTGGCTCTTGTGCATCTGTGGGAAGGGAGCTGGGGGGTGCGTGGTGGCAGTGGGGACAATGGGTGATGCTGGGCGCTGTGATGGGAAGAGTTTGGAAGGCCTGGAGTGTCTGAGGGGTCTTGAATCTCCCAAAGCCTCATTTGGGGGCTCCAAAGCTCTGATTCTGGGGTTGAAAGACTCCTTTTGATGCTCCAAACCTTCATTATACAGACTACTCATGGAGAAATGAAAGCCTGATTTTCTTCAAGTCCAAAGCCTCATTTTGACCACCCAAAGACCCATTTTTAGGTGTAAATCCCCATTTCCAGGGCCAAAAAAATCGTCATTTTCAGGCTCCAAGCCTGTCTTTCCTGCCACCTTTTAGGAGCCAGGGTTTCAGTTCTACATTCCAGACTCATGGTGTTGAGGATTTCAAAGCCTCCTTGATAAGTCCCAAGGTTACCCTGTGGAGTCCAGAGGCTCATTGCAAGGGCAGGGCTGGGTGCAGTGTGGGGCTGAGCTCTGCCCTGGGGCTGCATCAGCAGCATCACCTGAGCTTGTCCCACCTGAGGTGCTGGAGCGGGGTCAGAGAAGGGCACTGGAGCTGGTGCAGGGTCTGGAGCACAAGAGAGATGGAGAATGGCTGAGGGACCTGGGGGGTTCAGTCTGGAGAAGGCTCAGGGGGGACCTGATGGCTCCCTACAAGTGCCTGAGAGGAGGATGGAGCCAGGAGGGGCTGGGCTCTGCTCCCAAGGAACAAGGGATGGGACAAGAGGAAATGGCCTCAAGCTGCACCAGGGCAGGTTTAGATGGAGCTGAGGAACAATTCCTTGCCCAGAGGGTGCTCAGGCATTGGAACAGGCTGCCCAGGGCAGTGCATGGCCCTACACTGATCCTTGCACCATGGGGGCACTGGTGCAGTGAGGGGGGGATGTGGGGCCAGCATTACAAACCCAAGCAGCCCCATGGCAGCAGCTGCTCTCCATCAGTGCCATGGTCACCTTGTGCACAATGCCCTTGTACAGCCTGGCTTGGTGGGCACTGGGAGCACTGGGAGGGCAGGATCTAAACCCTCTGAGATCCCCTGGGGAGGGCTGGGACCACTGGGGAGCTCCTGGGGGTGATGGGGAGCATCCCAGAGCCTTGTGGAGGCCCTGGGGGATACTGGGAACACCTGAGGGGAACCCAGGACCTATGTGGGGCAACTGGGAGCCCTGTGGGAGACCCTGGGGGCAAACGGGAGGAACTGGGAACCCCTTGAGTCCCTGGAGAATACTGGAGGTGATTGGGAACCCCTAAAGACAAATGAGAACCCTTCTGGGGGAACTGGGACTGTGCTTCATTGCTTCGCAAGAGGGGTTTTCCCCAACTTTGAGCAGTGTGAGTGCATCCCAAGGACCATCTATCCTCTGGATTTCCCCCCTGGAAAGAGTTTGTCCTGGGGGGGGCATTTTTGCCTTGGGGAGCACTGGGATTCCACTGGATTGATTTCAGTGCTCAGGGACAGGAGAGAAACAGGGAATGGTGCATGGTGGGGCTGCAGGGGGGGTTCAGTGTCAGTGCCACTGCCAGGCCCTGCCTCTCGCTCAGCCCCTGTCCCCCATGAGAATGGGAGGAACAGTTTAATGGGTGAAGTACAATCGCACAGTACTGATAATGCCAATAGTAATCAGTAATGTACAATGGAATAATAATAATAACTGGAGGGCAACTTAATACTAATAACGATAATATTATCTAACATACAACAATAGAACTACTGCCTGCTAATGTATAGTGGAATCCTAGCACTACTGATAACAACGGAACACTGCTACTAACAATAGCAACACCTAAAGGATCATGTAATGTTAGGAATAACAGCAAAAGTATCATCAATGAGAACAAGAAGAGGAATAATAGGAAGGGACCTAAAACTGCAGCGGGGCTGCTGCACTCTGGTGGTATCACAGTTCTGATGGAGGGGCTCAGCCCAAGGGTGGTTGTTTCTGCTGGCGGCAGTGGATCTTTGTATGGGAGTTCCTGTCCTGAGTGGTGCTGAACACCCTGGAAGGTAGAAGACACACGGGGATCTGTGATTCCTCTTGACGATTCAAGCACCACCCTCAAGCCAAGCTCCCGAGTTTCTGATTTGGATTTGGGCAGGTCGGTGTTCAAACAAAACACGTGGCTGGGGTGGAAGCCGGTTGTAAAGGTGCAGGAAGGCCAAGCCCCGCTCGGGAAGTTTCCATTTCAGCCCAAATCAGCTGTTCCCAGAAGCAGCTAAATCCAAGTCACCTTTGGCACTCAGGGCAGGGGAATCCACTCCCATCACCGCAGCCACGGGGCTGCTCTGGAGCCTGGCACCGGTTCTGCTGCTCTGGTGTTACGCTCTGGGGTGGCAGAACACGGCGCTGCTCCTTGGGGATGCAAACCAGAGAGAGTTTAATGCTTTATTCCTTCTTTCTCCTCCTCTTCCCAAAAGGTGGAGGAGAGAGAAGGGAAAAAAGAGCTTGAAATGTCTGGGAAGGGCCCAGGCACATGGGAATGTGTTACATCCAGCACAAAGCCCAGCTCTCAGCCTCAGCCTGCCCCAGTGAGCTCCCCTGAACACCAATGAGCCCCAAAATGCTTTAATGGGATGGTGAGGATGGGCACATGGCAGAAACTGGGATGATTGTGAGTGCTGGGAATGGAGTCGCCCTTTCCTGCCCCAAAGTTGCAAGTGGGGAATAGCTGAGCACTTCCTCTTCAGCTTCCTCCATCTCCTGCAGCAGCCTCTTGGGCTTCCCTCCCATCAGTGGAAAACATCTGCACCCAAACTGGATCTTCTTCAACGTGTATTCAGACAGTCTTAGCTGGAATCTCTTGTGAGCAAACCAGGAGCAATCTGTAAGGGCGATGCTGGCTGCAAACCCTGAAGGCACACACATAACAGATCCATCCAGCGGCTTTACCTCCTTCTGTAGCCGGTGGAAAGTGTTCTTGTACTGGCAAAACTCTGTGAAGGAGCTGCTGCTCCAGCAGGGTCCACGTGTCCGTACCTGGGAATGACCCACAAGGTATAAATGAGGAGATCAGCGCAGGCAGAGACATCAGCACAGTTCCTCACTGCCCTATGGACATCTCTGCTCCTTCAGAGAGCAAGTGCCCAAGCCCAGAGCCCCACGCTGGAGGCTGCCTGAGTAATGGTACCCAGCCAGAGGATGGTGTTGAGCTGGCTGAGGATGCCCCTGGTGCAGCAGCTCCAGAGCCTCCTGTGGAAGTGAATGGAGAAAGACGTTGCTCAGCCCCGGCAGTGCTTGGAGACAGCAGCTCCAGGATCCCCTTGGCCGTGGGAGGGTGTGGGAATGATACATGCATCGAGGCAGGTCCGTGCTCCACCAGCCTTTCGCTACCTGGCTGGGGCTGGCATGATCCTTATCCGGACAGCCCTTGGGATGAGAATCCTCACTGCTGGTTTTTTCATGGTGCTGAAGCTTTGCACTTCTCCAACCCTCTTCACTGTGGTGGCTGCAGTGACTGTGACCTGCAGTGACTGGCAGCTTTGCAGGGCAATTTCCCCACCAGAACAGTCATCAAACAACATCTGCGTGTGAAAGTCAATACAGCAAAGTCCTTAAATATGACAAAAAAGAAGAACCGCAGCTGCTGCGATGCCTCATTTACTTACACAAGTACTTGCAGACAGTCGAGATCTGATCTTGTGACGTGTAACCTGAATGGGAGCTAAAGCCAGCAGACACCACAGGCAACCCTTGGATGGATCATGAGCATCCAGCTCCCTCAAAGTAGTGTTAGCTCCTCTGTGCTGGATTATCCTGGACAGGAGAGCATCACACACACTGAAGCACCAACCTGGAATCACTCAGGATCTACACCCACAGGGCAGCTTAAAGACCCCCATTTGCCTCGGTTTTCCAACTGGGATTCACCCCCCCCCAAGTGAAGTGCCAGCTTTGTTCACATGAAGACTTCTCAGCCCATCTCCCAGCTCTGCCTGGAGCACTTTGGTTCTGAGCAGTGAGAAGAATAACCACCACAAAGCAGAGCCACCCATCTGTAGTACAAGGCAGGCAGATGTCGGAGGGTGAGACAGCGCAGCAATGCCTACAAATAGCCAATCCCATTTTTCCAGCATACATTTGTGATTCATAAAACACGGAACTAGACTGAATTTCAAATGCCACATCAATGTTCAAATACAAGATTTTCTCTGGGCTTTCATAATGCTTTAACAATACACGTCTGGCTTGCAGAAAGTTGGCATTTAACTTACAAAGTTGTAACTAAAACCGCAGTCTTTTACCCAAGATGTCTGAATAAAAGTACCAATTGCATTTTCAGCTTTGGTCAAGTGAGAATTTCCCTTCCTGTGGGTGCTGTGAATGGCTGCAGTGTTCGAGCTGGTCCCACAAGGTTGGAGAGCGGTTACCTTCTTCTCTGACCCATTTTCATAGAGCAACAAAAGCTTTTGAAGAAGGAATCCCTCTGGGGTGATAAACTTCACTGGATAAACACCTACATGAAGAAACTCAACCAATCCCAGGTGCCTGTTCCCCAGTGTTTAGAATGTGGAAACATTCAGTAAGGCTGGGGTTTCTAAACCTGAACTTGCTCCATTTGCTCCAGGCGAGGGGTGTCAGGAGGCAGAGCTGGGGTCAGTGCAGCTCAACAGCATCTTCCCAAACCTCTTTAGTGACTACCCCACATGTCCCTGCAGTTCCAACCCCCTCAAGAGTTGTGATTTCCCTACTCCAGCTCTGGTTTGGGAGACAAACCCCTTGTTCTGACTAATTCAACCTCTCTGCCCTTTCCCAAATCACAGCATTTGTGTCAGCATCTTAACCAAGACCGGTATTTTAGGGCTGCTGCTAACTACTACAGACGTAACTGAGCACGCCATGGATGGACAACAGAATCCTAGCCTGGTGTGGGTTGAAAGGGACATTTAAGCTCATCCAGTTCCAACCCCCTGCCACAGGGACTTAGAAAATGGTTGTATTTGGATTTTTGACATGTGTGTGTTTCAACACCATTATCATCTCCACTCTTTGTTTCTGCCAGAACAGAACGAAGGACAGTGCTTAAAGCATCTCTGACATCCAGTCTGGTTATAGAACATGCAAGTGTTTCAGCGTTCTCCCCCAGCACTTTATCATCTCTCTTATAGACAGGACAACCTCACCCAAAGGTTCTACAAAGATAAATGCAGAGTTTGCCTCCACTGACAGAAACACTCAGGAAAAACCTCACCGAGAGGAAAATGTCAAGAGCACTTTAATATACAGAATGAGGGGCATCGATGGATGGGGCTTATTTTAAAGAGACAGCCTTTATTTAAAGTACTTTGTTTTGCAGATCTTATAAAGTAAAACAATACCTTTTTTTTTCTTTTCCCCACAAATATATTAAAATCGTTTCAATTTCAAAGGCAATTCCACTGACTGATGGATATTTGGAAAGACGAAAGAAACCTCTAACAGAAACAGGCAGCTCCACTAGAATGAGACTTTAAACATTCTGCTGTCACTCCAGCTCCTTAAAAAAGAAAGAAAACTACGGAACAAAAAGGACATCTTTTCACCCAGACTTTCCTTTACAGCAGTAAGGCAACCCCAGGAGATCGGAGCGAGCTCCTTGGAGAGTACAGATACTGTAACTGGCTGCTCCTCATGCTTTCTAACACCCAAAGGTGCAACGATCCATTAATCACAATCACATTTTGTGCATTAAAATATAAAACTTAAATTACAGCTTTTAAAAATATTACTAATAGACTTCCCTATCATATAATGTTTGACATTTACAGTACTTGGAACTATTTCAGTTCTGGGTTGATGAGGTTTAAGCAATTTACCACTGCAAGAGTTAGACTCTGGAGCTCACAAACAGCACAACCCAACCAGGGGCAGCAATAGTCGGTAGAGTCATAGTGCAAATCAAAATCAGGAGTGCAGAATTGCACCGGTTGTTTCCATCTCTAAGATACAAATGAACAAGACGAGCTCTTATATTGTACATGCAATAAATTATAGTAAGCACAGGACAATGGGGGCATTCTACAAGTTTAGCTGGTGTACCAGAGTTGAAGCCTGTGAAAGATGGGACTTGGTAAACAAAACCTGTGAAAGTTCTGTTGCCACACAACAGCACTCCAACTGTGCTTTCATGCCTTGTACTTCTGCTTCCCCGTCTCGCTGATCACACAGATATGCTGAAAGAAAATGAAGTTAGAAAAGTCATGTAAGAGACCAAATGGTTCACACGCGTTTCCAATAACGCTAATACGTTTCAGTACAAGACACTTGTGATGCTGCTTAGGCAGAACACATCAAGCCTTTTTTTGTCTAAAAATCTCAACATTGCCTTTTTCCTCCTCCCCTTCATTGTCCCACCCAATGTCTGCCGAGTGAGACCCAGATGAAGAATTGATGACTTAGACTTGAAGCTGAACTCCTTTTAACATCCAAGATCACTCTAACATAACCAGCCCAATGCGCTCATTTGCTGTAGACATCTGGTAACCTCAGAAACTTCCACAAACTTATTTCAGAGCTCACAGGAGATGTATTGCCTCAATTCTGCATGCAGCAAAACAGCTTCTAGTTTCCTAAGAGCTCCAAAACGCTCTCCTGCTGCTCTAGGATTTGCTCTCATCATTGCATCACCAATGGAACGTTTGCCCAAGAGGCACGATTTAGGGAGAAGGGAGGGTGATGTGAGGAGCCTTCCCTTCCTTCCTTCCTCCTCCCTGGTTTTAAATGCACAAAAGCGTACAGAAGAAATTACTTACATTCAAATCTCTGAAGTATTCATTGTAATCTAGGGCGTATCCCACAACAAATTTGTCTGGCACTTCAAAGCCAACAACTGAAAAAGACCATAAGGCACCATCATGTTAGAAAAGAACTTCCTAGAGTTCACTGGACCTTTTTACAGAGGCAGTGTGAAATGCTATAGAGATATAAGCATCCCCACTCATTTCACTTCTTCCACTCAAGTACCCTCAGTTAACATTTCATCTCTCCTAAAAGCCCAACTGACTTTGCTGATTTAATCTAACAGCTAAAGCAAAATTAAATGGATGCATTTATTGGTTCCCACACAGCAGCATGGTGCAGGAAAGGTACCCACAGGCAGGATGAAAAGAAAGGTTCAGCCGTCAGCACCTTCAAAACTAAGGATGCTCAAGTCCAATAGGACTTCCTGTGAAAGGCTGGGAGAGGGAGCATGGGATAATGTGAGTATGAGACCCACAGTTACTGCAGGGAAATCAACACTTCACCTTTCAGGAACTGCCTGCATGGAGACTGTTCTTGAAACTTGCAGGCAATGGCCTGACATGCAGGAATATACTATGACTGCTAAAGCACATCTTAGATGCTGATTCCCTGGTATAGAGAATAGTGAAGAGCAAAGAGCACTCTGTTCTTTATGGAGTCACTTGCAGGTTACAGAAACAGGTAGTCTGGGTTGTTCTGAAAGGCTCCTCAGCACAGGGAAGCTGTGTGCTTTCATCATAAGGAAAACAGAGATGAATTGTACAGGTCAAAGAAAAGGCTGTGTGCACTTGTGGACATTAAGGTGATGTTTACTATCTGCTTGGCCTCACAACACAGATAAAACAGAGGCCCAGCATTGTTGTCTCTTCTTTCAGAGCTCCCACGTCCTGCACTGAACAGGCTGCCTTTGTGCACAGATGGCAAAATAAGGCATCTGCAGCAAAATGCTCAGAAGCAGGCCATTAACCCAGCTAAGCCCATAATAAGATCTCAGGAATGAGGGGAATCCTTGACTGAGGGGAGCTCAGTCAAGCTTTAAGGCATTGAAAATCTTCAGCTCCAGAATATCTTACAACCTGGGAAAGAAGGAGGAGGAGGATGCAATTCTGCTGCTAAATTCACTCCACTTCCAAAGTGAAAGTGTGTGGTTCAGATTAACAGGAATACGGCCTCTGGAACAGGGTTACAACACAAAGCCCTTCCCAAGGCAGGAAGAGCTGTCACTCTGGTATCACTGTCTGCTCTGGATCCTGTTCCTTTCTTTATGGCCTTGGGATAGACGGGAGAAGACAAGAAGGGAGTAATTCAGATGCCCAAACATAATCTGGTTTCTGCCAATTTAGGTATCTTATCACAGTAAACTTTTATCAGACCTGCTACCCCATGCGCTCCTCCTACATTACTGGGGACATCCAAACAGCATGAGGTAACTAGGTGTAGGCACTCAAATCACTCCCAAGTGTCAAAGGCATATCCAGCAGGTCCTGCTGACCAAAGCAATTGACTACAACTGAACTGGGAGGATTTACCCATGAAAAGGGTGGAACTCAGACCAAAATACCAAACTTTGCTTTTCATATTGTAAAATGTCACAGAAGTTAAGGGAAGGAAAAACGAAAAGCATCAGATAAAATCCATATTAATTCTGTCAAAATTAGAGCGAAAGGGTACACAATACATTGACATCTGCTGAAAAATGAGTAATGGTTGTCAAAAGGTCACTTACAGTCTGGCCGATATCCCACGCTTCGAGGAGTTCTTTTCACCAACAAACTGTCAAAGAAAACCAATATGAAACTGAAACACAGAAAAGAACCACATCCATTTTCATGACAAGCAAGCTGAATCTGGGCTTTGTGTACAGACATGAAGCCATCACTACACATATTTCAAGCTACTACTTGCAGGTGCAACAAATCCTAATGACAAAAGCAAAACTTTCTCAAAGCATGAAAGGTTCACAGCCTGAAGGGTAACTAACAGGTCTGAAAGAAAGGGGCAGGAGATACCGAGCTGGATGGACTGTCATTGTGAAAAGTGTGTTAGGACCTTCAGGTGCAATTTAGCTTAGACCTAAAGGGGTGATGCCTTGGGATCTGGCAGACCAACTGAGCTCTTTTCAAAGGTATTAGTATTACAAAACAAAAGTTCAGCTGCTTCAATGCAACCTCCACTGCACCAGTGCAGTAAGTCCTCAACTGCTTTTTACTGTCAGTACTAATAACTCCATGAAGAAAATGGAATTGGTTCTGATGATCCTTCCAGAATTAAGTCAGAGGTGTAAAAAGCATGGAGATACAGAGCTGGGGGTACTGGAGCACAGAGAAAGGCCCTGCTAGTTTAGTTTGATTTGCTCTTTATTCAGCTGAGCACTTCCAACCCTCAGAAGACAACCCCCCAGGCCTGACATCTGTCTGTCTGTGACATACAGAGGCTTCAGGAGGAAAAGAAAAGGTGGCTGATAGATGAACAGGAACAGAGGTCATCTTAGCTTTGTGCATTAAGCACAGAGCTCCGTCTCTTTGGGTCACCCCTCAAGGTGTCAGTTTCCATTTGAAACAGTTCTGAAACTTCTAGTCATGAGAACTGGTCTCAGATTTGATCAAAGAAACCCCCAAATCACATTAGCATTAATTCCCACCCTCCTGCTACAGCCACTTAACTGTCACAGAGGAGGAGGGGAAAAAGAGAAGAGGCAAGTGAAGTGACTGAGAACATTAACACTCAGATCTAGAACAATCATGTTTGCCTGCTCAGGTCTTGAACAGACCCAAATTGCTGCAACAGGTTCAAACAACAGGAAAATGGACCCTGCTCATACTGTCCTATATTCATGCTGTACTTGTCAGTGACAAACACTTAACATTTGGCACACCTAATCCAGCCAGAGAGAAACCCTCAAGTATCTCACCTTTAGCAGGTCACCTCCAGATTATCAGCAGGAAGAGCTGTTCTCCTGTGTCTAATGACTGCTTGTCATTGTTATGGCAACACAACTGATTAGATACCACTCACAGCTCTGCTTTATCTCTAATCCCCAGCAATCACCATGCTTTTCTTGTAAAATGCACACCCACAGCATAGTAGTGCAAAAGATGCAATTTTAAAAGGGAAGTAGGAAGAATGTTGATATTGGTCAATAATCTAATTTTATCCCCAACATTTCGTGTTGTTTGCAAGTTACTTAATTAAAAGCTGTTTCAAAACTAATGGATCCAAGTACATCAGAGAGCCTGGAAGAGCATATGGCTGGGTGACTGTCACAGAATGACCTCTAAAGCTCGGTTGCACCATGCACACTACACAAACAATGATGTTAGTGTGCAAACTAATTTAATTCTACCATTAAAGGCAAACTAAAAAAGGTTGCTATTGCACAGGGACACGACCAGCAGAAACAAGTATGTCTGAATAGATACTACATATATGTGAGTGACAACCACTGATTTATTTACCTCCTTTTCTAGTAAAGGTCTACACTTATGAACTACATGTGTGTTGAAAATAACTTTACCAACTTCAGAGGGCATTTTTAAGTACAAAAGATTCAAATTTTTCCGTATCTTTCTAAACCTAATGTGGACTTCAGTGCTAAAATCCCACAAATCTCACCATAATATAAGGAAAGACATGGCATTTTGTAGGCCAGGCTGGACAGGGCTTGGACCAACCTGCTCTAATGGAAGGTGTCCCTGCCTGCGACAGTGGGTTGGAACTGGATGAGCTTTAAGGTCCCTTCCAACCCAAACCATTCTATGATTCCATGTACCAGGTATACACAAGGTATTCCCTTCTGAAGCACTGAAATTCCTCCAGCAGCAAGACTGGAAAGGGCCAGCCTTAAACATATCTTCTCATAATAAGCAGAAGTGCTTTTGGAGTTTATATACTGAACTTCAACGGATCATATCACATAGGACTCCTGCACAAATGTTCCCAGCCTTTTCTCTCCCAGGGAAATGTATTATGCACTTTTTTCTTTAAACACTGTATGTCCTTAATGTGAAATACAGCACAATCATCACGGAAAACTTACCTGGCTACCTTCACCATCTTTGGATTGTATTGCTTAAGTAGAGACAGCAATGTCTTCATTGTTTTACCAGTATCAATTATATCCTGAGAATAAAAAAACCTCACATAAGAAAGCATAGTAACCATGTCAGAGAAGCATTTTCAAGTTCCCATCACAGAAACTGGTCATCCTCAACAGCATCAAAATATGCCAAAATCCTATCTGCGATCAAATATATGTGACACGTCACACCAGGCTGTGCTTATGCAACTATGCTCAGTCAAGTGATCACACACATTAACAATAGTTCTTAATTGGGGATAACTGTGACTTTGAAAGCAGTTACTGAACTATGACATTCTTGGCTCCTTTTGGAGATTTTATGGCTTGTGCTCCTTGCAGCTGTTAGACAAACACTGTTTAATTTGAACACGATAAGAGTAACATTAGTCTTGTGCTGAGCTCAGTTACAGCAAAGGGAAAATAAGCAGCACAACCCATTAGTTCAATTAAAGAAAAAGGAGTGCAATTTACATCACAGATCCAAGAAATAGCTGGAGAAATTGCACTGTGAATATCTGGGTACAGTTCTGAAGTCTACACTCAAACACGCTAAAACAGGGATTTTGACACACACGCTGTTTTAAATCCCATGCACTGCACAGATAAGCAGAAAAACAGAATGTATGGCTTACAAGCAAGGATCAGAAATGGACTCCTCATCTGGACTGAAATAATAACACTGTCTTTAGAGGAACAGTCCATACCCTGGCCTGCAATCAAGGCTGTTTGAAATGAAGGAGGCAGATAGCACAGAAGCAGCAATGTCCTGGTTTCAGCTTATTTTCCCATGACTCCCAATTAAAATATCAAACAAAGAACTCCACAGAGCACCCAGCAGCCATACCACCTTTCACATGCAATGCTTTTAATCAGGGTTATAAACTCAAGAGAAGTTAAAGGCATACAGAT
Organism: Melopsittacus undulatus; assembly: GCF_012275295.1. Taxonomy (NCBI): domain Eukaryota; kingdom Metazoa; phylum Chordata; class Aves; order Psittaciformes; family Psittaculidae; genus Melopsittacus; species Melopsittacus undulatus. Next base: position 75,831,303 of record NC_047532.1, on the reverse strand, counting down.
ACACAGATAAAAACAGAAGGTGGGGAATAAACAGACATAGCTACTTCCACACTGTAAACCAGAGCTTATTACTGGGCATTTATTATGTGATTATCTGTATATTGGAGGTGAATCTCCATTTTGAGCAGCCTCTTTTGCACACTAAAGGGATGCAATATAGGAAAGCCTGGTGCTCTCGAGCATAAGATATTAAACCACCAATAAACATGTATTTGTATTGTTTGACAGGTAAAACAGTGATCTGTAAAGGGTTTGCATTTGACAGTGTCTAAGACAAGTCATGGGGTAATGATTCACTGAACACATGAGAAACTAACCTAGTTAACTGTCTGGGGCTTTAAAGACACACATTCATCAGCAATGGAGTGGGTATGTAATTAAATGCATCTGTCTATCTGAAGCAAAATAGACTTCAAAGGACACCAGTGGTCACAGAGATGATTGCTGTATACATACTATTTTGGTAGGAGTTTTGGAACTGACTGTGCTTCCTGTGGAATAATATAACCCTCTCAAAGAAAACCCCAACAACCAAACATCCTCAAAACCACATTTCATGAGAGGAAACATCCTTCCTTTTGGCTGCTGAAGCCGTTGCCATAGCTGTTTCTTTGCTTACAAACAAGCCATTTCCATTATTTGGGGCATTATTAGGCTGTACATCCATTTTTGCTGCCTACTGGGGCTGCTTCCCTATCCTAAAATTTGCTATCCTGAAATTGCTCCTTCCCTATCCTGAATTACTCCAGTGCTGTCAAAGCCATAAGTTCCAAACATAAGCAACTCTGTCCATCAAGAGTGAGGTATGAGAGCAAGAATTAAGCAACTAGGCAACTAAACTGAGGTGTCCTGTACCTGCTATCACCCAAAGCACCATGACAAAACAGAGGAATGGGAATTTAGCCACTGCAAGATGCTCACTGAGAATTACTGTTCTCTGTGTCACTATTGTCTACACAAACTACACACAGAGACATTTGGCTCAGAGGTGTTTCTCATGTATTTTAAAGATATTCCTTCAAGGAACATCTTTTTACCCTTGCAGTTTAATTTCTAGCTTGCTGCTTTATAAAGACAGAACAATAACATGCTTTGATACTACCTGATCAGGCTACTTTTTAAAACTAAGCAACAAAAGACATTTTAGAATTGCCAGAATCCCAGAAAACTGAAAGCAAGTGTGAACAATTTTACATGGATTATTGTCCTTGCTAAATTTAGCAGTTGAATGCAACTGGAAAATTCAAAGCACGGATAATTGCAAATTCAGAGCCCACTTGCAAAATTCAGGCCTGGAACCAGAAGCCAGATGCCTTGAAACCAGAAACTGGAGGTTTTCTGCCTTAAGAACAACTTCTATTAGAGCTCTTTTAGCAGTCACACATGAGAACGTGATACTTACTTCTACGATCAAAACATTCTGGTGGGAGGAAAAAGAAAAAGAAGATAAATCCATTAACATTTAGAGAATATACAATTCTTTATATATATTAATCTCTAACATATTAATTTTAATTGCAGTTAAATAGTTGTACCACCATCACTTACGTTGGTTTACACACGTAACAGTGAATTCTAGGTAGTGAACAAATCTGATGCTCCAATAGCCATTAGCTGGCAATGAGATTCTCAATGTCTCATGCTGAGCACAAAATGGTCTTTAAATTATTCACTTTGAGAACTCTAAACATATGCAAAAAAGATCAAAACAGAGTCTACACCATTTGTATTCTTCTAAAGCAGAGTGTCATACTAGAGACATGTACGTATCTGTTGTTACCTACGTCCTTTATGTTGAACTGTGACATATCTGTCTTAGACATCACATGTGTAAGGAGAAGGGTAAGGTAACATATTCTGACAGAGCAGGAGGCAGTGATGCTTTAATCCCAGATATCCGGCTCAATTATCTCCATAGAGTCACTGGAGAAGAGCAGATTCCCAGTTTACATTCTCCCATTTCCTTCTCTTCTCACTGACTGTAACAGGAATCTCTGTTCTTACCCTGGGCTGCACATTACACATCTTAACAACATTAATTCCCCTCCCTGTTTCAGTGCAACACTACTACAGCAAATAAATAAAGCTGCTTTTAAAGGCAGTTTGTAGACAACAACCCCCACAAGAGCATTCTTCTAAAGGCACTGCAGAAAAACAAATCTCATCAAACTTTGCTGATATTGAATGGGGTTTGGTTAGGTTCAGACTAAACTCACAGCTGTGGTGACGGTTATCCACTCCCCTATGTACAGTGGCAAATATTTAAATGAGACTCATCAGTTTTCATTTAACTCTATTATCTTCACACAGTAAAAGAGCAGCCTTAAAACCATGCAGATATGTGCATTCTTGTGGTTTGGTTTTAAACATACAATGAACCATACCTTTCCAGTCAATGTTGAGAGGTCATCTCCACCAATGACTTTTATATCTCCAGTTGACTGATCATTCTAAGAAAGAAAAGGGTGAGCATGAGCATTACCAGAATTAAAGAAATTGGGGTTTTTATTCCAGTAAATATCAAACCTGCAAAGTACATAACCAGTGACTGTTAATGCTTGCAAGAGACGGCAGCAAAAGTGTCCATTAACTAAGAAATTGCAAGTGAAATTAAAAGGTGGTATTTCAGATTAAAGGCTGTTTGACAAGGACTTTCAGTGCTTCTGTAACAATGCAAGCAATAACCCAACTGAACAGCAGCAACCTCACTGCACTGAGAAAGTCCCAAAACAAAGATGTCCCAAATGGTGCTGCTTGACCTAGCAGATACACGTACTGCTACTGAATGCCTGAGATACTGCCTAGATCGACCACAGAAATGTGATTCAGTTACGCACTGTACTCATACAGCTAAAGGACATTTCCTGTGTTCATCCTATCTTGAAATTATCTTCTTTAAGCTTTGCCTTGTTTATGTTACCGGATTCTCTCTTATCTGTTCCTATGCTAACAGGGATTTCATCCTCCTTCCATGGAAGGATGTAAAAAAAAAATCATCATTCCTTATAAAATAACAATACAGCAGATATTACGGGTATTTTTCCATTAATTTATGGGCAGAGACGACAGACTTGTACTCCTCAACAAATGCACAGGATCAGGTTCCTGATAATCTCTCTGGCTACAAAGCAACACACTATGCTCAAACCAGACATCACAGATCTGCAGGGTACTGTAAACCTTTGGATTAGGCATGCTGAAGTATGATGATGAGCAGAGGGAAACCAACCTAACCAACAAAACCTTTCCTGGTCCTTCCCACCGCAAACCATACCAATTGCTACACTTTTAACAGCAACATAAATCTTCATTAGCACATAAACCTGCATTCCTATGCAGAGACTGAGTTCCTGAGCAATGAAAGGATAAAACAAACCACTTAAAGAATTTGCCACTGGTTGTAACCAGATTTCCACTGGAAAGAACTTTCTTTAATGATTAAGCAGTGTTTCAATTACCTTCAGGTGCATTATTTCTGATTTCAGGCCTGGTAAAGCTTTAATGCTCTGTGGTTTAACACATCAGAGTTTTATGTTTGGATCTGTTTTCACCGCCTCCCCCTTGTCACAACTGGAAAACAATAATGCTTCACAAGATCGTAACTCCTGACTCAAGGCACTGTAAGTTGCTTATGGCATTTGCTCCAAGGCTTGATTACCAGAGATGTCTCAGGAAACCACTGTGATCAGCCTGACCAGAGTTTATCATGTACCCCACTGACAATCCCTATTTCCCCAAGTGACAGAGCAACACATGCATCGTCTTTTGGCTGCCCTTCATGACTATATAAGCAATGTTTGCTCATTTCCAAGCTGAAATGCAGGAGACTGGGGAAAAGCCATTCTTCCTGCAGCATAAACAAAATCAACTGTTTGTCAGGAATACCAAGCTCAGGGGCTGTTCAAAAACACCATCTTTCCATCTCTTAACAGCTTGCCAGATCATCAAAATTCATCTGTAAGGGCTTGGAAAGCTGGAGTTCTGAGCAAAGTTTAATCACAGCTTGCTCATGTCAGTATTCTTAGAGCATTATTTTTGGGTGCAGAACAGAATGAACTTTGCAATGCAACACAAAAAAACCCCATATGCTTGTAAATATTAAATGATCAGTTTGAAACAAGAATAGAACCTCAATTATATCAATTTCAGAACTATGACAGAAGTTCAGTTGCTTTGTTTATGTGCCCAGGGTATTTTTAACATCTTTTATCCAGTGTGTAAAGGCAGGCAGTGTGATCTAGTAATCACATCCAAAGACAGCAACAATGAGCTAGCTTCACTTTCAACTGTCCATGGCAGTTTGTGATGGTTTTCTCCTCATTAAACATAGATGCTTCCATCTAGTAAAGCAAAGATTAAGAACTACAGAGCAGATACAGCATTTGGACTCTATTAATGATGGAAGTCCCAATCAATCTGTTACATGCAGTTCATGTTAGGACAATTTTATCTGGTCTATCAAGTTATGCAATCTAAAGGACATATGTCTGGATAGTAATAACCACCTAAGAGAATCCACAGAAATTAGATACTCATAAATACTGTAGTGGAGGCAATAGGTAACAGGAGCTCCTCATTCATCTAGGACAAGAAAACATTCTTTTATAGAATTGGCCGACAGAACCCAAAACCCTGAAGCCAACACCTCAAGGAAAACATTCTGCTTAGACAGCTTTCTGCCTAAATTCCTCCACTTTTCCTCTATTATCTTCTATTACAAAAACAGGCTTTTAATTTCCATAAAACTTCTTTTACTGCTCACTCCCCTATTGATAACAAGGCACTGTAGCAGAGTAAGAAAGGAAAGCAGCTAGCAGTAGTAGTAAAGAAATTAACCAAAGCATGCTCACACCAGTATGAGCAAAGAGACCACGCATGTAATAAGGCAGCCTTGCTTTTTAACAGGGGGTTTTCTCCAGGTGTTTCAAACCATTTCTCTGCTAGTTTTTTCCAAGTTAGAAAGTGGAGAGTGAAAAGGTGCAGTGTTTATGTTGCTTTTTAAACAAGCTAAGTAAGTGATTGGAAGGGTTCCCTTCCAACTTAAATACAGTGCAGAAGCACAGGGTGTTAGTGAGTGCCTGGTGAGGTACAACTAAAGCTGGCATGAACCTTTCTGCCCAGCTTTGTCTTCTTATTAAAGTGCACAGCTAAATTACTGTCTCGTGTTCAACAAACGTGAGCATGGTCTCCAAGGAAGCCCTGGATGGCCCAGCAGTGTACATGCCTCGGGCACCAGGGCTGCTGGTCCTGCAAACAGACCTGCCCAAAGCTCCACACAGTTCTGGGCTCCACCGTGACTTGTTAACAGATAGCTCATCAGCAGTCATGAACCAGTGAGGTTCTTTGACAGTCCAAACTAAGTCAGCAATAACTCTTTCTCTGGTCACACAGTTTAATGGAATGAAGGATGAGGTCAAGCTTCCAATTTAGTTATCTCTCTGTTTTTTTCTACTGGCATAGGCACTAGTCTACAACTGCAGCAAATAAACTACAGTGCTGCCTTGAATGCAGAGCTGCTGAGACAGAACTAACAGCAGAACCTTACAAAACAATTCATTCCAACACTAAACTGAAACAAAACAAATGGAATTATTTCCATGCCACAGGTGGCCTTATGGAACAAATCATAAATACCACCCTCAACACGAGTCCAGGCTGCTGCTAAGCCAGGAAGCACATAGTACTGACACAGACCTGCTTCTTCCTTTGACCTGCACAACATAACCTCGCACTTCCTTCTATAAAACTTACACATGACTTCAGGTTACAGAATGTTCCATTTCCCTATAAAGTTAAATCCTTGTGTTCAGAATGAAAACAAATCCTTCTCCAAAAATGCAAACCCAAAGCAACCTATGGGTAGTGTTGAAAAGATCAAGCCACTATCATAAATCTACATTTATGAATATACTATTTCCTCAAGGAGAAACACAGCTTATTTTGTTCATTGTCTGGTTGAGCCAAACAAAAGATGAGATAGGGAACTGGAGCAGAACTGTTTTTGCAGCTTTCAAGTCTTCTTGTCCAATGAATGATATCTAAACCACATAAAAATCCCTAGAATTAAGTTTTTATAACTAATTGTGGGAGAATCCTCTGTGTTATTCTAGCTCCAGAGCTTTAGAGATGGGGTAGTGCGCTGAGAGGAAATGGTTCGACAAGCAAAGGACATGGAAAGGGTCTCTCTGCTCTGCATGATTTTACTGGGCTGTGGATATAAAGGTCTAAAAGAAAACAGGTTATATAATAAAGTAGAAAAAGAGTACATTAACTTGTGACTCTTAATTTCCTTAATTATTTAACATTAGCACATTCTGGCAGTAACAATATTAAACCATGCTAGTAATGTGTAGTCATATTTATATAGAAACAGCACAGTACTGCACAGATACTTACACAATAACTCTTCAACCTAATGAAGTCGACGGTCATGGGGATTGATTTGTCACTGTTTCTGTTCAGTGCTTTGATGTAGTCTAATAAATCAGCAAAGAATTTATAGCCACCCTTGAGTACGCAGAGTGCTACGATGTGGTGTCCTCCCATGCCCTTCATAATTTCTCGTGCCAGTCGCTCCGTCCTGTACAGAACCAAGAGAGGGTTAGCTCTCACAACACCCTGCATTTGCTCACTTACAGCAGCCAACTTGGAAACACGTTTTGCTCAGCAATAATGGCCTACTTCAGTCACTTTTACACATTACTGGTCAACAAAGTTCTGCTTTTCAAGGTTAATCTAACAGCAGTGCTGCCAAATACCCTTGTTTTCATACGTCACGCTCAGCCAAAGCAAAGCTTAACACTCTGAAGCTGTTTCATGCTGGGTATGTGACACGAAGATGTGTTTTGTCCTTCCAGAGATAGGTTCAGCTTCATGCAAAGAGCAGCATAAGCTAACACAACCCAAAAGGCAGCAGCCCTCACTAACTGAGGAGCAAGGGAACCCTCAAATTGTAAACTAAAGAGTGTATTTGTGAAGTCAGAATGCCTGCAATCTGTCCTAACTGCAAGACACAATACCAAGGAAGCAGAGCAAGAGAACACTGCACTGCTCCTCCGCAATCACTGTTTCTAAATTTATCCTGTAATTTCTTTTAGAAGCACGGTATGTATTTGTTGTGTGCCAGCTGACACGAGATTTCCCAGAGAAAGCCTACGATTGCTTTAAGTCAATTACTTCAAGACATGTACTTTGTCCAATTTTTTCCTTTATATGGACTTGCAGCACAAAGCTTTTATAGTATGTAAAAGCACTAATTATAAGAAGGTTTATATCTAATCAACCAGGACCACACAGGATCTAGATGCATTCCCATTCACAAGATCTCCAGGAGGATCTTCCACAGCACATCATACATTTTGGCAACCACAGGAGTGACAGGCTGATACTTGTAGGAGCCAATGTCTATCCCAGAAGGCAGGAGGAAGGTGGATATTACTTATCTACCACATGGACATGAGAACATCTAAGGTGATGTGATTAATAATTTACTCTTAATAATAGCCAATGGAAACTCAAAGAGACTGTGGTTGTTTTCAGACTGAACTGGCACAACGTTGTCTAATTGGGTTTTAAGGAGGTAAAAGATCAAAGAAACACTGGAAAGAAAGCCACAGATTGCAACATTCCACAACATTTCATGTCAGAATTATGCCAGATTTCCAAACAACAGCATAACTGCAAATGTACAAACTCTTTACCAGCCAAACACTAGCTATTTAGCACTGGTACTTCTTGGTCTCTAAATGAAATCTATTTAGACAGTCACCAGGCAGCAAAAACTATCCCTGGAAGACTGTTTATTCCAGCATTAGGGAATCAGCTGGAGCAGTGCGCTGTGTGAAGCCAAACCAACCTGTCCATGATGAGCCCATGAGGAATATAGACTTTTTCCAGATCATCTGCATAATGTTTAGGTATGCAGAACAAGTCCAGGTCGTAACCTTGTTCATCATCGCCAATCTGAAATGGAAACAAGGTGAGATTTTTACCAAGCGTTATAGCAAGTCTGTGGTGAGAAACTGGTCCAGTAAACTACCAAACCCATTGCTCTCAGCAGGATCACCTTGCTTCCCTCCCGATGGAATTGCCAGTCACACTGGACCTACAGTTCTGCTAGATTACATTAAAAATGATCCATTAAAAAACAACCAAGGAGCTTTCCACACCTTGGATCTTCCCAGTGTAACACAAAACCTGCATTTGCAAGTAAAGGAGCAGAGATTTTGACATGGACATTGTCCAAATCTCCACAGCAGACCACAAAACAGCTTCAGGAGCATGCCAGGTCCTGCTGCTGTGAAACAAGCTTCCTCACACCACCACATGCAAACTGCGGAGGCTCGGGATCCTTCCAAAGCTGAAATACAAGCCCTGCTCCAGCAACCTGCTCCACATGGGCAAATTCCCTGTAGGAAACAGCCTGCAACATTAGCAAGTATATAGTAATTAGGACAAGGAATTAGTGTTTGTATGTAGTTATACCAAGCGCTGCTGAGGTTCAGTCGCAACAGCATCAAGAATGGCCTTAACCCTACTGCAACCTGCAAATGGCAATGTGGTTTTCAGTTACTTCACTCTCTGGTTTTGCAGCCAAATGCTATTCGATGTAGGTGAGAATCCCATAGGGAAGCCGAAGCTCATCACGGACAGTTCACTAGGGCAGGCATTTCAAGTATCCGTTCTGGTTACTGCTGCTCTTGCAGGGCACAATCATTCCAGTGCCTAAGGAAGCACTTACCTGGCCTGAAATCTGTTTACACGGGGTTGTGGATCACCTGATGAGTGTTTCACGTGGGGAATTTCATGTCTATTTCACCCTCCTATCCAAAACAGGCTCTCGATGAGCTCCCCGGGCACCGAGCCCTCATTAGGGTGCCTGCAGCCTGTTACTATGAGCCAAGTCGTTCCCAAAACACACGGCATTTCCCAGCGGTCCAGACCCATCGTTATACACAGCGTGTCTCCTAAACTTTCCTTCCTGCATTCGGTAAGGAATGGGCCCTTCCTGCAGGGCTGTTACTGCCCGCAGGGATTTACAGCTCTCAGCCATCAGGCACCACATGTATTTCATGAGCATTCGGCACCGGCTTTGTAAAAACACCAAAATCAGACCCAAGAACCTCAGCAGACAGAGCAATAACGCAACGAAGCACCCTCCGAACGCTCTCCCCGCAGGAATACACCCCAAAACCAGCCCCTGAGGCACCCACCGCCCGCAGCCTCCCCAGCACGCTGCGGAGAGCAACAGGAATAGGAAGTTGAGCCTCGCCGCGCTCCGACCTGCCGGGAAGTTCCTTCACCTTCATCCCCGAGGCACCGACCCGGCTGCCGCCGCCGTGCCCGCGCTCCCCTCCACCCGGCACCGCGCACCCCTTCCCGAAGGAGCACCGGCGGCCCCGGCCCCGCTCGGCAGACGGAGGGAGCGGCGGGCCCGGCGCCGGGATCCGCTGAAGGTGACTCTGCGGGGCCGCCCCGGCCGGGCCGCGCTCGCTCGGTGATGGCCAGGTTTAGGGAGCAGCGTGAGCCCCGCTTCCCCCGGCCGGCAGCGGCAGTGATGCGGGCACTGCTCATGCAGACCCCCGGCGCAGGGGGCGGGTTGCCCGCGAAGGAACGGGGGAGGCCGCGGCGGCACTCACCACGATGCAGGGGCTGGCGGTCGCCATGGAGCGGGGCGGCCGCCGGGCTGCGGGCGGGCGAGGAGCAACGGCGGCGGCGGGCGACGAGGAGCGGGAGGCACCGCGCCCCGCAGCGGCCCCCGGCGCCGCCTCCGCGCCCACCGCGCTCCCCGCCCTCAACATGGCCGCGGCCTGCAGCGGCGCGGCCCGGCGACAGTGATGGGGACGGCTCCGCCCGCCCGGCCGAGGCCGGCCCCGCGCCATGGCGGGTGCCCTTCCCTCATGAGGGTTGTCCCCGTCCAAGCAGTGTGCATGGCTCATCCCCAGCCCTGCTCCGGCAGGGTTGATCTTCCCTAGCACCATGTGGGGATCACAGAATCATAGAATAGTTTGGGTTGGAAAGGACCTTAAGATCATCCAGTTCCAACCCCCCTGCCATGGGCAGGGACACCTCACACTAAACCATATCACCCAAGGCTTCGTCCACCCTGGCCTTGAACACTGCCAGGGATGGAGCATTCACAGCTTCCCTGGGCAACCCATTCCAGTACCACACCACCCTAACAGTAAAGAATTTCTTCCTTATATCCAATCTAAACCTCTGCTGTTTCAGTTTCAACCTTTTACCCCTTGTCCTATCACTACAGTCCCTAATGAATAGTCCCGCCCCAGCATCCCTGTAGGCCCCCTTCAGATACTGCAAGGCTGCTATGAGGTCTCCATGCAGCCTTCTCTTCTCCAGGCTGAACAGCCCCAACTTTCTCAGCCTGTCTTCATACAGGAGGTGCTCCAGTCCCCTGATCATCCTCGTGGCCTCCTCTGGACTTGTTCTAACAGTTCCATGTCCTTTTTATGTTGAGGACACCAGAACTGCACACAATACTCCAGGTGAGGTCTCATGAGAGCAGAGTAGAGGGGCAGGATCACCTCCTTTGACCTGCTGGTCACACTCCTTATGATGCAGCCCAGGATACAGTTGGCTTTCCCAGCCTGGTTTGCATTGGAAGGGACCTTAAAGCTCCTGTCCCTACAGGCCCTTGTCCCAAGCCCCTCTCCAGGTTTCCTGCAGCCCCTTTAGGCACTGGAGCTGCTCTCAGGTCTCCCCTTCAGGAGCCTTCTCTTCTCCAGGCTGCCCCAACCCAGCTCTCTCAGCCTGGCTCCAGACCACAACTGCTCCAGCCCTTACAGCAGTTCTGTTGTTGATCACTTTGGGGTGTTCCTGGAAATCCCAGGATGTGGTGGATCCTCATTCTCCTCAGGTGCAGCAAACCCAGCCCCTGGGTACAGGCAGCTGGAGGTGGGTACCTGGATACCCACCAGACCTGCACCTGCAGTGGGGAGCTGGGGCACCAGCAGCCCTCAAGCACTGGGGCAGGGCAGAGTCACCCGCCATGACCCCAGCAGCACTGCCAGCTCTGTGTCGGGACAATCACAATAACCACATCTGGTGCTTCAGGAGATCGCTTGCAGTGTTGGCTCCCTGCTAAATACATGGTGGGGTTTTGTACTCTGCTTCCGATGAGGGTGGTCACAACCAGCACCTGCCCATGGCTCTGCAACCCTTCACAGATGCAGCTCCACATCTGACATAGAGACTGGACAAGAGGAAACAGCCTCAAGCTGCACCAGGGCAGGTTTAGATGGAGCTGAGGAACAATTCCTGCCCCAGAGGGTGCTCAGGCATTGGAACAGGCTGCCCAGGGCAGGGCTGCAGTCACCATCCCTGCAAGTGTTCACACACTGAGATCCTCAGTGCCATGGGGCAGTGGTGGCCTTGGCAGTGCTGGGAATGGTTGGACTGGATGAGCTTAAAGGGCTTTTCCAACATGGTTGATTCCATGATCTAAAAGTAGGCTTAGCTCTGCCTTAACTCTGCCTTTCAAAGGCAAAGGAGGTGACAGGTCCCACCTTCCCACAACAAATGGGAAGGGATCCCCTGCACCCCTGCCACCTCCCTGCACACCATGGATAGAAGATGCACATTCCATTTGGTGTAAGATAAGGCTGCACTGGGCCTCCAGATGCTGTGTCTGTAATTGTCTGAAGGAAAAACTTGATCTTAAGGTAAAGTTATAGGCAAGCATGGAAATGCCGAGGTGGCTCCAGTGGTCCCAAATGGGGGAAAAAAAAACCCAACCCAACAGTGTCAGCTTTTCCTCTAGGTCTGGAGCTAAGGACAACACAACAGTGCAAACAGAAATCCATGGTGTCCTCAATTCAAGGCCAGGTTGGACACAGGGGCTTGGAGCAGCTGCTGCAGTGGAAGGTGCCCCTGCCTGTGGCAGGGGATGGAGCTGGATGAGCTGTAAGGTCCCTTCCAACCCAAACCAGGCTGGGATTCTGTGATCTAGTATTATTAATGTTGGCTCAGAAAACACGATGAATTCAGTTGAAGTGTTTCTTTTTATGAAACAACTGATTTAAGCACATTTTAACTAAGCAAATAGGCACAATCCCCAGGGAATGCTGTATTATTGCAGCTAAGGTGTTCGGCTACAGTTGGGCGGGTTAACTGTGGAGTGGGAGGAAGGAGGCTTTATCAAATTGCTTATGGCAGCAGAATGAAATACACCCTGCAGCTAACTGATCTCAGGAACATGTCATAGCTGGCCTATTTCCAGAGGCTTGGAAGAACAGCAGCTGCCCTGTCAAGTTAAGGGAGAGACTGACATTACAGGGCACTGGGCAGTGTCTGTCGAGAGACTGCAACCACAGAAGGGCTTCAGGCTTGAAGATTTTGTTTTCTATCACAGAATCCCTGGTTTGGGTTGGAAGGGACCTCAAAGCTCCTCCAGCTCCAACCCCTGCCACAGGCAGGGACACCTTCCACTGCAGCAGCTGCTCCAAGCCCCTGTGTCCAACCTGGTCTTGAACACTGCCAGGGATGGGGCAGCCACAGCTTCTCTGGGCACCCTGTGCCAGCGCCTCAGCACCCTCCCAGGGAAGAGCTTCTGCCTAAGAGCTCATCTCAGTCTCCCCTGTTCTGGCAGCTTAAAGCCATTCCCCTTGGTCTGTCCCTACAGGCCCTTGTCCAAGGCCCCTCTCCAGGTTTCCTGCAGCCCCTTTAGGCACTGGAGCTGCTCTAAGATACAAGGATGCAACCCAGTGCACGGCTGTTACTGAGCACATTCCTCACCAATGATGATACCCATGTCTGCTGTTTAAAGCAGCATCCAAAGGAACCTCTCTTAAGGGCAAGAAAAAACTCTTGGCTTGACTTCTGTGCCCAGCAGACAAAAGCATTACTCCCATTTTGCCCTTCTGGGTGAGCACTTTCTTTGTTCCTCCTGCCAACCAGCACATTCCTATATCCAAAGCATTCCTGGTTCCGCTGGCACCCCATTACAGAGGGAAGCACAAAAGCAGAAGTATTTGCTGATACTACAGGAAGCTGGTTAGCCCAGATCAGCAACAGATTTAGTGATGGCCAGTTTTGCTCTTGCTGGTACAGTGGGGGCTTTGCAGGGGGAAAGGAGGGGGTTCAGGGGTATCTGGCTGGGTTGTGCATAAGGCGGCAGAGTCAGTGTTCTGGTGTCTCTGGTGCACACAGCCTTTAAGAAGGCAAATTCATTCAAACACACATGTCTTGTCTCCAAGTCGATTTCTCATCTCAGACCTGCTTTGTCCTCGTGTTGCCAGTCAGGCGCATCTCAGTGCATGGGCCTGCTGACTTGTGACCTGCGTGGGCAGCAGTTGTAAGTAACTTTATTAACAGACTTTTATGAAGAGACTTTTAAACCCCACGTGCCCCAGTGGTGGAGTAACGGGTGACAACCACTGAGCGTTTGCTGTTTGGAAGCACTTGAAACAGTGCATTCTGAGTCAGCACTCAAGGTCACCCCCATTCAATGATTCCTCTCTTTCCCTCATTTCTTCCTCCCAGCTTTGCTATTGCTGCCAAGTGACTCACAGGGAATTTATCCAATGTTTGGGGTGTTCCAACAGGGCTCCTAAAAAAGCAAAGGGCACAATGTATTTTCCAGGTCTCCCTTACGACCAGTGCAGACAGAATGGGGGAAAATGGAATATTCCCTGTCCTGAGATGAGCATCATCCATCATAAGGAAAATCAAAAAGCAGTATCTACATAGATGATCTACAGAGCATAAACCACATGAGTTTAGCCTGCAAGCATCCCATCTTCCCCACGAGCAACCCCACCAGTCTGACTAGGAATTTAAATTGCCTAAAATCAGTTCCTAGCCTAATGCTTCAGAAGGGAGAGGAAACCAGATGTACCAAAACAAGTCAGACTCACCCTTCCGCAGGAATTCAGAATAGGTGCTGTTTGTTACAAAATACCTTTTAAAATGATGTTATTCCTGTTCTTTGTCTTGTTGACTTTTGCAGAAATTAGTCATCAAAGTGATTCCCAGTGACAGTCCCCATGGATTTTGGAGAGTGGGGTCTATTTACTTACTTGTTTCCAGACTGGGACTTCCTGGATGATGAGAAGGTACCAAGATTTCACTCTTTGCTCAGCTAATAAATGCCAATGTGCTTATAAACCCCTCTTGAGCCAATGCACTCCTCTGGAGATGCAGGTAGCATCCTTTATGTCCATCACTGCCTCTTTGTACAGAAAAGGTTTTCACACTCTGGTTGAAGGAATCAGAGACATTTTGCTCTTCATTCAGTAGCACAAGGAATGGGCACTGGCACAAGAATGACACAACAAAACATCAGCCATCCTCAGCAACGGGATTGCTGCAGAGCACACCAACCTTTTGTGCTGTTACTTGTGCTATTCATCACCTTTTGTTAGCAAACATCCGTTAGGAATTATCCCAGTGGCCCCTGTTCAGCAGGACCAGACACAAGTGTCCATCACAACACAGAGAGAGGCTGGCTCTTGGCACGACACGTGCCTAAAGACACACTGATGTCCTGCTGACAGGATTTACTGAGTGCCAAGGTCCAGCCTGAGGCCCTGCAGAGATTTAAACAAGGATTAGCTGAAAATGGCACAAAACAAGCAAAAGCAGATCCCATCACTGGAGCGGAGCTGCCAGACCCAAAGCACAACCCTGTGTTGTGGGGTCTTGCACCTTTGGAGGCACCTGAGACTTTGAGCCCAAGCCCTGCTGCCATGATCCAGCTCCGGGGTTTGGACTTGCGCCTCTTCCTGCTCACCAATCATCCCTGATGCCACATGAGGGGACCACCAGTATTTATCAGAGATATTGTCACGTAGCACTGAAAACCCAAGAGGACACCATAAAGCCCCTGACCCCCTTTTACTCTCTTACCCACCTCATCATCTGATTGATGAGAAGCTCCCCATTGACCCAGCTTCAGTGTGTGCTGGGCTGCACCCCCAGAGTGTGAACAGCAGCTCAGGGAGGGAATCCTGCCCTTCTGCTGTGCTCTGGGGAGACCCCCCCTGCAGCCCTGATCCAGCTCTGGGCCCAGTGTTATACAAGTATTTATGAACAGGCTGCTCAAGGAAGCTGTGGCTGCCCCATCCCTGGCAGTGTTCAAGGCCAGGTTGGACACAGGGGCTTGGAACAAGCTGCTCCAGTGGAAGGTGTTGGAACTGGATGAGCTTTAGGGTCCCTTCAACCCAAACCAGTCTGATTCTGTGATTCTAGGATGTGGATTCCCCTTCTTGCTCAGCTGCTTTCTGAGTAATGAACAGGCAAATCTGCTTTCACCGACTTGCCTGCAAGCCCCAGGAAGCATTCCTAAATCTGTAGGAGAATAGCTGTGTCACTAGTCTCACTGCAGTGCCTGCGCTGTTACTCACATGTGAACCAGGTTCACGGATCATTTAAGAACCAAATTAAACCTGCTGATACCAGCACAGACAAAGGGGCCAAGAGGCTGTGGCGTGACAAGCCAAGAGGTGGCAAAACTGTTTTAGCAACAGGGAGAAGAATGAGGAAGGCCACAAGCGAGCAGGAGGCAGCACCCTGATCAGATGACTGCTGATAGAAGGCTGTACTGCAGATCCAGCTGGCACCGTCCCAGTGCAGCCCAGACTTCAGGGGGCAGGGCCCTGCCTGCCATCCTGTGCACTGTGGCATCCGCTCAACTATCCCAGACATCTTCTCCAGGCAGAGTACAAGGGAAACGGAGAGGAGCAGCACACACCAGGAACTGTGCTTCAGGACTCCCCTCTCCTTCGCATCAGACCGGCAAGGCAGTAGGGAGCTAGACTTCCTGCATGCTGTCACCCACCCATAATCCTGCTTGAGAGCCCCCCTCCGAAATCCATCCTCCAAAATTCACACGAGACACGGATGGGAAGGGGGAGCGCATTTCTCAGAAGGACTCAGAGGAGAGCAAACAGCCTTGCTTTGGGATGGAGACAACAGGACCTCCTCCGAACCTGCTCTCCAGGGAGCTGAAAGGAACAAGAAATAAGCCTGATGCTTGTTGAACCCATCTGGCTCCAGACACTGACCCTATTGCAGAAACCATAAAGTGCTCAACGGAGAGGATATCAGGAAGATTTTGCTTCAAATAATGCTTCTGTCTTAATTTTATCTATTGACTGCAATCCACTCCTCAAATAATACCCTCTGATAGCTGATGGGCTAATCCATGTTTTCCACAGTGTTTAAACTCACCAAGGCTCAGGCTGCTTGGCTTCTTCTGAGTCTGGCCAAGCTTCCCAAACCACAGCTCCCTTCTGATGTAAATACTGTTGGGCAGCAGCAGAAAGGCTTTCCAAGAGCTCCTGTCTCTCTGAACCCCTGCCAAGCACATCTTAAATTACAGATGTGGTCCTGCTATCGATGAGAGCTGAATAAGAACCTAAGTACAATGACACTGATCTTCTGTTTAACTGCAGCACAAATCAGGTAACGGGATACAGAGGATGCAAATAAAGCAGAGTATTTGACAATACATAAAGAGTAAAAACAGCTATGCAAAATTACTGTGTTTTCAGTGATTCCTGTGCAATGGCTGAAAATGATCCACAGATTTAACAACTATCTTGGAAAACACTCTTGCTACAAATGAGCAATCATTATAAAGGCAAACATGAATCTTGTTATGTCTAAACAATCAACAGCTATTGAAACAGAGAACAAGGAAGCCTGATACTTCAGTTGAATTATCAATTGAAACATCAGTCTTTGTAGTCAAAATGTAAAGAATGTGATGTGATTTCTTTTAGGGCAAAACGCTGGCACTAAGAAGTGGGTAAAAGTCACTGGAAAAGATGGCAAACCCACAGGGGCTTCAAAGCCCGAATGAATCACTTCTGTCTCTCAGTCCAACTGCCCTGATGTTTATCCTTTCTAAAGCGAGAACTGACTTTGTGATTTCACATCGTTACAGCAGAATTTAAGGGTGTTTCATTCACAGCAATTTGGAGTTTCAAAACCTGTTGCAGCCCAACAACTGCAGCTCTTAACTCTAGAGGAAAACACTTCTGGGATGTGTCACGCGATTATTTCAGGGTTAGATTAAAGGCATCCTCCCTGCTTTGAACTTTGCAGGCTTCAGGCATTGCCAGCACCAATGGTTTAAGTGAAAAACCAGCTTAGATCCCAAGTTTGCTGTCTGTGCTCTGGAAGAAGCCAAAACTGATCCAAGGCAGCAGGGAGTAATGAGATTAAAAGTGCTGCTGATTGTGTTTAGCTTCAGCGACTTGTTTTGGAGAGGTATCCAGGCTTCAAACTGTCAGGCAGCTGCACGGCTGCATGCCATGAGGAAGTTCACGGCCGAGTGTTCGCACAGCATCAGCCTATTTTTAGTATATGGCCAGTGAGGGAGCTTTCTTCCTGCCCCAAGCCTCTGCAATGCCCTCCACGGGCAGGCAGGAGTTCGATGGGAGTCTCTGCACTGGAATATAGACTGTTTTCTTTGGCCAGCAGCGTGAAATAGGGCATTGCATGTGTGCCAAGCAACCTGCACGTCTATCCAAGGAATATAAACCCAGCAGCACCAGCCCTGGTTGCTCTCCTCTCAGCTGGAATGTTGTTTTAGGGAAAGTTAAAGCAGAGAACTCGGGTTTGAAGTAAGAAACCTCTGGCAATAATTCAGGGAAAGGTTCCAGATACCTGCTGCAATACCTGGGGAAAAGATCAGTCACTCCAGGCTGCAGCATCCCACGTGCGCATGCAGTTAAGCAGCATCAAGGAGTTGCGTGCATGAATCCCACACACAGGTTCATACGAAGCACTGCTGTCACTCCACTTGTTCTCACACAATAGAGACATACAGGCAAGGTGTGGGACACATTCACTCAAAAGCTGGAGGGTTTCAGTGCTCCCAACACTTTGGAATGGGAGCATGGAAAGTGCCTGGCACTGGGCGGTGCCTGGAAATTCATAGCAACTGGGCAGCCTCCTGCAAATGCTCTTATTAACCACAAGAGCTATTTTAAAAGATGAATAAAGCAAACACATGGCTCTGCGCCCTGAGGTCAAGCTCAGGAGCTCTGCCAGTGGTGCTCTGCTCCAGAACAGTAGTTCTCTCCCTTACAGAAGGCCTCAGTAGGAAAACATAAGCCAGGAGACACTCGGGTCCCCAGCACCTCTGACATCTGCACCAGCCCCACAAGATGCCCACTGATGTTTCCTTTAAAACCTCAGATTCCAGAGATCCCACAACCAGCCCAGAAAGGCATTCCAGAGCTGAACTCCTGCTGCTGCCCATTCTGATGTCCAAGCTAAATGTCTCTGCTGCAGTGTAACCCAATTGTCCTACTGCAGCAGCGAGGGAAAGTTTCTTTCCTTCTTTGCAGCTCTTACTGATTTGAAACCATGTCTCTCCCCCCACCTTGAAACAAGCCCCTTCATCCACCCTGTCACCCTTTTCATTGCTTTCATCTGGTAATGCCCATGGAAAGCCCCACTTTCCATGAAGTGTAATGCCTACAACTGGGTACCATGTTCCAAGAAAGGCTTTTTACTGCCACATGAGGAAGAAGGACCACGTCATGCACCTCACGCTACATTCCTGTTCATATATTCCACAACATCATCATCTATGTTGTTTCCAGGAACAGGATGCTGTTGAGTCACATTCAGCTGGTGCCTGGCTGTAACCTCAAGAGAACTTTTCTGCACAACTGCTGCCCTCACCGCCTGTCCTGTATTTGTTCAGCTGATGCTGTTTCTGCTGAAGTGGACAAACACTCTGTCAAATCCATCCCTGGATTTAGCGAATCCCATTCTAACTCTTTGGAATGTATCAAGTTCATTTTGAACTGTGATTGCCTTCTACCTGGTCAGTAGTTAGCTCAGGTCTGGTGCTCCCTACAATGAAACAAAAACCCCATCAAACCAGAGCAGAAGTGTAGAGAGCCCCAACCCATTCACCCCTGCAGTCTGACTGTGGGTGATGAATGGTTACTCAGAGTAGGGTTTTCCAAAGAGGTTTTTGTAACGTCACTTTTAAATTGGTGTCAGCTCACACTCCCCTACTTCCTTACAGAAAGTCACTTAAAGCAAAGCTGTGTCCACTGCTTCTCCTGTTTTGGAAACTTGTTACTCTGGTATAGGACAAACTACATTAGATCTTCCTTTTAGTAGCTTACCAGTCGTTTCTCTTTCCCATTAATCTTCCAGTTTTAACAGCTGACCCCAAGTTCTGAGCAGATGGGTGGAAGCAGAGCCAAGCTGAGCCTTCAGGGTTCACAGCGTGTGGTCTGGACCATCCCTTTGGGTGGCTGGGGTCAGCCGTGGTGGCTGTGTCCTCTCCTAGCTCCTTGTGCCCCTCTAGCCTGCTTGTTGGCAGGGCATGAGGAGCTGAGAAGTCCTCGACTCAGTATAAGCACTGCTTAGCAACAACTAAAACCATCAGTGGGTTATCAACATTATTCTCATCCTAAATCCAAACCACAGCACAGCACCAGCTATGAGGAAGAAATTAACTCTATCCCAGCCAAAACTAGGACATGCTCTGCAGTCCCTTGGTATCTCAGTCTAAATTAATTCACCTCTGAAAGAGAAAAGTTCTTGAAAGGTGAGGCTGGGACCCTGCAGTGAATCAGCCCCTTCCCATTAACTTGTAAATGCAGAGCAGCACCATGTTAAGAATACACCAGTATGAAGGGTTATCACCAAGTTAAGTGCCATACTCACAAAGCACACATTCTCACTTCTCTCCTGGTAAAACATTCCTGGTTCTGTAACCTCTATAGGAAATACAGCATTTATGCATTAAAATGACAGTTGTAGGAGTGATACATTCAGAAAAAGGACAGATATGCAAAGATGAAATTCATAACTCATTTATTGAATATATATATGCAAGGATACCAATAAAAAGAAACTAATACTGCAAACTACAACTTTGGAAGTAAAGCCAATATAACAGGAACAAAATATACATAACATTGTAGATAGGAATGCATTTACCCTCTTTCATACATTCCTTGTCTTTACACCTACTGTAAATGTATGTTAGAGCAAAAGCTGCAAACATTAGGCTAACCTGAGTGCTTTTTGACAAGCAACAGTTCTCCAGGATTCTTTAAGGGTTGAGATGTCATTGCTGGCTAATGGATGTGCATATATATGCATATATAGAAACTGCCTCAATGAGTATAGAAATCAAGAGCTGTGTTCTGGTTTTTAACCCCCATCACTAATACAGTGGAGCCTGGTGTCATGGAAGAAGAGTTCCTATTTGCTATAATGTACTCTCAGTTCTCTTTTAAGATTAATTTCATCTAATGAGGATTAATTTTCTTGTCAGTCTGATTTGGCATATTATTTTTGGAATGCACTGATTATCACCTGCCAGAGAAGTCTGATATTTCACACAGATTATCACCTCTTCATCTTTCACTCTGCTTTAACATGAGGTTATTTTTCACACAGGCAGCAGTAAGAAGCAAACTCTTCTCACTGATTCCATGTTTTAGGGCCAGATTCGGTACACTCACACCATCCTAGATCAGCAGAGCTCTTTGCACATGAAGATGGGACTTTGTGGAGTGTGGGTGTAACTCCTGAAGCCTTCCTACAAAACCTGCCTCCTGTGGATCAGTCCCTGCTGAAGGAACAGAGCTTTTGATCACCTCATCTACCTCATCTTAGCTCACTGCACTGAACCAGCCTCTTAACTTTCCTTGCAATGGAGACAGCCCAACTTACTGCTACAGTGTGTGAGACTCTGGCATGACACCAGCTGTATCCTCAATTATTTGAACACTATCCTTCTGATGCCTGTCCTTCCTTGGTACAGTCCTTTCTTGGTATAGCACAACCGCAGATGTGTTAATATAGAGATACAGTGAGTTGGGGAGAACCCTCTTTTCTCAGAGGGTTCCAGGCATCTTTAACAGCACAAACTACTCTTGTGAGGAAAAGAAATGCCCAAAGGCCAAAAAAGAAAGGAAAAATAAAGTGAAACCAATTTCCTAAGACAAGTCTTGTTAAATTCAGGAGTTCTCAGATTGCGAGATGAAAGCAGAAGGTGCCTATTAAAGAACGTTCTTATAGAATCATAGAATAGTTAGGATTGGAAAGGTAACAAATGGACTGCATTACCTAGCTAATTGAAACATACCTATTTCACCTATAGAGCACTTTCTTTACTTCTAACATTCTGGTAGATGCTCCAGAAGAATCTTCAATATACGCTTGCAAAGATTACATTGCTTTACCAAAAGAAAAACCAAACCAAAACATCAGACAGACCGTCTGAAATTCCAAGCTAAAATACACATAAAAAGACAGTAATGGCAGTATTTTGTCTTAAAAAAAACCTGATGTAAATGTTGGATACTATCATACATTGTCATGCTTTTGAAAACTACAATTAAGGATGTAAGAGATGTACAGTAAATACACTGCTGAGGTACATTTCTTCTAAATATTAACTCCACGACAGAATTACTCCCCAGCAGGTGATGCTACTTGGGAACATATAAATACAATTTGTACATTGTAAGGCACTTTTACCCAGCATACATGAGTTGAAGTCAGTTATGACACATTTGAGGCTCATAAGAAAGAGTTTTGCTTTCGACTTTGCTTCCATGAATTAATGACAGTTTGAGACAGGCCATCTCAGCACAAAGAGGTAACAGGTAAACCAGCCACTTACTTCTCTGCTACCCGAAGGTGAAGTGCTGCTCTGGTTCTTCGAGGCATGGAATGGGGTAACCTATTTCCTACGAGATGAATGATTGGACTGAATATTACACTAAACAACTGACACACTATGAATTAGAGCTCAGTCTCAAATACAATCAGTATGCTGGCAGATCTACCCCATGCAACTGCAGTTAAAATACAGTAGCTGCAAACAAAGTGCCTTTTTACCATGGGAGGGCCATGTCTGAGGCACACATCTAGAAGTAATTTCAGCATTGAAGGATGGCATTTTGCATTCTAAAACTGTTCTGAGTGACTGAAAAATGGTCATGTTCTAGGAGAAACAGTACAGCTCGATAGACACTGGCAATAATCGATCTGTCATTGCAATTCAAGTCACGCTTTTAATTGTGAAAGTTACAAATACAAAAGAAAAATGATCAATGGCATCATGTTTAGAGCAGGAACTGAATATTTTCTGTACACAGCAAAGAGTTCTTTCCAAACGGCATTATTCCCCAGGAAAGCAAACAGAATTGATTGAATTCTAACAGGTAAAATGTTAGAAACTCCAATATACAGTCATTGAGTCCCTCAAGACATTAAGGGAATGCATAAGAAGACAAATGACACACGTTAAATCTCTTAAAAATACAAGTAAAAAAATGCTACAGAAACTTGTGTTACAAATGAACTGGTTTTGCAATACCAATCACAGCAGAACTGTAGCAGTTTATAGTCAAATCAGTGTCTTTTGCTTGTTTCTTTCCTTCAAATCCAGGAGTTTTGTTGGGAGTTCAGAGTGAAACAAGTCAAACCCCTACACAAACAAGTCAGGTGATGCGATAGCAACAGACAAACATGTGGACTAGGTTCAGCTTTTTGGTTTTATTTAAGTCTGAGCATGTGCTTTAACAGACCAATTGAAGAAACTAGTAGCCATTAGAAATGACAAGGTGTTTTGACAGCAGTCACAGGACTGACCTGTTAAGTTTGGTATAGTCTAGATCTGATTATTCCCTACAGGAACATCAAACTCTACCAAGTAGAATTCCATGATGCGATTGTTGACTTGACAGAAAGAGGAAAAAATAAACACTAAAACAATAATGGTGATAAGCAAAATTTCTCATATAGTGGTCATAAGATTAAAAAATAAATACCAATCTAGAAAAAAAATGTTGTTTCCTCATTCTTCTTACAGAATATGGGACCTATATGCATATTCTGGACAAAACATGAAGTGTTCCACACACGACAGAACACTTGAGGTATGGACGTCAAATACGGTGGCTAAATTCCATAGTGAGTTAAGAGTTGTAACTCTCTGAAGTAAAACAGATTGGGCTGCAGAGTCCAAACATTTGTAGCGTAAGGTTTTAATCACACTTGGTGAAGTGTTCTGTGTAAATCAGGGACACAGAAAGGGATGGGTCCTTGGGGAAAAGAATGAACTACAGCCCTTTGGCATGAGTTCTAAAGCTCACAGCTCAGAACCAACAGCTGCTCAAGTAAATCTCCCGCAAACAATGCTGGGCGGAATGAGCAATCACAACAGGAACAACCTGAAATGTTCAAGCGTGATTTGGTGTACACTGAGTCCTTTTCTACCGTGTGCTTTGCAAGCAAAAACAGAGAGCAGCTTCCCCATGTACAGCCTCCGTAACTTGTGTATGAAGAGAATGCAAAATTCACAACGTACCAGCTTGTTGCCACCACGAGCTTGTCCATGTTGTTCATTAAACTAAGCTAAGACCTTCCCTCGTTGCATGAATCCACTAAACAACTTACACGTTCCAAATCTTAAGGTTTTTATTCAGTCCAGAAATATAGATCTTACTTCATTTCAATGTCTGCCTTAACTTTTGACACTGTACATATTACATATCATTTATATAGTGTTTCTTTTTTTTTCCAGACACTGCAGACTACAAACTACATAATATTGACATGTAAAACTCTGCCACTTACTGAAGGCTCACACACATGAACGTTTCAGGCAGTTCAATGAAACTTCTAACAGAGGTGGGCAGTCAAAAGTTACTGACCCTTTTCTGAGTTTAGAAAACAATTTAAAAGAATTAGTAGTTATGATGTCTTAGCCATTCCCAGTTCTATAACTCTGTCCCTTGAACCTGTTTAAAAAACGATGAAAACAATAGTAAATTTAAAATCATACAGAAAAGCATTCAGCAGCTCTGACATTACAGCTAGATTTAGCAATAGAAATGAGGGCCTCCCTTCTTAGACTGTTACAAAGTCAGCTGGATTTAAAAGAAATATCAAATCCTCCCCAGTTTTCTACAGTCTGCCAATAAAAAGTACTTCTCTGCATACACTAAATACTTCACTGCAATAAACTACATTAAATGTATATTGCGTTTCGGTCTCGGTAACAGATCTGTCAGGAGGAACTTCCATACCTAGTTTCCATTGAGCTGCTGCTGAGGAATGTCATTATGGTCAGTGCCTAATTTGCCACGGCTTTTGCTTTCTCTTTCTTCATCCTCTTCATCTCTTTCATCGTTTCCACTATGGTTTTTACAATAGAGTCTAGTACAACAAAGGAAACAGTTAGGACCTGAACTGAAAGCATCTACACCCGACCTTCCCCTCAAGTCATTTGGAGATGTGCTACAAGTCTGTCACTAACTCTTTGAACACATTAATGGGTTTCAGTCAGGCATCGGTTAAACTGAGAAAGAAAACAAGGGCGAAAACCAGGCAAGCTGCTGCACTGCTCAGAGAATGCCCTCTTGTGGCAAAGTTGCCTTGGCAGCTCCACTGACACCAGCAGCTCAGAGCCAACCCCCCCCACCCCCAAATTAACTATAAAACACATCAACATGGAAAAATCATTACAGAAATTGCCCAGGGTTTCCTTAAGATAAATCACAGATTAACCAAGGAGGAAAATACAATACAAGTAAATGCATCTTCTCATCTGACAACACTACTACTCAGATTTTAAGTGAACAGAGCATTGTGCAAAGTCAACAATTACTTAAAAATACCAATTAAAATGAAATTTTTTTAAATAATATACTTAACTAGCCAAGTTAGGCAGAAAATGTGCCACAAAATAGCTTCATTTTCAATATAAATTCAAGAATGACGTAGGTCCTTACTTATAAATTCCTCGTGACATATTCTCAATGTATTTAGCTTTGTCTTCTACTCCACAGTGGTAATGGTATGTTTTTATGCAGGCTTTAATTTCACACCCAATAGTAGCACCAGGCTGGCTGCAAAGTGTGCATTTCTGTGCAGGGGAAAGAAGAGAATAGCACTGTTCAGCCTTTTAGTCTCTCATCTCTTAGTATTCAGTTTAGTGTTCCTCATATTTATGACTACTGTTTTGGAACAGAGCGATTTCTCTGGCAGATCATCCTTCCAATATAAAATTAACCAAAGATATAGGAAAACAGAATTTATACAATACTAACATATTAAACCCCAAACACTAGGATTTAGCTGTCCATTGCATTGAAAATCACATGTATTATTGCACTTCCAAGATAATTTTATTGGTATTGAAGTTAGTGTCTTAATATATAGGGAATCTTCAATGTTTTTTTTCGAGGAACAATATTGTTGAGGTTGTTCCCTCCCCCTTTATTTCTTACCACTTCAGAAACATCCTGAATGTTAATAAAATACAATGTGACATTTTACCAATGTCCTCACCTCTGAGGCCTTAATACATTTTCATATTGACACATCAGAACAGTTGGAAACACATCACTGCAAGAACATATTCTCCAAGTTTATGTGTAGTTTTACACTGTGCTGTTAGAAACACAGGATCCAAAGCTGCTATCCTATGATTACAGAAAGACTAATAGTAACTTACTATGTACGTTGTCATAAAGAAACCTAAATCCCATATGCCAAAACAGCATTAATTTTTAAGGTGATCCACTGGTTACCTGTTGTGACATTAACAATACATTTAGATTTTGCATATAAAAACAGATGGAAAAGACTATTTCACAAAAGGCAGGTGGTAAAGCCATCTACACCTTAGTAGAATCCCATTCTGCAGATACATACCATTCTTTTTCCTCTCTTGATTTCTTGAAGTACAGTTTTGATATCAAAATCACCAAACTCTGCCCTTGAAGTTGTTGTTAGCTGGACAGTGCCAGAAGAGAACAACTGTAAAACAAGCAAGTCAAAAATCACTTCAGGTCACCAACATGATTAAGAGATTTTTCCTGTGTACTGGAATAACAGAGTACTGAACATCCTTTCTGTGGTTTCAGACAGCATGTGTTTACCAACAAACTAGGGAAAAAACATGCTGAGTAATGAGTATGATGAGTATTCCTTCTGGTACCTACCCGTCCGCTTTAACTGTTGCCTTGGAGAAACGTATGTTAAAAGACAAAGAAGTAGACAAGAAATAATGACATGCTGAAAACACAGAGTAATAAATGGGCAATATTATCAATCACATGACTCAACTTTCTGGGAATATTCCATTTCCTTCCCTGTGACATATGATGCAGCTTCATGGCAGAGCTGA
Organism: Melopsittacus undulatus; assembly: GCF_012275295.1. Taxonomy (NCBI): domain Eukaryota; kingdom Metazoa; phylum Chordata; class Aves; order Psittaciformes; family Psittaculidae; genus Melopsittacus; species Melopsittacus undulatus. The sequence continues at coordinate 75,805,154 of NC_047532.1, read as the reverse complement.
TGCCAACATACCTGAAAAGTCCTGGGGGTTCACAATAGAGCACAAAAGTACCATACCTACTAACATCACCCTGGTATATTCAGCTTGAACTGTCTTAAAACCAAAGCTCGGGTACACAAGGTAGTGAAGAACACTTGAAGGTGCAAGGCTGCTGGCACACAGCAGCTTCAAGTATAGGAAACCAATTAATACTCCACAGATTGCCTGGACTATTTGTTCATTTTGAGGTACAACAGGGACCACTGAGGTTTGTTACTCAAAGCCCTACCTCATTCATAGGACTAGCAGTATCTGCTCATGCTTATGGAAATTAGCAGATACTTTTCAGGCTGAGTGTTCTCCAAATATGATCACCTAAAGGCAAGGAGGGTTTTCTACAACTTCCATGTCCCACTTCTGAATCCACTGGTCAGTAAATTAATGAAATATATGGATTCTTCCCAGATTTTGTCTGACTGCCTGTGGAGTAAAGGGATTTTATTTTTATAATGAATTCTTTTAGTTGAAACTGTTTTCTGATTTCCTTTGTAAATACTGTGTATGCATTTAGATGCTAAGGGAGCATTTTTAATAAGCAAAAGCATCTCCCTGAGCTAATTCCATCTCTTAGCACGTAGCCAACTTTTATCCATATTGCCCACAGTGAAAATAAATGAATTGCTCACTTTGCAACATTTCAGTGCTTAAAGAGATCATCAGCACACAGACAATCCTCACGCATAATTACATGTGAGGGCACTGTATTAAAATGTAAAACAGCAATTCAGACAAAATTCACGTGATAGACTGGTTCACAACAACACTGTTACTCACCATGCACTTATAGTGTGCTGCTGCCTTTTTGGCATTAAATATATGAAGCTTTCCTCTAGCTTCATTTTCTTCTTCACCTGCATGACAGAATCCACATTTAGGTTTTGTATCACTGGGGCTGCTTCTGTGGGGAGACCTGTCTCTCTGAAAGAAAAACATTTTACTAAAATATACTGCTGGGTTACAAATCAGGTTTCATTTTAAAAGCCTGTGGCCACCAGCTGGAGGCTCAGACAAATGCAAGCTTTAAGAAAAACTGTATTTGCGAGAAGAAAAATGCAATTCTGTCTTCTAAGAAGTTTAGCATATTTACTGCTTACATAGGAACTGCTTTCTATTTCATCTGTGCCATGTGAGGACGTAGATCTAGTGTCTTCTGATTGCCCTTTTAAGTTTGTTTTTCTTGGTTTTCCCTTACGACCCCTCCTTTTTCCTTTGGGAGGTGAAGGCTCCAACTCGTGTTCATTGATACTTTCTTCTAAATCTGCTTTAGAAGTTAGAAAACATCATCAAATAAGATTCTAAAAGATATTATGCAAAACTAAACCAACAAACAAATGAGACATAACCCGTGTTTCCCATATTTTAATCAGAAATAAAACCAGCAGCTTTCCCCCGTTTATGACAAACATGCAACTGCAGAGATCCTGTGAACTTTTACTTCTTTATATAGATCACTCAGCTCTGCATCTTTATAACATATGAAGAAGGTTTAGCATTTCATAGAATGTCTGCTTTCAGACCCCAAACCTGCCCTCAGATACATCTATTCACCTCCACTGAAAATAAGATGCATTTAAACTACACTGAAATCAGAAAATGTTTTCAACCATGAAATAAGCTTTTAATTTAAGATGCATAACTCCAGTGTAAATTGCCCTTGATGTTGTGCCAGTGTATCCAAATAACATCCCTCTCTTTGCTTTATTAAATGATGCCTTTTGACTTAAGACAAAATTCACCCGTTTTGATTACAATATTAATGTCAAGTTTTAATACTGAAATGTATTTTGTCTCCATGAAACAAAACCCAGATTTCATTTTAATACAGTGTATTTTCACATTGATAGCTAAGAGCAGCTACCAACTTACAGAAAATCACCCACACTGACAGTATGCTGGATAAAAGACCTACAGACCATTAAGAATGTAAGAATGGATATTTTTAATACAGACACACCAAAGAGGTCCGATGAGTGCCTTTGAAAATGTCACCTCAGCTGCTGAATCACAAAACCCCAGCCTAGTTTGGGTTGGAAGTGACCTTAAAGCTCATCCAGTTCCAGCCCCTGCCATGGGCAGGGACACCTTCCACTGGAGCAGCTGCTCCAAGCCCCTGTGTCCAACCTGGCCTTCAACACTGCCAGGGATGGGGCAGCCACAGCTTCTCTGGGCACCCTGTGCCAGCGCCTCAGCACCCTCACAGGGAACAGCTTCTGCCTAAGAGCTCATCTCAGTCTCCCCTCTTCTGGCAGGTTAAAGCCATTCCCCTTGGCCTGTCCCTACAGGCCCTTGTCCCAGGCCCCTCTCCAGGTTTCCTGCAGCCCCTTTAGGCACTGGAGCTGCTCTCAGGTCTCCCCTTCAGGAGCCTTCTCTTCCCCAGGCTGCCCCAGCCCAGCTCACTCAGCCTGGCTCCAGGGCAGAGCTGCTCCAGCCCTTGAAGCATCTCCATGGCCTCCTTGGGACTCGCTCAAGCAGGTCCAGCATAGCTCAGTCTTCTGACAGACTCCCCCCTTTGATACTTCAAAGCTCTACAGTTAATACAGATCAATTCTGCAAACTTAAGCTGCTTCGAGTATGATGTAGTTAAGTTACATCTAATAGCAAATAACCAGCTCTATTCAGTCGTTAACAGCTTTCCTGCTCATCAGCTTTTCACAAGAGGATGCTTATTCTTTCAGTATGGAACTCCCACCCCTGCTCAAACCGCAATCTATTTCAGCAGACTGGTTCACAGAAGCATCCACACACACACAACCCACTAAAGAACTAGCTTCTCAAAATCCAAACCACAAACATCAGTTATGAGTCCCCAAACAAAAGGAATTCCTAATCAGAGGATTTGGAACATCTTCTTTATACATTAATGGGCCACTTAACTGTATTGTTATTGTTATTACAGCATTGTTATGGCACTTATCACCATTGTACCAGGCCTCAGGATCCAGACAAGACGTCCTATTTTGAGACTAAATGCTACTTCTCCAGAACTCGTCTTTCTTATCTATTATCACATAAAAATCAAATCAAATTCCTGTTTCCTGACTCAACTGCATTAAAGTTTGAAGTCAAAGATTTGAACATACTCCACAGCCATCAACCTGGAGTAGATTACTACTGCCCAAGGCTTTGCCTATGAGTGTATCCTATTAAGCTCAGTTTATTGTATCTTTTGCTAATCCCCAAGAAAGCTATAGCTTGTTACACATTCATTAATGAAGGCCAGAAAACAAACCCAGATGCATCACAACACATTCATTCCCCTTGAGCTTTACTCTGTTGTATAGGCAGAAAGAGGGAAAAATTGAGAAAATGAATAGAAATCTGCAATTTTTTCTGTCCTACAATGACATCAACTACATACAGATATTCCCAAGTTGCTACTGAAATACATCAGTCCATCTATTACAACATTCCCATACTTTAATATATACTATTATTTTCTAATTAGATGATAGAAGTACCCTTTATTTTACTCTGAAAAAACAGACTCCATGACAACGTGGATTATCTACTGAAACAATGCATTTCCCCTTTCCTTCTCAGAATTTACTATCTAACCTTACTTTTCCATTTATCATTAGTTGAATTCCCCAAGCAAGATGATGCAATTTGGGTATTGCACTGCTCAGCTTGCATACAGCAAGGTTTTAACAACCTCCTTCAAAGAAAAGAATTCTCTTATCTTGTCCCTCATCAATGTATTGAGCCAAATTTGTGGGTCTTTGGTCTCTGCTTTTACATCAGCAGAAATCAGATGGTTGTAGAAAACACAAAGAAAAGCCTTGCAAAAATGTGACTATTGAATTTGTGACGCCTTAAGTAACATTGGTAAGAAGTTAAAACTATTCCAGCCAAAAGCATTCCACGGATTTCCCTACTGTATTTGATGAAGTGAAATGCAGTCCATTCATCAATATTCCTTACATTTTCCAAAGCTTCTTATCAATCCTGTCAACCATAATGCTTTCCACCTCTTAGTCCACCCTTATTTGCTAAATAACATTAAAGTACATCCTGAACTCTCCATAGCCACACTTTCAGAACTGGAAGTGAATTCCAATTGCTAAAACCCAAGCACACATTACGAAAACCCATGTTTTATACGAGACGTCACAGCCCCCTTACAGAACCATGTGCTTTTTTTAGTCTACAATTACTAGAATATTTAGGATTTGAAAGGTAAAAATGCTCTATTTTGAAAAGATTGTTTCAGTAGAAGATAAAAAACTCCATCACCATTGCAGGGCTTTCCTCACAGGAGAACCCCTTTTCTGTGCTCCAAACTAACAGCTCCACATGAAGTTCAGAGTTCACTGAAATCGAGATGCTACCTGACCCCTTCATTCAAATACAGCTCCTTCAGATTTAGGTCTCCTACTAACAGTGACATGGACCTATGCCTTAACAGCACTGAGATGGGAGGATGTGCTCTACTACATCTATCTTCAAAACTGGTACCTGAACTCATTCAAGTACCTCTCATTTTTAACAGCACTATGAACTACAGTAACAGTACAGGGAAGAGACTGTAACTAGCTTTAAAATACACCTGCCTTGGATGGTCTTTACTGTTCAATACACAGTTTGCATTGTGCCCTATCCCTCCCCTCAAGCCCACTGCCAGCTTACCCTGTGTCCCTGGCATCTGATGGTTGGGTGTTTCCAACTTCTCATGTCAGCTTGAACTAAGGAAAACACAAAAAGGTGTTTAACACCTCCCTGACCAGATGACGTTTTCTCATGGATATCACCCTTTCTCTGAATCCCTTGAGATTCCCTTGATGTCCTTCAAATGTCCCCCATCCCATAGCCCATCACTGCATCGATTGTTAAAAGCATCACAACAATCTCAACATAACTTTATCTAAAGTCTTCACAGGAGGTATCTTATGAGCTTCCTTCACAAGTCCCTAAGTGCTATATCTGGAATACCAAGTTTGATACGCAATATGGTCTGAGGAGGAGGGCTGGGGATACAAATCAAGAGGAAACGTCCTCTGTTTTAAAAAGCACCTAAGAACATGATACTGTAAATTCAGATGAGTGAAAAGATGAGCAGCAATGAGCCCCAAATGTGCGTGTTAGAAATCCATGAGCAGTACAAAGTACCACACAAACTGTTAACGGGGAGACTTAGTGAGAAACCTAAAAATTCTCCTTGATCATGACTAGAAGGAAAAAGGATCAATATGTTTTGCTGCTTATAATAAGGCTTGGCAGAGAAGAGGCTGAGATACCACCCATCCGTTCTATATTGCATCAGCTCAAAATATGCAGGGAATCACTCTTTTCCAAAAGCTAGGCTAAAACAAAGTAATAAAAGAATGAAGTGATTTAAAGGTGGTGAAAGAGCAAATAAAAAGAGGATGTATACAATAAAGGCTAATACTGCTCTCAGTATCCACCTCCTACACTACCTTAAACAATAGACTAAGTGAGCCAGAAGCAAAAGGGGCCAAGTCTGTACCAGGAAGATAACAAACACAACTGACTGGCAAAATATATCTGCAAGTAGGACTTGACACAAAAAGAAGCCAAAATGCCACACAAGGAAGTGGCTCAGACAAGCTGTTATGTAAATCTGCAATCACACATGTGTATTTTAAGTTTAGAAGAGCACTGGGGATAAAAAAGGCTAAAAATGACAGAGAACAAAAGCAACCTGACTGGACTTGTAGAAGAGAAACAATCTAGAGAACGAAAAAAGCTCTTGACCATGTTAAAGAAAGATGTGCTTGAAACAGGGCTGCAACCCAATGAAACATATGTGGCAACATAATAATTTCAAATTGAAATGTCAAAAAACCTGGCAAAACCTTATTGTCCTGATAGTCATTAATAAAAACATGAATGCATCTATGAGCATTAATAAGAACCAGAGATTTGCATAAACCCCCTTGCAATCAAATTCATTACTGGGTAAATCCATCATGAAATAATAGCAGCTTTTATCAGCAAATGATGTGAAATGAATAATCAGAATGCTGAATATTGTTTTTAGGTTGTTTGGGGGTTTTTGTTTTTGGCTTTGTTTCTTTTTCTTTTTAATGGAAAAAGACCCAAGTTACCTGAAACAGATCTAAAATGGAGAAAATAAGAGTGGAGAGGAAAAAACATTACATTACCCCTTCAGCCCCATCACTAATAGATGTTCTGGAAGTACCAGATACAGGAACTGATGACTCTTGTCCATAAGGTGGTTTTGATTGAATAGCAGCCATGTTATGAAGTACTTGAGATTATTTCTTTAATTAAGTATATTTAAATAGAAAGTGAATAAAATAATCTTCCATAAGCACACAATTTAAATGCTTTTTCAAGCAACTAATGGTTGGCAAAGACAATACGCTATCTGCATAATACGAAAGCTTGCGATAACTGGTATGAGAAACCTGTTAAGAAGAAGCTGGCTGACCAAGTTTCTATTTGTATTATCGCTTGCTTAAATAGGAAAGAGAATTACAACGTAAACACCACAGGGCAGCTCCTCAAACAGGACAAACCATTCACCACGTTACTTTTACATCTTTTCCCTTTCCATTAGCTGTGGGGTTTCCCATAAGAAAACACCATTGTGGTGTTTCTGCAAAATCCCTCCTTTAGTCTGAAACAGACTGCATAGGAGATGGCTAACTTACTGCCAGGACCCACTCTGTACATTCAATGCCATGTTCAGAGCAGCATATTCCAGAAGACAGGCAACAAGAAGGCTGAGTTAGCAGAGCTAAGGAAGGATTTGCTACCAGCCACCAGCAGACCCAAAATGACACCCAACTGCAACATCAGACTCTCCTACACCTGACTGCACTAGTGCATACAACATTAGGTGATTTATGTTGTGAAGAGGGACACAGAAAAGGCAACTATGAACCAACCCTGATGAAAGGATCCACAGATGAATCAGGATGTTACCTAACTATAAAGCCAAAAGATTGCAACCTTTTTTCCTGCCAGCCTCTGGCTTATGGTGCTTTGAAGAAGTACTTGGGCTGACGTAGGTCTCACACAGAAATATTACCCTGACCCAACTTACACAGTAGTATATGAAGCATAGATTTCACATTTAATCTTCAGAATAACATGAAAGGGATGCTGAGACAGGGAATGTCCTTATTTCCACTGTGGAAACATAGTCCCCTGGGGCACCGAGGACAGCTACAGTAGGAATTATTACGGACACTTTTTTCTGATCCCGCAGTTCCCAAGCATCTGTTTTAATGTTCACAATAGATAGTTACATTGCTTTCTTCATTATTTTTATTTTACTGCTATCTCACAGCAGAATGAAAGTACATCCTTATCTTAGTTCATATTAAACTATTGATGATCAGCTGAACTTGTTCTAAATTCACCCCAGGGGCCATTGCAGCCCCACCTGCAGAAACAAAGATACCAGATTTCCAACTCTTCAACAACTATTTCCAGTACACTGGAATAAATTCAAACAGTTCCAAAGCCTTGGTTCAACAATACTCTATTCTTCAAAGAGAATAAATGCAATTGTATCAAACTGAACAGTAATTCAACTAACAGTAAGCTGTAATAGTCTGAAAGCACTGGCACCACTCCCTGTAACCTGTTAGGTACTGAAAACTTGGATGGCTTCCTTAAATTCCAAATTGTTCCTTGGAGTTCAGCTCAGATTGTTTTGTTAGGTTTGCAACCAGCAAGACACTAATCTAGACATGAAGCTTTCAGTAACTTGGTTTGTTCCTCTGAGAAAGTGGCTGCAAATATGTTGCCCTCCCAGCCTAGTCCAAAGTGTGAGAGCACCTCACTTTGTCCTTCCTCCAGTTACTGGGAGCACAGCATAGAAGAATCACTCTGAAATATATACACACACACATAAAGGAAATATAGAAGAAATACAGTTTTCCTATTCTACATCATCTGAAGGCCAAGTCATACAGATAAATGAGACAAACTCAACAACCTGCTGTAACAGATAATGAATTTAAGAGCACAATACTTTCCTGCCGTGTTTCATATTTTCCTATTCAAAGAAAAACAGGAGGTAGTTCAGCAACTCCTGTCAATGAAAGGAAAATGAACTCCCATTGCTCGTTAATTTTGTCTTGATGAGTAGAGAGATACTCAGTCTGATGAATTCTTGTGCCACTTGAACTTCATGACAGCAATAAATAACATCGAAGAGGTCCTTTTTATTACCTTCAGATTGGGTAATTTTAATTCTAACACACATCCTTCAACCACATTTCTCTGCAGCCCCAAGAAATTGTCTTGAACTGTTATTAAATGGTTAATAGATATTCTTTTTAAACTAGAATTTCTAACAAAAGCAACATCAGCCAAATTTTAGACTTGAACAACTATTCCCCCCAAAGCACCTATTTTCTAGGAAGGGAAATAAAACCCACATCTCACTATTAGGAACAGTACAGCCTACAGAAAATTAACTCTTCTGGACTGCACCAAACTGAATCCTCTCCAAAACTCTTTGAACATTCACTAGTAGAAGAGATACAATAAAAGTATTTGGACTGCAACAATTACATCTGGATACAGAGAGCAAAGGATAAACACCCCCCACCCCCCCCCCCCGAGATGTTCTACGTTGACCAAGGGAAAAACAGAAACAAACCACATCCCAGAACAGAAGCAATAAGCTTGCATTAAAAAGGACTGATCATTCCAGTGCTTCTGTGCACCTACATTGAGTGACATAACCACAAATGAGCTTTAACTATTCTGTTATGAAAACACTACTGAGAGCAAGGATGCAAGAAAATGAAACAAAACCAAGAGAGTAAAACCTTTCTGGTTTTACACTCCACCATTCTTTCACATTGAAATTCCTCTTTGCTATTAACATTCTCCTTGAGAAATGAACCCACAAAATACTACATCTACGAAGCTTAACCTCACCATCCAGTTACCATTCCAGTGAGGAAATTTCAGTATTTAAGTATTAAGAAACAAAATTCCTTCGTCAACTCGGAAAACCACACAGTTTATTTCTAAAGGCAATTAAGTTTTCAATGGAGCAAAATACCGTTGCTATACAACGCTATAAGTCATTGCCGTAAGATGGGTGCAATATGTACTTTCACATTCTTTAATTTAAAGGAGGTCTATCACAAAAGAGACCTGGGTTTTGGCATTATCAAATCCCTAACTGTAAGTAATTATATCCCATGGGTACAGTTCCCTAAGCCATGTGGACTACAAAGAGAACATACTCTTTGGAACATTCAGCACATACTGGGTAAAATTCCAGTCAAATATTAAATAAAATATCCCAGAAAACAAAGGAGTGAATTCCAGCTACACATATTTCTAGAACTAAATATCTTAAACCAAAAATATGTGCAAAGTTCAATGCTAAATAAGTTACTACTGGGTTCTTTGGCCTCAGCTTTTCTGAATGATGGTGTTTATTCCTCCTTCTCTTACCCTCAATCTAAGAACCTCTTTGGATGAATCTAGTTTAATGCTTTCATAAACTGCTATCATCAACACTTAAGAAAACAGCCAGTATGCCTCTAGCAATTTTTTCCCACATCTTCCCAAATATATCCATATAAAATTGAAAAGCCTTTGCTGTTACAGAATGGCACTGTAGCGCTGGAGATCATGGTTTTCTGGAAGAAAGCGCAAGTTCAGATCCTGCAAGGAATTCCAAGCAGAGAACTCTTCCACTGGCATTGGGCTCCATACAGAATCGGAGGCATTTTTTGGTAGATGTCCAACATGGAGCCATTTGGGAGGTAATATAAAAGATTTTGTTGAAATACCAGTTAAAAGTGGTTAATCTCTCTCTGGACTCAAATGTCTTTGGTATTTTGTTTCTAAACCCAAACCAAAGTGCCAACTACAGGAATGTGGCCCTGTCTCTTTGCAGAACTAATACAACATGCTTACTGCTTTTCTTATTTAAACCTAGTAATAGCAAAATCAAAGAGTGTTTCAGACAAAGTGCACAACAATAATTATGTAAATAGTCAAAAACTGAAGTGTTCATGTAGGATTTTCTAGTGCCTTCAGTATCTTTCTGAACACTGACCTAACATCCAAACCTTACCATTAATATATCCACTACTCAGAGCATGAAAGTAGGGCATTAACTTAAAAATACATTTGGCAGAGAGAGACTGAAGTATTTGTGAATGTGATCTTCACTAAATAAAGTCACATACACGTTAGTTAAATCTGATGACATTTCAATTGAAAGCAATGCAAAAAGTAAACTAACAACTGTTTGCTTACCCAATTCAGATACAGTGGAAAAATGGGAAAGGGAAAAAACCCTGCATAAATACACAACAGCACAACTAGTCCGGAATTGTAATGAACCACATGATTTATCTACATTTGTGGTACATCATTCCTCATGCATTTCACTACTCTCCTCTGCAAAGAGGCACAGGTTTTACAAATGCATTCACAGCTTTTTTTGTTCATCAGTATGACTCAGAACTGTATTTGTAAGTGACCTGATCACAACCCTTGCATTTACTATTGAGTCCTTCTTATTTGAAGAGCTAAACTATTTAATAGTTTAAAGTGAGTATTTAGAAATATTAACAACAGCAAAAATCAGCTGTAAACTGACAATATATTTTAGATGTTACTATTGTGTATATTTAACTACAAATACAAGCCAGCTTTTTCCCGGAAGGGGATGCATTCCTTTTACCCCAAAATTGTCTTGACAGAACATCAAATCTTTTGCACATCCTAAAACTGATGGTCTGGGAGGTTTTTTTTCTACCTCAACCAATAAAGTTTAGAGAAAATACAGCAATCAGATGAGCTTCCAAAGTCATTGTTTCTCAAAAAAAAAATGTAGTTGTTTTTTTCCTGAAAACATTTCTATTTTCCAGAAAAATTCAATGTAACCAAGTATCTTTCTACAATGGGAAAAATTTATATTGAATAATTTTACCTTCAGAGTTATGCGTTGTTTTCTTGTGTTTTCGACATAAAATCCTATAAACAAAGTAGTTGAAAACTGTCAAGTCAGTCACGATTCACAGATTATTTACTCATCTTTTAAATTTAAATGCCAGTACATTTTTTTTCTCCCACTTCCAAGACAAATCTTGCAGTGAAAATACGCTTTTCTGGCACATCACTAGTTTGAATACCACAATCATCATTAGAAAACTTTACAACAGTTTTGTTTAGATTCCAAAGTGGGGGTTTGGGGTTTTCTTTGGGTTTTTGTTTCTTTTTTTTTTTTTAAACAAAGAATGTGAAATATAAATACAAAATAAAGATAACAAATAAATAATAGTTACATGTAAATGCCTTGTGAAGGTTTCTCTCTTATTTGAGCTTTATCATGCAAAGCACAGTAGTAGTGATATGTCTTGTGACATGTTTTCACATCACAGCCAATGGTCGCTCCAGGACAATGGCATAAAGAGCACATCTGTAAAGGACAAGAAAGCACAATTCATGTTACTGTTGGCTTACTATTTCTGGGTACAAAACCCAACATAGTAATCACTCCTGGTGACAAAATAAATGAAGTTATGCATTTGGTGCTGCTATTCCAGCTTTTGGGTGGTTTTAACCAAGAAGAAATTTGCTACAATTCTACAACAGTGCCAGAACCATCATATTACATTATAAGATTAACCATCAAATTATCAATTAAATGAAGAAAATAAGTAATTTAATTCATGGAATGTATTTGATGATGTGATGAAAGCAACACAGCTGCTCACCTAAATAACCCCTTCCCAAGGACAAGCTGTTTGTACCAACCGTTTCAGAAGTTAAAACTCGAACTGTACCTGTTGAATTCTGAATTACATTATGAAGGTAGAAGGAATTAAAAAGACACTCATTTGGCAATGAATCCTGCAGTCAGAAATAATGCTGATGACCTGCAAACCTACCTAAGCCTCAGCAGTTATCTCTTTTTTTCCCCCTATACATTAAGTCATTTCTAAAACGCGGAATTTAGTGAAGTTGCTGCTAAATATGATGAATTTATCTCAATTAGACTAAATTTTGTTCTTTAGATTTATATTACAGAAAAGGTTAAGTGGGAGCCTGCTGCTTTACTCTTCTTTCCCGATAACTACTTGTTGTAGTAGACTCATCATTGCTTAGGATACATCAACTATCATGCTCCTAGCCTTTTCTTTGAGGAATATACTTCCTGTCTGCAGCACTGCCTTAGTCAAGTTCTCGTTAGTCCCAAATATGCCAAATAAACACCCCACCAATGTTATATATCACCATCCTGTTTTTCAATTTTAACAACGTTAAACTGAACAGTAAAAATGTCAAAGCCTTGGATCATCTCCATTTACTCCTCTGCAAGCTCAGAAATGGTCTAGCTACATACCGTTCCTCAGTTGTTATCTAATTTATATGAATATTTAATCTCATAAATTTGTTACACATTATAGCTTAAAATAAAATCACGGCTGATCAAAGCTCTTTATAAAAGTCCAGGTTTAAAATATAACCATCCAATCCATTTTAGCCAGTACTTGAGTATTCTGAAGGCCAGAAATGACTAAAAGAAAACTTTCTTTTTATGAACACCATGATGTATGACCAAAACAGACCACAGGTATTTTTATATTGATTTATTGCTCTATGTTTCCTGACAGGAATAAAATATTTATCCCCTTGGTACAAGTCCTGCTGCCCAAATGGTCACTGTCAGGAGATTAATTTGTTCCCAAGTTAGAACAGGTACATGTGAAATCTGACAAGCTGCAAAAAAAGTAAGCCCTTTGAAAAAAGTCCTCCCATGCACAGCTAACAGCAAGAGTATCACGAGTGCCTTGTGCTGCCAAATATTTAGACAAGTTCTTCAGTTTTTATGACTTGCCTATTAAGGTTTAAACCCACAAACTTTTCTCAGACAGAAACATATTACAGTCAGAAAGGTTCTACGTGTCAGTCACTGTCACTTTGGTAAGGACCAAGCCTGTTTCCAGCACATACCTGGTCAGCAGCAGCACCTCCTGAAGGAAGGCAACTACGTAGTCTGTCAGCAGACAAATTTAGTCCAAGCTACCAATATAATTACTTAACCCAGTGCACCACGCTGAGATATTTTTGCTCCATGTGCTCCCACATAAAGAAACAGGCTGGAACTGAAAGCAGACCTGAGAGGGGGTAGCTGGGCTAACGATAAACATTTCACTTTAAGCTTCCCATACAGGTCAACGGAGAAAGACAGAATCCTCCAGAGAGGGATTCAGAGCTGTAGTTCTCTGACAGTTACAGGCAGAGATAAAGCACTTAAATTAGGGTCTAAAATGGTCTCGTAAATTCTCTCGACATAGGAAATATCTCAGGACTATGGATTAACCAGATCCAGGGTTTCTGCAGAAAGCTGAGCAACGTGCCTGATATGTAGAGCTTCCAAGCTCCAAGAATATATCCATCCATGATGATGTTCCTTGCATCAGTGAAGGAACACAAAGAGATTCAGAAGCAGAAAGACAGAAATCACCAGTGACATAAAAAGAACTTTAAAAAACCCAAACATTTAAGAGACCCAAGAATCAAAGAAGTTTCTTTCCAATCTCTAGTTCCATTTACTACCATGTTCTTTGAAAATTCCCAACCACAACATAAATGACTTGTGAATAGTTATTTCTTTATGCTTCAGCTAAACAGAGCAAATAAAGTTCCCTGTGTTGGAAAGGATTCAATTGAAACACTGGATGAAATATTAGACTATTATTATACAATTGCAGCTCTACAATAATACTTGGGACTACTCTTCATAGTCCGAGACCTGGTGAATGCATTAGAGTGCTTTAAATAATGAAGCTGGAAATGTTTAATGTGAGGAGCGAATTGATCATTTGTTAAAAGTATTTTTAAAAAGCCAAATAGAAACCAACTGAGTCTAACTAAAAAAAAAAAAAGAATAATAATAAAAAATAATGAATTAGCTTCCTGAGTATTAAAAAAAGTCATTGCTGCTCAGTTCTCATGTGGAACTGTAATCACTATTGTACCCACGTATCTATGTTCATCTGTACTCATCTATTAAATCATATAAAAGGAAGCAATGAAAAGTACTTTAACTTTGGTAGTTAAACCCATATTTTGGCAGCAAAACCTGATAGTGATAAAGGCACAATAATACCCTCACGAGGTCCCTAGAATGTGGGTTTCTTTCTGGAATCTAACAGAAAATATCCAATAGATTAGCAACATAAATTTAGGAATGCTGTTGTTCATACACAGCCCATTAAAACCCAGCGTAGTCTGTAAATGTGTTTGCAAATTGGCTTATCTGCTCCATCTACGTTTGCCAATGAGAAAAAAAGTGACTGTAAAAATAATAATTCTGGATTTATTTTTTAATAATTCCGTAATTAAGCTACAATTCTTACAATGAGATATTTACATGAGACCAGAACGTGACTGGAATAAACAAGCTACTTTTTATCCTTTCCTAAAGATACTTCAGGGGTTGGTTAACAGACACTGAAATTTCATTTCCATGTCAGTATAATCATATCTACTGTGGGTCTCTGTTCGTAGATGAGAGACCAATTTCACTTCAACATCTTATAAAAGTTGTCTATTGCCTCAGAACACAGACAAACGGAGCACTTAAAAATAAAAGGAAAATAACAAAACAGAAGACATATATATATATATATTTATAATACACTGAACAACTTCATGGTAAACTATACAGAAGGTAAGAAAATACTGTCTTCCAGTTTCAAGAGCCAAAAATAGAGACTTACCAGTTTAGTGCCTCTCTTGATTTCTTTCTGAATATCTTCAATAGAGAATCCACCCAGACTCTCATTATCAGTGTGTGAAGATACCAATGCAGATGAGAAGAGCTAAAATTATAAAACAAAACCCATTTTTTTAGGTTCTAAGGGTATAAGTGATACAGAGCATTCACTTCTATAAAACCCACCAATATTTCAAATTACAGTGATTAATCCTTGGTGCCAAAGCCAGAGCTGGGTGAATTTGTCACTGGTTTGTAGTCTTTCACTAGCTCCCTACATTCCTTTTCTTTTTCCTATGGTAACTTACCATACATTTGTGATGTGCTGCCACCTTCTGGTTTTCTGACATCAATAATTGTCCACATTCATTATCTTTATTAGATCTACAAAACCCACACTTCCTTTGTCTTGAAGAGACTTTTTTCTGTCCAACTGAGCTTGTCATGATTTTAAATGACCTCAGAATGCCACTCCAATCCTCTCAAAGCTACAGGGAAAAAAAAAGGTGCAATGAGCATGTTAACATCAACAAAAGGCAATTTCAGTTACACTTACAAATACAATATTGATTGCTTGAAAGTGATCTGTCCCTCTTTACCCTTTTCTTTACACCACTTCAGGGTATCCAAATAAACATACAGTGTCATAAAAAGCTGGCAAAATATTGCATGAGCAAGCAGAATAAATTGTTCAGGCAAAAAAAGTCTTAACATTAATATAAAACTTTGCATGCTAATACAAAACTTATGGGAAAGTAGAATAAGTAAGTGGAAGATACAACACAATCATTGGGGGGAAAGGGCTAATGTAACTCATTTCATTCTTACAGGTTTTTATTACAGCAAAGGAATCTCTAGAAAATGCACTGCCTGTACATGCAATAAAAATTCATGAGACCAACTTCAACAAGCAAAGAGAAACCCCAGAGTCCAGAATACATTATGAGTGCTCCCAAAGTCTCAGGGCAGAGGAGTTATTACCCTTAGATGAGGATGAGATGACAAGATAAAACCTGTGCATTTTAGGTACTGCAGAGGTACATCGTGGCCAGCCAAACAGCATTAGGTACCAACTTTTAGTGGTATCTCCGATTACCCTGCTGTGACGCAAACCTTTTCAAGACCCACAATTTAGGAATACCATTCCAGTTTTCAGTAAGTGCATGAGAGCTGCTATAAGAAAAGTAACTGAAGATTAAACCCAACAGGAATCACAAACTTTTCACCTGTTACCATTTTAAACCACAACACTGAGGTCCCAGTCAAAAGGCAGACACTGCAGGTTAAAAGCGGAAATACCTAACATGCTGCTTGGGCCAGTATTTAGTTTGTGTTCATTTGCTTCTACATTTCCCTAGAAATAAAATATAATTCTCTTCAAACAAACCTACTTACAGCTTTTCACTTTGGAAATCTGAGCTTTACTGTCAGAATTTGCCACAACTGCAATAAAAGCATCATCCTCACCCTTTGTCTTCATTAGACTCATCGAAGTAAGAAAAGTCACTATATAGCTTGATAGTTCTGTTGGGAAAAACAACCCTAAAATCCATTCGTAAGAACTGCAGAGCTGCAATACATCCAAATCATGCTACAGTGGCAATCTGCACCAAAATGCATGCCTGGGCTCGGGAGTTAGCACAGGCGAACCTGCCTGCTTCCCGGTGCTAACACTCAGATCACTCCCTGGTTTTCTAATCGAAGGCAGAGGAACGTCATTAAGCTACTGTTGGCATCTAATCCTGCTAAAAGACAGTCCCACTGGAATCTTACTCTCCTATTTCAACAGCTTTCAGTTTGAACTGTGTGTCTTGTGATGTTTACTAGGAAACTCCTACACCAAAAGGTGTCTGTCCTGTAGCTGTTACTGCCTTTGCTGGATCAACAGCTTCATTTGCTGTCTTTTCTAACTGAAAGCAGTTTAGAAGCCAGTGATGCATACTCATAAGAAGAATGCACAGATTCCAGATCTTGCTGATTTGCACAAAAAAATGTGCCAATCTGGATCAACTGGTCACACCCTTCTGCAGTGCCAATAGAGAGTCCTTAAGTGTCAAACACAAAAGAATTACTATACTGTATTCTTCTGGAGGAAAAACAACACAAGACCATTCTGCAATCCCTTCT
Organism: Melopsittacus undulatus; assembly: GCF_012275295.1. Taxonomy (NCBI): domain Eukaryota; kingdom Metazoa; phylum Chordata; class Aves; order Psittaciformes; family Psittaculidae; genus Melopsittacus; species Melopsittacus undulatus. The sequence continues at coordinate 75,788,290 of NC_047532.1, read as the reverse complement.
GAGTAGAAAGAAGGAACGGTTCCTGAAGGAAACTTTCATGGATTTTTAATTAAAGAATAATAATTAAAATTATGAAACTTAATTTTTAAAACTCAAACAAAAATAACATTTAGGAGCAGGAAAAAAAATACCCTACAAAAGACAAGTGCAAAATAATATCACAAAGATTTTTTGTTTTCAGGTCACATTAAAAGGTTTAACATTAAGTACCATAGTGATGGGTTAGAAATACATTAAATTAAGTTAAAATGCAAGAAGTTCTGCTTTGGTATTAAGAATTTGATACACACAATCATTTGGGTCTGCTTCATTTTATATTCAGATTGTATTAGCAATATATTGACAGCAGTGATAGTAGTTCTTAAAAGGAAGATCACTTTACTTGAACACACACATACACGTTCTACTGCCTTACTGGAATAAGAATTTCTGCTGTAAATCCCAGCTATCCTTCCATTTAATAAGCAAATTCATATTTTAGGAAATGCAAGCAATTCATAGAACACATAAAAATGCATTGACTCTCATCATCTTTCATTTAAAGAATAATAACTTTCCAAGCACCAAGATGCGAAAGAACCTCCGCACAGCTGGCTGCAGTCAGCTGCCTTCAGCTCTGTGTTTTCCCATGCACTAACAGCCTGACAGAATCCAACTTCTTCAAGTACTTTGGCATGATTACATTTTTGAAGGCTTATAGTGAGGTTAAAACTAATGCCAGTATTTACCTGGTGGTGCATTAATGTTGGTATTAAAAATCAAAATAAACCCCTAAATCCTATGGTTTGGAATACTTCTCCAATTATAAATAATTTAACACTTGAAAAATTATTTGTAACACAAACAGACCAAAAGCATCAGGGTACACCAGAAAGGGGACCCATGTGATTTTTACCATCACATTAAATTACTCCAGAAGCATTTTACAAGGATATCTAAAAGTTTTCTTTCCAATCCCGTGCTCTCTGCATTAGTGTTTTCTCCATCACTGGGTATTATCACTGGATATTAACGCTATTTATTTTCCTGCATTTCTAATAACTGCAAGAAAATAAATGAGCATGAGGAAGATTTCATACGCATTTCAGTTGTAAACCTCTCCCTAAATTGTGTGATTGCTCATAAATGTGAGAAAACACTCCCCCGGGATCACTTCTCTTGTGCCAAAATCTACTTTTTCCCCTGTCCATTTAAAAATACCCATTTTCTGGACAACAAGAACCAAGTTACACAGCTCTGCTACAGACCCAGAGTTGTTCTGAACACAAACACTCCAAATTCAGTTTTCATTTCTGGAGTTAAATCACCCCAAAGTAACCAATCCAGTTTGCCAAGTATTGAGCTGCATTTCCTCGGGACAAGAAAAATAACGCACCTTCCGAACAGCTCACTAGTTCTGTTCTCCCATGTTTTAAAAAGCTAACAAGTGAATAAAAGACTTACAAAATTGCATGTAAACATCCCGTTGCCAGAATCTCGTTTGTCAAAGTCTCATAGGTTTGATCACAGAAAGCGATGTGCTATGGAACCTCTGACTGGGAGATCCCGATCAGAACTGAACGTGTGTACCACAAACCACAGATGATTACATACAGATAAGTTGGTCTCAAAAAACAAGGGAAAGTTTCACATACCCTCAAGTCACAAAAGAAGAAACTCATTCAGTGATTCTTCCCTCCAAAATTTGGGTTCATTTACATTCACATTTTTTAATGTCTACTAAGGTATTCTGCACAGTGCTTCCCCCAAAAGCACCTTTCTTTTCTACCTTTAAAGCACAGTGTTTGACAAACTCCTACAGTCTGCATCCTGTTTACTGAGTTCTAGATGATAGATTTTGGAACATAAGAGCGCAAAGGAGGATGCCCTCGGTGCCCGAGTCATCGGTCAGCAGCCAGGAACAGAAAGTAACCTGCATTCTGATTTCTATTTATTGCCTAAATACGTTTCAGGAGCTTCCACCTGTTTCCAGGAGTTAAAGCCTCACTTGTATTCCCAACAAAGGGCAGTAACCCCCACACTATGCTTTCCCATGGGAAGCTGGGTTTGCTGTGTGATTCCAGATTTGTAGTACTTTAAAATAACAACTTTTACTTACAGAAAACCTCCAAGAGAAATACACAAGTGGTGTAAAATACCAACACTGAAGAGGTTTGGGCTCTCAGGAAACGTTTGTGTTCATCATTCCCAAGATGCTCACTAGTAGATTCTCTATTTAAGAAACTTTCAGGTTCTTTCTAATTTCTAGAGTCAATCACCCATATTGGGGGTATTATTTTGGACAAGGGGGGGTGAAGCTGTGGAGAAGAAGGGGTCTGCATCTGAGAGCCCAAAGTCACAAGTCCCACGGAGATATCTACTCAAGAGTTAAGCTCACACAGCATCCTACAGCCACTAGGAAAAGCGGGATAAGAACTTCTCCATGTAACTTCCTTAGAGTAAAAAAACCCCAAAAAAACAAAGGGGGCGAAGGTGGGTGCAAGGGGAAGGCCCAACGCTAGGAAGTCTGAACAATAAGAACAGAGCAGGTTAACTAAAGACTACACAGAGCCCGCAGCGACGGGGATCGGGCAGAGAGCACAGCAAAGTTTCCACGCTCCGCGGGAAGCAAGAGATGGGTCGATAACGGCACCTCTGCCGCTCGCCTCCCCGGGGGTACGATGGGGCTCGGCGCGGCGCCCTTCGGCGAGGGATCGCTACGATTCCCCCCTCAAAGGCCTGCCTACAAGCACCAGCGAGGCCTGGCCCCCCCTCCCCGCCGGAGGGGCTGCCGAGGGGGGCTCGGTGGGACGCGGGGCTCCCGGGAAGGGCGATCACCAAATTTTGGGGGAAACGGGACTCGGAGACAAGGGGGGGCGGATCCTCCAGGGAAGGAGGGAGCGGGCCGAGGCGGGCGGAGCGAGCGGCTGCCATCGGCTCGGGGAGGGGGCGGGGGGCGGGTAACGGCACCGGGGGTCGCCCCCTGACCAGGCAGCGGTGGGTGCCGGGTCCTGCCCGGGGGTGTGCAGCTCGCTGAGGCCCAAGCACCGGCGGCGAAGCGGCGGAAGGGCAGGGCGGGCTCCGCGGCTCTCGGGGGCTGAGGACGGGCGGGCCGGGGTCTCCGTGCCTGCCCCGGGCGGGCGGCAAAGCGGCAGTTGGGCGGGCAGCGAGGCGGTTGGGCACCCGGGCGGTCACTCAATCAGTCACTCACCCGTGTGGCGGGTGTGTCGCCGGGGAGAGGCGCAGAGCTGGCGCACCCCGCAGCCCGTCACCACCGGTCGCTCACGGCCGCTCAGCTCGCCGGGACCGTCCCTTTCATTCGGGGCAGGGGACGCTGCGCCGCCGCCGCCGCCGCCGAGCGCAAGCACGCACGCACGCACACGCACGCACACGCACGCACGCATAAGCGGACGCACGCACGCACGGCGCGCTCGGGCCGCGACGGCGCGACGCTGCGGGGCGGCGCCCGATTGGCGGGAGCACGCGGGAACGGCGGGAGGGGAGAGGGGGATCACTGCGCATGCGCACTGCTCACCCGCAGCCGTTGGCGGGGGCACAGCGCAGGCGTGCGGCGGGGATGTGCGCATGCGTAGAGGACTTCAGGGTGGCACCGCGGTGAGGGGGGGCGGTCTCTCAGAGCCTCGGGCGCGGCTCCGGGTCTGGTATAAAAGTGGGTTTCAAAGCGCACGTCCTGACCTTGGCGTGGTACCAGTGTTGACCGATTACCGCTAGCCTGGTCGTATAGGACTGGTGATAGTGTGGAGCGGTGTGGTGGGAGACTGGAGAAGCTGGCCCAGGCACTAAAGCATGGTATAGCTCAGCGCCCTGCGTTCCTGTGGGGATGTGACGAGTGGAGGGGGCTAGGGACGGTTGTGCTTTACAGTGCTGTGGCGAGTAGCCTAAAGCTGCTTCAGGAGAAAGAAATCTTACGGGATGAAAGCTGGAGAGGGGCTTTGGCTGAGGGGAGACTGAGATGAGCTCTTAGGCAGAAGCTCTTCCCTGGGAGGGTACTGAGGCGCTGGCACAGGGTGCCCAGGGAAGCTGTGGCTGCCCCATCCCTGGCAGTGTTCAAGGCCAGGTTGGACACAGGGGCTTGGAGCAGCTGCTGCAGTGGAAGGTGTCCCTGCCCGTGGCAGGGGTTGGAGCTGGAGGAGCTTTAAGGTTTCTTTTGACCCAAATCATTCTATGATGTTGATAAAGCTGGAGTAGTCGTGGTTCCCTTGGCTGCCCAAATAGAAGCTGTCCTTGGGCTCACACTGAGGAGAAGCCAGGACTCTATTCCAGTTCCCTGGTTACAGCTGTGAAGGCAGGACTCAACCAAAATAATCACCGGTTGTGCTGAGGCAGCAGAGTAAGGTCTCAGCCAGGGAGATTATGGACCGGAGAGGAGGGGAAGGGGAATAAACCACAGAAGACAGCCACAGCCAAACAGCTTCCCAGGTACTTTTGTGTGAGAAAGGGTGGGGGAATGGCACTTGCTGAAGAGAAATGAACTGAGCAAGACAACAGGGGTAAGAGATGCAAACATGGCAAGAAACTAAGGTAAAGATGTGCTAAGGACAAGAAACTGCTGGAGACAGCAGTGATCAGTACAAATCCCCACTGGATGCCTTATGCTGGTAAAGCCTTAACTGGAAAGCACAGTTGTCATTGCATGGCAGATTGTCACTGTGCTGGTGGTTTCCATGTTGACTGAGATCTTAAGCTTTCTTTCTACTTTTTACTAATACCATATGGCAGAGATACAGAGGTGGTGCTTTGATACTGGTTTCTCCAGTTCATGTCCATAAGGATCTTATTCATTCCATGGGAAGAATGGGTTGGAGATTTTGTGGGTACAGCTTTCCATTCACAGTCAGAGGAACTCCCAGGTTATTTTTGCCACTGCAGCAAAGTAATTCAAAGTGCTTACAAAAAGCTGGTTGTCACTTTGAACAGGTACAAGGTGAGAAAAATGGCAACGATAATGAAGTGATCTGCGCTCCAAGTTCACGGAGTGCACACAGTGTGCTTCAACAGCACAGGGGAGCACAGTTCGTGGCAGGAGTAACTGTTCTGCATTGAGAAAAGCTGTACTGTAGCAGGTTGTATCAGCAAAACTGTTTTTCTCTGATAGGATCTGTTGTATCTGTGGAGTAGTGATGATTTTAAAGCACTGATGCTGTGCTCAGTTGTAGAAGACAAGTTGCAGCTGAGTATCATACTGGTGCAAGAATAAATCAAACTGATAAAGCGCTTTCTCCATGGCTAAAACATTTTTAAAACATCATTTTGGTTTGGGAGACAGCCATGAGCTATAATTGCCATAATAATGAAATAGGGAAATGGGAAGCAAGGATCATATTCCAGGACATGGCTTATTTTTTCTGAAACACAGCAAATAACAAATATAACACTTTTTCTTCAAGAAGTTGTCTTCCTGTTGAGTGTGTTGACTGAATCTGCATTATACTATAGTGAGAGACTCAGATACTGATACACATTTAAGTATTCAAGATGCTGCTATTTTACATCATAATCTATAGTTTATTTGCACTTCTATCCTTACAGAAATTATTCTGCCATCTTGTTATTTTATTCCTTTTATGTTGTACTTTATGAGTAGAGTCGTCTCTTCATTTAGTTCCAGAATACACTGTGTGTGTTGAGGAAAACATTTCTCTTTGGTGTTCCTTGGTTTTTCCTTTGCACTGAATGTTTAGTGAGTATCAGCTATTGGGGGGAGGAAGCCACAAAGACAGTTGCTTTGGTTTTTGAATGAAAATGCTTTCCCATGACAATTGGTTTTGTTCCCCCTAGCAAGGTTATTGTGATCCTTTGCAGAAGGAGCTTTAGAGGGGATGGTTTGAAAATACATCACTAAAGATAGTTGTGATCATGGTTTCATTTGAAATAGAAGCTGCACAGTGTGTTGCTGTGTACCCTGGCACCTGCAGAACTGGGCAGAACAAGCTTCCTGTGGCTTACCCTACTGATTCCATGAGAGGCTGTGAGCCAAAGGTGTGAGCACAGGATGGAGGCTCAGGCAATGTTTTGTATGCATTACCAGATGGAAATGTTTGTTCCTCCATTATGTCTGATTCTCCAAGCACAAGTGTATTTTCCCTTCTTTCCAAAGGAACTTAACATAGCCAGTTGCTTTATTCTTACACCACAGCATTTAAGAGCACCCTAGGGATGCTGTGCCTCACATGAATACTGAATTCTTACCTACTTAGTCTCACTGAAAGGCTCAGCAAGGCAAAATAATGAGTTTTAGGAACACCATATCCAGCTGACTTCATGTTTTTATCATTGTGGTATTTTTACAGCCAGAGATCCCATGAATCATGGTCACATTTCAGCAGCATCATAGCTTTGTTTTTAATTACTAATGCCAGGTTATGGGCAGCCAGTTAATGGCAGTGGGCAAATGACAACACAAGGAGATCCTAACTTTATCCTATAGTATTTTGACCATCTTGGCTGGATGCCCAGCAGGCATTAACTACTGCATACACAACTTCTTAGTGCCCTGTGGTTGGCAAGCTCATCACCCACAAATTCAATTATTTACTTTCTTCCAGTTCAGGAGAACAAGAAATGTCATGATCAAGACTGTAAAAAGACTAAAATTACAAACTAGACCTTGTAATTTGTTCACAGATACAGCATTAACCCTGTTGCTTTATAGACCTCAGACTTCTATAGAAACCATTCATGTTTCAGCAAAGACATGATCAGTTCTGTTGATTTTCTATAGCCCAGCTGTAGTGGAGTACATTTTACAGTGACTTCAGTGTATGCAGCTAAGTTTAGGGGTGTTTTGTTACAATGGTGGGTAATAAAACCTCATTTATTTCCCACAAAGCAGTGCTTGATTAAAACAAACCCCAAACATTCATATAAAGTGTGTTAGAATATACAGGGGGGAGCTATTTAACAGAAGTCATGTTAGAAATAGGTTGAATCCTCTAAAGAGCATCTAGCTGTTGTTTCTGCTACATGGTTTAAGTACAATCCAAACAAGTGCCATCACTCAAATCTTACTCTTTCCGCAGTCTGGTTTTAGGTGCAATATGTAACTGAAACAAACCAAAGTGAGACCCACACCATCACTTCAGTGCTGGCAGCTTCTAAACACAGCTCAACCCTGGCTACTTGCTCAAACCATCCTCATGTTTGATTTGGACAGTGCTTTCAATCCTGTGTGCAAAGGCAATGTGTTTATGGGATAAGATTTCAAGACAAGTGTTGCCAGCTTTTTTTTAAGAAGATCCCCAAAAAGCTGATTGCAAGGATTGAGGAGAGAAATCGAGATAAAACAGGAAAACTGATGCTGAGTGGAAAGTGTCCCAGGGAAGGAGAATCCTCAGCTGCTCAACTGTCCTGCAGGTACCCCCATTTTTAACTTAACAGGAGAAAAAAAAAACCCTTCTAATTTGATTAATGGCCATTCAAATGATAATGTGTAATGTTGTCCTCATTGGTAGTCAAATATGAACATCAAACATTTGTGCCTGGGGAACTTGCATCCAACGAGCTTTGAGCTCTTCTCTAGAACAGCACAGGCAAACAAGTTTCTGCTTTTATTTAACAACAGAAGCTCAATTTTAAGGTCTGGAATAATTCTCAGCCAATATGTACGGGATACTTGATTGCATTTGCTTGGGTTTGTACAAGGCTGTTAATCTTATATTCTTTTATTCTTAAAACAGCTACGAAATATCCAAGCTTTAAACCTAAAGTGGAACAAAAGAAGCCCCCATAAATCTGCTTCAGAAGAACAAATGTTGCCAGTGGTAACTGGAACCTCAATTATTTTACCACATATTGTTTTAGCATAAAGATATGTGTAAGGTACAGCATTTCACATGCCTGAATTAGCCTCTTTCATCTTCCAGGCTTACAAAATACAGAGGTTCCTTCCTTCATTCATAGCAACTGAATTGAAATAGAAGCTTCAGTACAGGAGCGCATTGGCTCTGTGGGGTGCTGCAGGGTGCACTGGGGGCTGTGTCCATGAGGACACCAGTTTAGTGTTCCATCATCTCAGTGTATGCATTTTCTGTGCTGTGTTCATATCCCTGTGTTTTTATTTGGGGCCAAAACAACAGTGAATGCTTTATTAATACATGAACAAGTGCTTTGCCCTGACCTAAGTCCAGGTTTATCTTTCTGTGGCAACTAAAAGATGATTATGTATGTTGAGGGTTCACATCATACATGTTGTATCCATTATTAGGATCTCATGCTACAAGTCGCTTCAAGAAGAATGCTACTTCAGCTCACTGCATATAAGCAAGAGCTTTTGCTTTCTATGGGCTTATACAGTAGCTAGTGTATTAGCACTCTAGTGTGTTCTGGGGCCTCTAGCCACAGTGTTACACAAGTATTTATGAACAGGCTGCCCAAGGAAGTTGTGGCTGCCCCATCCCTGGCAGTGTTCAAGACCAGGTTGGATGGGGCTTGGAGCAACCTGCTGCAGTGGAAGGTATCACTGCCCGTGGCAGGGGGCTGGAACTGGATGAGCTTTAAGGTCCTTTCCAACCCAAACCATTCTGTAAGTCTATGATTCTATAAAATGCCAACAAGAAGTAAAAGTTTTACACCATGTATGAGGTATGAAATAATAACTCCTCATTCAGATTTTTCTTTATGAAATGGAGAGCACTGTGTTAAGCATTAATGCTGCCCTGGTTTATCCAGGTGGACTTCACTGCTAACATCAAGAGTGTTGGCTTTTGTATGATTTTATTTCTGAAAGTAATGGCACAATTTGAGACTAATGTGAAAAGGATTAATATAAATCCTCCCTGTTTTGATTTATGATGTATTCAATTCAGACTGCACTCTTGTTTTAGATACACAACAGATGTTTGTGGTTACAGTCAGTAACTGGAACATGCAAGCTGTTGAGGCTAGAGGTAAGATACATTTAAAGATCAGTGAAGGACGTTAGAACCATTTGGGTACTAGTATTTTAACAGGACTTTTTTCTGCTAAAAACATACCAACACAGAAATAGCTGATGGTACTGTCATTCCAATAACCGTCTTTAAGTTTCTGAATTAAACCATTTGAAGGCACTGAATGGTTCTTGGAGCTACTGTTTTAAGCCATCCTTAGCTTATGGAAAAGATCACCTCATTTGAATTCAATGTTATTAAAACCATGAGCACTTCCTTAAAAATAAACAAACAAGTCTCAGATTGTAGACCTGAGCTTTCAATCTCAAAAAGGATTTCACTGCTACAGATTTAGCAGTGAAAACCCACCCTTGTGGGTTTTGAAGTGCTAGAACTATCCAGAATACATGCTTTACAGTCAGACAACAAAGATATCTTAGACCAGCAGTTCCCCTACCCGTGGCAGGGGGATTGGAGCTAGATGGTCTTAATGTCCTTTCCAACCCAAATCTTTCTTAAACCTTCTGGATGAACAAACACTGTTCACCTTTTCACATGTCAGGAATCACTGTCAAAGGTAACACTCACTTGTGAGCCCTGGCAATGGCTTTGAAGCCTGACCTCTGGGAACACCTGCACTAGGCAAGTAAACCCACGGAATTTATGTAAAACATGACTGTTAGAATGACATTCAGCGTTAAACTGTTCAGAGAACAGGCCACAGTTTTGGTCAAGCTCTCTCAAAAGAGGTGGATGTTATGTGTGCATGATTTGGGACTTGCCTCTTGTGTATGTGTAATTTATGTCCTTTGCCAGAGAATTTAGATCCTTCTGCCTCCCAGAGGAATTGTGTGGTCATCTGTACCTTCATAAGTGGGAGGGTGATGGTGATGGGAGGTTTTTAGCTTTTCAGTAGCCTGATCTGACTGGGTTCAGGCCAGCACTACTGCTGGAGGCAGGGAATGACGAATGTGGTCACAGAGGGGACTCTCTGTCACTGGTCATGCAGCCCTATGCAGTTTTACAATCCAGGACAGTTTGGTGCTGGAAACCCATCTGGCACACAAGGGGGCTTTCCCAGAGCCCTGAGCTCTCCATGGGAAGAAGCATGGAGATTCTCCATTATTCAGAAAAATCAGTGATCAGCACACCACTGTCCCTACACAGCCACTGGCCATGAGTGACTTGCTGCCAG